>NC_056733.1:579877605-580200105 GCF_019279795.1 Protopterus annectens | reverse complement strand
CATGCCAGGAAAGAGCACTACAGATGCGCCATTTACTCTGAGAGTGTTGATGGAGAAATACAGAGAAGGTCAGAAAGAATTGCATTGTGTTTTTGTGGCGTTAGAGAAAGCATATGACAGGGTGCTTAGAGAGGAGTTGTGGTATTGTATGAGGACGTCTGGAGTGGCAGTGAAGTATAAAAGAGTGGTACAGGAGCATGTACGAGGGTAGTGTGACAGTGGTGAGGTCTGCAGTGGGAGTGACTGATACTTTTAAGGTGGAGGGGATTACATCCAGGATCAGCTCTGAGCCCTTTCTTATTTGCAGTGGTGATGGACAGATTGACACGTGAAATCAGATAGGAAGATCCCGTAGACTATGATGTTTGCAGATGATATTGTGATCTGTAGTGAGAGTAGCGACCAGGTTGAGGAGACCCTGGAGAGGTGGAGATATGCTTTAGAGAGGAGAGGAATGAAGGTCAGCAGGACTAAGACAGAATATGTGTGTGAATGAGAGAGAGGATAGAGGAATGGTGAGGATGCAGGGAGTAGAGCTGGTGAACGTGAATGTGTTTAAATACTTGGGATCAGCAGTAATGGTGAGTGTGGAAGAGAGGTGAAGAAGAGAGTACAGGCAGGATGGAGTGGGTGGAAAAAAGTGTCGGGAGTGATTTGTGACAGACAGTTACCAGTCAGAGTGAAAGGGAAGGTCTACAAGAGGGTAGTGAGACCAGCTATTTTATATGGGTTGGAGACAGTAGCATCGACAAAAAGGCAGGAGTCAGAGCTGGACATGGCAGAGTTAAAGATGTTAAGATTTGCACCGGGTGTGACGAGGATGGACAGGATTAGGAATTGAGTATATTAGAAGGTCAGCTGAGCTTGGACGGTTTGGAGACAAAGCCAGAGAGGCAAGATTGCATTGGTTTGGACATGTGCTGAGGAGGGATGCTGGGTATATTGGGAAAAAGATGTTAAGGATGGAGCTGCCAGGTAAGAGGAAAAGTGGAAGGCCTAAGATAAGGTTTATGGATGTGGTGAGAGAGGGACATGCAGGTGGTTGGTGTGATGGAGCAAGATGCAGAGGACAGGAAGAAATGGAAACAGATTATCCGCCGTGGCAACCCCTAATGGGAACAACCAAAAAAAAGAAGATATACAACAGTAGTTGTGTGCAGGCATGTCAAAGGATAAACACATAGGCTGTAATGATTTTCAGCATGCGAGTAAGACGTACTACTGCGTAAGACAAACAGCAACAAATGTTTTTTTTTTTAATGAGTATGTATTCCCACTGCATGAATGTCCTTCATTAGGCTCTTAGATTTTAGGGAATCATTTTCAGTACTGAAGGATCATTCAAGTGGTGCATGGGGAGGATGAAATGCAAAAGAAGAAAAGGTAGTGGGAACAATTAGAAGATGAAGTATCTCTTCTAGTCTTCATGGACTTATTGTCTAGGAATCCAGACACCTTACTGTAAACCAATTTTAAGCTCTTCCACTGTAGTACTACTACTTTTTAAATAGAATTGCACTTGAGCAACTTTCCCACCCATTGACTGTGCCTGTGAATAATGTACATCAGTCTACCACACTATCTCAGATTTTTAGCTGTAATCTGCTCTAGTTCTCTGTTAGTGTTTCATTTCTAGGATTTAATTAGTGTTACTAAGTTATTTAAAAAATAATCCATTTTTATCTCTAGGTTTAGTGGTTTGAAAAAAATGTGAAAATACAGTAACATATTACACTTATTTGAGCATAATAAATGATATCCATAATGTTTTTTGTCTTTTGATAATAGTGTAAAATAGTAATGTTTCTGTGACACCTGTGCACTGGCCCAGTAATCAAGGAGACTCTATCCTCACCACTAGCACCAGTGAGGGGCGTGCACATTGGGAGGATAACAAGTACACACACAGTAAAGTACAAATTCCCTTAAGAGCACACAGAGATCACAGTCTTTCTAGGGCTGGTTTCTCTCTTTATCTTCAGATTCGCAATAAGACTCCCCACTGGCACAGCTATAGGGTTCAGTTCTCAGCCGAGTAGTCAAGCCAAAACCTCCAGTACCCTCTCTGTCCAACCAGTACGTCTTGTCCCTGCCCTAGTAGCTGACACACACACACACTTTGAGATTTGGTTCATATGCAAACACACAGACACTCCTGGATAAGGCTGGTACAGGTTCTCCAGTTATGCCCCCTCCTGCCAGACTATAAGTTAGTAATCACTGCCACCAACTACTCTTATCAGCTGCTAATAAGGCCCTTCCCAAAGGGTGACCAATTTCACTGTGTAATATTACTGTTATCCAAATAGTAAGTGTAACCCAGGGGTAAGGCTGTTTTGGAGTGGCTTAGTACACTATCAGTAAATACATGCAAGTACTCTAGAGCTTAAATTATCTCTACACAAAACAGCCACAGTTGAAAAGTTTAAAAAATATGTAATAATAAATAATAAAAACACAAGACAATACTTATTACTTCAACACAATAACATTACAGAGTTCAGAGATCACAGGAAATGCTTTAAAATAATACTGTAGTATAGTCTGACATAAATATAGAAAACAGCTAGACTAATCTGCCTATTTCTATCTGTTTCAAAGAGAAATCACTGTTCTAAATAAATATCTTACTTACATACAGAGCAAAGCAAGCGCTGATGAGTGGATGTTCTTCAGACAGAATCCAAAATGCCGTAATCTTTCTCTTTCAGAAAGTCTTAAATTGATAAATGCCTAGTATTTCTGAGTCATTTCACATTACATCATTTTTATCACTTTAGTTCCCAGGCTAACAGAAACTCAAAATGTACATTCTTAGTAAGCTGTACCTGGCCAGTAATTATCTCTTAAATCAAGACAATAGAATTTCCTGGCCCAGACATCCTGTCTCCGAGCTTGAGATCAAAGTCATACAGTGTTTGACATATCCGCTTTCTTCCAGCAGAGTGCACTGTGGTTACTTTTTTGAAGCTCAGTACAACATATAGTTTGATCACAACATATAGTTCTCTTTACATTTGTAAAGCAAGCCTGTGGATTATATTAATATTTACAAATGACATAGAATTATCTATAAAATTCTGTCTAGCTAAGCTGGCAGCCTTCACAGTTTCCATGCAATTTCATTTTTTTTCCTGTTTGAATGTTGTCCTTCTGCAGCATCTAATTGTTGCACATTCACCTTACACTTGTATGACTTGTTTACCAATGTGACCAGCTGCCATTTCTTTCTATTTTACCCTTCTCAAATGCCTGATTTGGCTCCCCCTGTCTAGACAATATGTTACATTTTATTTGGGCTCACACTATTAAGTGGTTATATGTACGTTTATATGTATGGTTCTATACATTCATACAAAGATGAAAAAAGTATGAATATATAAAGAGTCATCTTTCTGAGATACCCTTAGTCTGCAGTTACTGCATGTAGAACTTGTAACCAAAATGCTGCTGTTATGTATTGGAATTTCAGGTAGGTCCCTTCAAGGGGCCACCCATACCTCAGTGATCATAAAAAAGGGAGAGTGAATTTTCTCACAATACTTCTCTTTTGCTGATTGAGTAAGGTACATGTTCATCATTAGAGCACTGCAGTACCCTAAGCTATATGGGATATATTCTGGCAAGGACTGGATGACTGGTTATCTTCCAAAGTTTTAGCGCACCATCAATACACCCAAACTGCTGTTCAGCTCAGGGAAAGCAGTATAAAGTTAGTGTCTAGGGCACCAAACTTCAGAACTTTCTTGCCAATGAAGCAGTCTGTGCTACATCTACAAGGGATTGACGGTTGGCTAGCAATTCAAAGTTGGGCAGCAAAGAACTACAGTGGGGGATACTTCCCATTATTATCATTTTTTGTGAGGAAAAGTTTAACTTTTCTGTCAAAATATATTGCTGGGAGTTAGGACTAATGGTTTTAAGGGTTGGCACTAAACTTTTTTTACTTTATACCTTCATTTTTTAGAAAGGAAGGAAGAGCGATATTATAAGGTTCCACTACCTGCTTGTCACAATTTTTTTTGATAGGAGCCTGAACCCAGGTCCATGTCTTTCAGTTTTTCCCTTCCTGATCCCCAAGAAGAAAAGTTGTACAGGAGGTTCCACTGTTGAGTCTGACTTCCTCTTTGCCTCAGCCATCTTAAGTGACTGTACTACATTTCCTCAGACAACTCATTAGTTTCTCTCAGTCCCTCTGGTGTTGCTCTTCTGGAAGACACTAAGGACCAAGCTACAGGCTCATCCTCTGCAGCTGTACAATTGTTATCTTCAGGGAAGAGAGAAACCACTCTTGTCATCAGAGGGGGCCTTTCAGTCTTTACGTTTTGATTCTTCTGTTCATTTAAAAAGGAAAAGATTTTCCTCTCTCTCACATTTTGATTCTTAGTCTGAGGAAAGGGAATTAGGCTTAGACTATTTTTCTCAAGTTCAGTTTCCACAGAATGGGGAATATGACTCCAAGGAAAGTTTTTTTGTTTTTTTTTTCAGATTCACTACCTGAAAATTTGTCTTTCTGATAATATTGCCAAAATGAAGAGTTATTTTAGTGGGAACAAAAAATAAATACCAGAGTCTCCTCGAAGATTTTATTTGTTACAGGTGGATTTTCTTCAACAAGTTATTGACCCTTTTCCTCCAATCAAATAGGTAAAGTTTTTTATTCAGTACTTTTTCATCATTCTGCATTTGTTCCTTCTGTTTTGCCAGCCTTAGAGGATGCTTTTCTTACAGTCAACATGTTTGACAGTCAGTCATGTGCTCCCAGAAAGTCTGATAAGTTATATAAGGGTCTTCACACCCAGAATTTTCTTTTTTCAAACCCTGTATCAGGCACTGCACTGATTTCTCTGACAAAGCTGTCTTCTGCCTTGCACCTTATGACAGCTAATCCTATTGCTTCAGACAAAAATTGGAAAGCCTTTGACAAGTTTTGGAAGAAAGCTTGTACTACTGCCTTATCCTTTACAATACTGAATTGCAAATATAAAACACAAGTGAACCAAGACAAAACGGCTACTTCAGTTCTATTTCCACAGAGACAAAATTCAGTCCAGGATAAAGCAAACTTCTTCTTTATTCCATAAATTAGAGAACTACGAAATGAGCGCTTTCACGTATCTAAAATACGCTTCATCAGATTTCAATATACAATAAAGCAGCTCAGTTTATATAGTATATGCATTCGTCTAATTGATACAATTAAATTGCTTATTAGAACCAGCTGTCTCTATTGAGCAGCGTAACTGTTTCTTAAAGTTGCAATGAGACTATATTTAATCTAATATACCCGATAGTCTATTTTACAGTATTATATATAGAATTATGTATATATAAAATATACTTGGATGTACATGTTAAACATAAATAATGTTTAGTTAAAATGCAAAATGCAAAATACATAAATAAACATCAAAATGAAACAAAACAAAGAAAAAATAGAATGGTCTAGCTATGAGCATATGTATTAGTAGATCTCAAATCACTTCCCTTTATATCTAGCACTTATCCAAGCCAGATACCTCATTGACTACCCCTCCATTCTGTCTGCTGCTTTCATATTATATGTAGTCAAAATATATACACTTATTAATTACCATTTATGAACAATATGGAAAGTAGTGATGTATCAATAAATATATAAATAAAATGTAAATACATGTACATGTATACACAATGTTTTTTTTTTTTTTTTTTTTACAATACTGAATTGTTAGGCCCACATCTAAGTTTCTGCTGGCTTCCTTTGACAATGTGAGAAAGTTATTTGCTGACCTTCCTTCTTCAGAGTTTACGGTATCTCTGAATTATTTCATATATTCTGGGTCAGGTAACGCAACATCCTCTAAAATGTTCCCATGACACTACTGAAGCTGTTTCCAGATCTACTGCCACTGGGTCAGTGAAAAGATTTGCCTGATTATTTTCTGAAAATTACCAGATGATGTTGAATCTGAGTTTCTGAATGTTTCCCTGGGTATTATTTGGCAACTTCCACTGCCGTGATCCTTAAAAATATTTTTCAACCCTCAGTGCCAAAACAAAAATATTCCAACTCTATGATTCCTTTATAGGCAACACAGTAAAAAGTCCACCAAGTCTGAGGTAAATAAAATTTCAGAAAGCAGTGACAGAGAGGTTCAATTAAGAAAGGGTCCTAAACAAATGGACAGTGTCAAAAAGCACACTGACTGTATGCCCTATCATGCTTTCCTCCCTTCCCACTCTGGCATTCCAGTAACACTTTCCCAGAATCTAGGTCATCACTTCTCTCCATGGTACCAAATAAGTTCCATACTTTTAGGTTCTGAGAATAATTGAAAACCTACAACTGGCAATAGGATTCCCTTCCTCCTTTTCAAGGGATTCCTCTAAATCCATCCATTCAAACCTTAGTGTTTCTTCCTATCCTAGATCAAATGTTATCTCAGGAGTGTTGTATAACCCCGAATCAAATAGGGAATATTTAAGAAGCTTTTTGATGCCAATGAAAAAAGAACTTGAGCATCTGCCCTAGGCATTTTTTTCTAAACCTTCACATCAAAAAAAAAAAATTCAGAATGCTTTTTCTACAGTCTCTGTTACCTCTCATTCCACCTCTTGTGTTTTCTAGTAACTCTGGATTTAAAATATACTCATTTTCATTTCTCTGCTTTACCCTTGTCTACAAATTCCAAGAATGTTTACAAAGTGCCTGGCTCCTGTAAATAGCCCCTTGCAGGTTACAGGGCATTTATATTTTTTCCATATTCAAATGACTGCCGTATTTTTGCATATTCTTAAATTCTCAGTAAAGGGATTACATATGAACATGAAGAAATCTTCTCTCATTCCATTTCACATTATAATGTTTCTAGGATGTCTGTTGGATGCATCCTTTATTATGGCTTTTCTTCCTTAGGACAAAGTGGAATTTTACGATAAACAGTTTGACATTTTCCAACCAGTCTCTGACATCTGCCAGGGACTATTTAATGATATGTATATATATGTACAGTGTTTATATGAATTATTATTCTTTGGCCTTTCTTACTGTTCTTTAAAGATTCAACCTCTTGGCCAGCTCTGCGTGTCTGACCATGGATCCCTCCTACTTTCTGCCCTGTCTCAAGAGAGAAAGTTATTTATTTTTTTCTTAAACAAGAAGCATCTTATTAAATTTATCAAGTATGGCACAGGCCATGTTACATTTGTATAAATGAAAATAAACCATAGCAACACAATTGGATTTGCAAACATTATACATTGTAAACCGTGCCGACACAACTGTAGCTGCAAACATTATACATCACTTTTAACATGTCCAGTCATTGTTAGTCAGCCATTACATAGCTCATTCAAATCCTGCCTTCTTTTAAACATTGTTCCTCCTCTGAATGTATTGATCCCAAATTTTCCATTTTTTCCTATGTAATTTGCTCCTTCCCTTTTCTAAAGACCCCAGCTGCAGTTGTTTTATCTCTGTTACTGTCTTCACTATTGTCACTCATCTAGTCAGGATGTAATAGACGAGTCTTTGTGGGTTCTGTTCAATCAGCTTTATTATGTACAAACATATCACACTTGAAGCTTACTAACTTTAACATAGGTAACGTGTAAACTAGCTATTGCATTCATACATGCTCACTCTCTGGCTGGACTCTCAAAATGACACTGAGTATAGCATGTGCTTGCTATTTGTATATGCATGTTCAGTGCTTGAAATGGTTCTTAAAGATACAGCACACACACACTGTTCTACATCCTCACTGTTTGAGAAATAGGTCATGCAATGCTGACAATATCAGTCGACATGCAAACAATACAAATAGCTATTTGTCATGCAGTTGTACAGGACTAGATACATGTATGCAATTATGTCCAGGTCGCCGTGTATTTCACACTAGGTCTGGAAATACGACCAAGTCATGTGACATAAAACTTGGAATTAGACTTAGCAACTGGGACTGTATCTGCTGAATGTTCAACCTTGAGGACATCAGGAACATCATCAGGAATGGAAGTAGAAGTTAAGACACATTCTGGAACAGCAGCATTGTCTGGATTGCTCTGAGATCTAGAGTATGTATCACAGGAATAATGCTGCGATAATGATTCTGGTACAGGAAGAAGGTGTCTGCGATTTCTCATGTACTGCACATCCAGTCGAAACCTTTTGCCATTTGTATCCTCACTCTCTCTCCTCCTTTAAATGGATGAAGAAATCTGCTCGATTCATCATAACTGGACTTCGGGAAAGAACGCTTCTTGAATAATTTGGCTCTGATGGTTCAGTTGTTCTTAGCTTTTAGGCCTCAATAAACTGGAACTAATAGGCAATGTTGTTCTCGTTTGCCTGGATAGCCGTCTCTGAGTAGGCGAGCCAAGTATATCATCATGGGGTATGTTTCTGAGGTTAAGTAAATTCAAAAAGACAGTCATATTATCATGCTTTGGCCTTTCAAGTAATTGCTGTGCACTCTGCACTACATCTTCAGCTAGTCCATTTGACTGGATATTCTGGACTACAAGTTAGATGTACAAAGTCCCATTCTGTTGCAAATTTCTGAAACAACTGACTAGTAAATTCAGTACCATTGTTTGAAATAACTGTGTGGACTACCATGGACTAAGAAATGACACTTCAACTTAGTAATAACAGCAGTGGACGTCGGATTGGGTTGTAAATCAATCTCATACCAGTTCGAATAAAAGTCTAGCAATACTAAGTAATGCTGATTTTTCCACTCGAATATGTCAGTCATTATGAGAATCCAATCAAGACAAAATGAAGTGGAGAAGAAGAAAAAAATATTTCAATGCATTGGTTACATGACAGCTTGCTTAGTATCTAGATGGAAACAAAAAGGTTGTGAGGCATAAAAAAATTGATTACTTTTTAAATACATTACTGGAATGCCAGTGTCAAAATCAAATATAAAGCACTCAACTCAAACCACTTCTCATTGCACTGCAGTTCTAATAGTAATTTATATTCAGCTTTATAAAAGTACCAAGTAACATGCTGAAAGTAGCAATCTTTGTGATACCCCCACTTGTAAAAATGTTTCTTATTCAAAAAAGACCTGCTGCCTGGCAACAACTATCTACTTGTTTCATCGGGAAAACATGATCAAAGTAAAAAATGAACAGCAAACAAAAAACAAGCTCAAGATAAATTGCTTAAAGGATTACTGCAGAGGTTATGGACCACACATGATAGATTGGCATTCTGTTTAGTTTACGGGTAAAGCCTGCAGAGATGACTGCAAGTCTCCAACAAATGTAATGAGCTTCTGAAAATACTGTAATCCTGTCCTTTATTACAAATACTGTCATGCATTTCAATACCTATGGCTTATATGTTATCTAGTTATGTAAATATTCTCTGCATGGCAACAACAAAAAGGTTTTCAATGTTGATAATTATTTAACAGTATGCTTATTAAAGCTTACTTGCATCTTACAATCTCAGACAAGCTTACCTGATGGTCATTAAAAGCATTGCTACTTAAACACAGAGCAACAGGCACTGCAACAACATGCATTTTCTGAATAATAAGAAGCATAAATCAACAGTATAAAAATATGACAGAAATCCAGAACATTCTGCAAAATCAAGGACAGATGAAAAGCCACTGTAGTATTTGTGTCTACCTTGGATGGGGGGGATACTCTGCACACTTACACTGCATAACTGCTCCTTGCCTTGCTTGGACACATCCAGAGTCACTACATGGGGGAGTGGGGTACAACAAGTATGTCACAATTTGAAATGTCTCTGGCTGACGGTGATGGTCCTGACACATTTGTCAAATAGAATAGTAGGTCTTGCATTAGCATGAATTTTCTGAATGATATGAAATCTGAAACTCAAATGTCTGTCATTATTTTCTAACTTAAATCTTTAATGAGTTGCCACTAATTTGCCAGAAAACCACAATCTTATGAAAAATGGACCAAAAATGTTTTGCAAAAATATAAAGTAGCCACACAATACAGCTGCAAACCTGACAAAGAAGGGGCACTTTTTTAATATTAGTACTGTTAAGTTGAGCAGCTGACAAAATAAGAGAATCTACATGGATTTCTGAAATAAAAGTAATCTGTAGCTCTGATCATTACAATTATTTATTAATTGTAAACCCTCCACGTTTCTTCCAAAATTGCCATTTTGTGGAGGGATTATTAGAGGGAGAGCAACATTTTGAGCCAAAGTCGGGGACGGTTGAGAGGTTTGGATATACCTAATTCTATAAAGCGATGTATTTGCGTGTACCTGTCAACCTCTTAACGCAGGAAATCTGGACAAGGCCAAATATATTGGAGGAGCAAAGAGTATTAACATTTTCTCTTGTATAAACTTAGTTGATATAATAACAGGTGTTGCTTTTAGCATGCATTTTTCTGAAGGGTATGAAGTCTGAAACTCAATGTATGTCATTATTTAGTGACTTCATTCATAAATGATTTGCCAGAAAATAATTTTTATGAGGAACAAACCAAAAATAAGAAGCAAAAATCTGTTCATTCTGTGAAAATGTGGACAGTTGAGAGGTATAGTTCAGCCAGGAGAATTGTGCAGCAGAAATCCTACATGACTGACTTAGCTCCCTAGTTGTGGACAATAAAGCCCCCCCAACCAAAAAAAAAATTGAAGCTCTAAGAGAAGTGATTGCTTCAATCTGGCTTTATCACTTTCAGTAGCATTCAGACTCAGTCAGTGAAAATATTCAGTAAAAAAGTTTGTGCTTGTAGACAGTTGATTTAACTGGTTCCAAATTGAACACATCCAAACAAGAACTGGGAGGGGGCATACCTGAGCTGATCAGATAATCAGTAAACACCTTCCTGATTGTATTAAATTATATTCCTTGTATAATACAGTATAGTTGTTAGAGGGCATTGTAAATGTATTGTTTTGAACATTTTTCCAGTAAAGAATGAAACAAAATGCATGCACCAGTAATGACAAAACTTCCCAATTCAGAACATTTCCATCATAAAAGTCTACTCAAACTTCTACATTCCACCAGTATCAGTAAATTTGCATAATCTATGCAGAAGTAAAAGTCATCTAAATAATTCCACATTAAAGAGATCTGTAACTAATGAAGAGGTTGCTGCTAGCAAGCAACTTTATATTTCATTATTTCATCAACAAATAAAAGTGCCTGTTGCCCTTGAGGAATAAATTGCCTATGTTACATTAAAACAATGATAAGATAGTATTGCGATACGGAATGGATGGCAAACTGGTAACAGGTTCATTGTTACTAGGTATCTCCTCCAGAGGACATTCTCAGGACTGCAGCATCCACCCCTTTAAAAGTACAACACAGTACAGTATCAGCAATGCATCTATATACTGAGGGAGTAGAACCTGCAGCCTTCTTCATCAAAAGCAAGTATTTAACCTGTTATGCTATTAATGCAAGCAGACTCCGTATATGCAGCACTGAACTTTTCTTCCCCTGAAGCTCTTAGCTTCTTGTAAAATCTACTTGACACTCAGCTGTATACTCAACTGTATCTCTCAGCTTTGCAGCACAAGAAATCTGGAAAAGGCCAAAATTTATTGGCGGGGGGACAAAAGGCTCAAAACCAGGGACACATTTTAAACATTACTTATATAATCTTGAAAAGTTGCTAGAATAAAATGTTGTGTTACCACCATGCATTTCACTGCCAAATCCTGAGCCCAGGACTCTGTACACTACAGTCAGAGCACATACCACTGTGCCAAATCAGCTGTTTCTCGAAAGATAGGAAGACTGAAACTTAAATGGCTATCATTTAGTGAATTCAGTTCTCACCATAGCTCTCAACCTCTTAGCACAGAAAACCTTGGCAAAGCCAATAATGGGGGAACACAGCCCAAAAAAATAGGGAAAAATTCAAATATTGATCATATAATCTTAGAAAATTGCTAGAATAAAAGGATTTGTGTTACCATGCATTATCTGAAGAATATGAAGTCTGAAATTCAGATGCCTGTCATTATTTACTGAATTCAGTCCTTCACTGATTACAAAAATCCAGAAAACCACAGATTTTATGAGGAAAAGAACAGGAAAAAAATATGAGGCAAAATTCTGGATAGTTTTCACAAGTGGTGGTGGGTAGGGAATTCAAGCTCTTGCTACTTGGACCCAAGGTACAGGGTTTGAGCCTGAGTAACTCTAGCTACCAGGTATATTTAACTGGGGCATTACACACACACACTTGCCTTGCAGCTTCGTTGAAATACAAATTTTCCCTATCTCTGCATTCACTTCCAGCAGCTTCGTTCCTGAAGACGAACCTTCCCTTGTAAGAAATGCAAATTCCCTTTCCTTGCAACCAGAGCCAATCAGTGGCTATCCACGTACGTGACGCCTTGTATCCTCACATATGTGACTTCAGACTTTGCAGTCTGATCCCCTTCCAGTCTATGCAGTTACAAACCACATAGACTTCTGGGCTTCAGTGTACAGATGCCTTCTCTTCATAATCCAGACTGGTTAAACAGCAGTCTGGATTTACAGAAACCCAGAACTCGCCAAACATGCATCTGCAGTTCGTTCCGCGACTCTCAAGCTAATTATTTTATTTTTAAAAGTTCTTTTTTTTCCGTTTTACAGCTGGGGGGCTGCAGTCCTGCAGTCCGATAGCACGAGCCACCCCTGGTAATAAGGATTTGCAATCAAGCATCACTTGCAAAATGAACGTTTCGCATCTAAGACAGAAAAAATAGTGGCATTCGGTATTAGAGCTGTGACCTCTTCAACTGTACGTATTGGATGATGCAGTCTCTTCAATGCTTTATTCAAAACTCTTGGGTCAATACATATTCTGATTTCATCTGAGTCTTTTTTGTGAGCTGCTACTATGGATGACACCCATTCAGTTGGTTCTGTAACGGGACAGCTTACACCTTGCTGCGCCATTTTATCCAAATGAGCTTCGACTTTATCTTGCATAGCTATCAGAACTTTTCTTGCTGGTCTGACTACTGGGCTGACCTCTGGGTCTAACTTCATGGAGTACACAACTGGAAGTTTGCCCAACTTGTCATCAAACACATCAACATACTCTGAGAAAATGGCCTCGGAAAAATTGGAACTAGGATATGTGCTTATGTGATGAACTTCTTTGGTAAATGAAAGCAGTTTCATTCTCAGACTGTCTCTGAGACCCAATAATGACTGCACAGGTCTTCGAACTACATAGAATAACCAGCTGTAACAGTTCTTAGCCAAATAATATGGAAGCACTACTAAGCCTTCTGTTTGAATTTCTTCAACTCAATAAGCAACACGTTTCGCACTACTAGCCTCACTGAGTGGTTCATTAGCTCTCACCTTAGCAAATGTGTCTGCTGATATAACATTACACTTTGAACCAGTGTCTGCTTGAGCTTGGTGAATTTACCATTGATCTGGACAGTACAAAATACATCGTTCTTTGCCAACAGATTCACTGCATCAACCTTTTCAACAATTACTGCTACACCATCTACCTAGAAAGTGGAGTTCCAGTCTACTTGATCAATTTGCTTTTTTGAGTGACCCTTTTTTATAAATATGTGGGGTTTAATTGATTTGCAGAATTTTTGAAAATGGTTCCTTTCTTTCACTTGTGACTTTGCTGACCAAATTATAAACATTTCTCTGTTTTAGACTCATGATTGGCACTGCAGTTGCAACAGTTAACAATAAAGCTAGACTTGGGTTTTGCTGATTCACACTTGTACTGCATTGAGCATGCTCCTTTCTTAGAACTTGCTGGAAAACTGTGTAGTTTCCCTTGAGAACCGTCAGGGGCTGTGGCTGCCATGTGCTTAGGCCTGCTTCTGTTTGCCATGTGTTGCATGCTGTCTACATTTGCTCTGGAGCCTGCTGAAACCATGCTGTTATCACTTGTAAGCATATTTGCCTGCCTTTCTGTAACTTTGTGGATTTAACAAATCTCAATAGCTTTACTCAGTGTTAAATAACTATCCTGAAGTAAAATGTTTCTCACAGCAGCACTATTAGTACCACACACAAGCCTGTCCTTTATTAGCCCATCTTTTAAGTCACAAGACCAACACATTTTAATTATGTTTCTCAGGTACCAGTAATACAAGCTGCAAATGTTTCCCCTGGTTTCTGATCTCTTGTGTAAAACAAATGCCTCTCTAATGTAATATTTGTCTGGGGTTGCACATTTCCCTGAATTTGCGCTTGAAACACTCGAGGTCTTCCCTTGATTCAGCCTGTACAACAATATGACGATTTTCACCTTCTCCCTCGTTTAATGCTGGTGCATACATAAATGAACGCTCTCTTTCATTGGCCTCTGACCCAGCTAGGTTTAGCAAAGTGCATGCCCTGGTGCATACATCTTTGTCAGAATAAGCTGTATAAAAATATACTCTTGCTCAAATGCGCTCCAATTCTCGGCAATATTCTGATCAAATGTAAGTGCTGAGGGCTTTCAAAATCCTTCTGCCATATTATCACATGCCAGTGAAGGGTTTTGCAAATATGCATGAACACACATACACATATCCCAGAAATTTATGTCAGTATTTGTAACTTTGCCCAGTAGCACAACACACCTCTGAATAACTGAACTCTGTGAAATAAGTGTATCGGGCACTGTAATACTCTTTAAATTACAGTACTGCAAGAAATCACCTTTTATCAATGTAGGAAACATTTCAAAATAACAGCAGTGTTCTAAAGAACTGGGCAGAAGAAGCTCAGAGTAAGAAACGTATTTTGAAGTAACTGCACTTTGCGAATAAACAGTACACGGCACACTGAAAATTCCCCAAAATGGCGGTACCTTGCTAGATAAGTCTTTACAGTGCAAGAATCACACTGTAATGGTGTCACTTTGTGAATATACACAACCAGCACAAGACACTTTTCAAAATAGCTGTACTTTGACTGTACTTAACGAAATAGTTGCACTTTGCACACAAATAAACTCTTCGGAATATATGCACAGTAATAAGGACACACTGTAAGCACTTTTGCACACTTTAAGATACTCTGAATAACTCTAGTTATGCCCTTGATACAATATGAAGTAGTAGTTATGCCAAAACACAGTACTTTGCCAAAAAACGTGCAGTCGCCTTGCTTTATTTATGCTTCATGTGTTCTCTTTGCCCTTATTGTATTCATTTTGCTCTTTTAATCTCTTGCCCATTGTACTTTTCTTGTGTTCATTTTATCATAAACATTTTATCATATATCTTAACTTTAAACTTTTTAATCAATAAACCTTTTTTTAATTAATTAACCTTTTGTGCATCTCGCTTGTTTAGTAATGCAGTTTGTGCCCTTGTAATGCTTTTTTTATCTTTTTTATAAAATAAACTGTTCGTGTAAGTTTTCATTACCTTTGGTTCTTTTCTGGCCCTTTTTCGTGCTCGTTCTCTTAGTTTACCTTCACTGTTAAATCTGCACTTCGTAGCCCTAAACATCAGTCTCTGGAATCCAGTTCTGACACCATGTCGCTCGTCTAGTCAGGATGTAATAGACTAGTCTTTGTGGGTTCTGTTCAGGCAGCTTTATGATGTACAAACACATCACAATTGAAGCTTACTAACTTTAACTTGGGTAACTTATATACAAACTAGCTATTACATTCATACATGCTCAATTTCTGGCTGCACACTCAAACTGGCACCACGTATAGCACCTTCTTGCTATTTATATATGCACGTTCAGTCCTTGAAATGGTTCTTAAAGATACAGCGCACATACTATTGTACAACTACTTCTAGTAAAGTTGGTTTAGACTTTGATTTCAATTTTCTAGTAATTGTTTTTTTGGCAACCATTATAAATAATCTGAGCAAGGCCTTGTTATGTCTAGGCAATTCTAATTCTGTATCATAGCTCAAGAAAATAATTTTCCTAGTTACTCACCCAGCATCACCGACAGAGCAGTCTGTAGAGAATCTTTAAAGTCTGCCAACTCATTTCACTCCCAGGAAATATGTTCTCAGTTACCTCTTTCCTCCCCATCATGCCTCCAACATTTGCTGTCTACCTGAGGAAAAATTCTTTGAAGTCTGCTTAGGGTATAAAAATACCTATTTAAACACTTCCAGGCAAAGTTCCTAAATCTTGTAAATTTTGTTGCATGTTTGGAAGACATACATATACCCCCCCATTGTTTCTTTGTAAATTGCTTATCTAATCTCTCTTCCCATTCCTTCCTTACCTCCTCTGGTTGAATCTTTAATTATCATGCAATATTTTATATGCTGTACTAATCATTCCTTTCTTTTTGGCAAATTCTGTTCTAGATTCTACTAAAAACTCTACCAGTGAGGGTCTTTTGTTTAAGACCACCCCCTCTGTTTCTTTCTCTCTGCTTATACTCTGATATCAATCCTTGATATGGAAGGCAGTCCCTAGCCTGTAGTCCAAATAAGTTATTGGCATCTACTCATTCTGTTACCTTTCCCCCCTCAAGTTATTTGCTCCAAATACCTTGGTTCCTTTACCAATTTTCTCCAATATATTCTTGCCCCCTCTTGACTATTGTCTGTATCCCTAATTGCAGTCATTGCTACTGGCAGAATCTACTTTCTCTATTCCCGTGTTGGCTTAGTTTTTAGATCTCCTACTTTATAAATATAATATTTTATATGATTATCGTTGTTCTCCTTAATGGTCTGCATCCAAAATCTCAGTCTCACCCTGTTGCATGATCTTCCCCCATTTCATCATCATCTTTTTCCACTTTGAATTATAGTTTTCTGCTTGTGCTATGTATAGGAGCCTTAACTGTGCAGTTCTGAAATACCCTATTCAGAAATTGGGTAATTCCAATCTATCCTGTTCTTCTGGAAGAATCGGCTTCTCCCACTTGACTCTTGCCATCTTCCCCTCCCAGATAAAGTCCTTCAGCTCTTCATTGATTGCTATCCAGAACTTCTCCTCTGGTTGATAAAAATATGTCTGACCTGTGTATAAAACTAAAGGGAGTAAAACATTTTGACTGCTTGTATCTTACTGTCCATATAACAAAGCTTCCATTTTCTCAGTTTTTGTATTATCTTTTGTTTAGTCTCTTTCCAGATATCCTTAGCTGCCACACCAGAATCCTGTTTAATCCATACTCCTATATGTGATATTGCTGAACCAATTTGTGTATGGGTACATAAGTTACTGCTGTAGCATTTGTTTTAGTTTCATTAATTATGTATCCCGAAAAGATCTGAAACTGTCTCAAAATGTTCCACAACACAATGCCTCTTTCTGGTTTTGTCAGGTATAAAATAATATCATCTGCAAATAGAGCCAGCTTGTCTTGACTACCATACCAATCATATCCTTGAATATCTGAGTTCCTTATTTTCTTTGCCAGTGGTTCTAAATATAATGCAAATAACAAAGGGGAAACAGGACAATTCTGCCTTGTTCGTCTGCTCAAGCAGAAATTACCAGAGAGGACACCACCCACTTTAATTTTCGCCTCCTAATATCTCCCCTTATCAACCCTATAATTTTTTCACGAAATGCAAATGCTTCCTTTACCTTTCTCATAAAGCCCTAGCTTTACTCTGTCAAATGCTTTCTCTGCGTCAAGACCCACTAGCAACAGTGGTATTTTCTTACATTCTGTTTCCCTCTGGATCATCAATGCTTTGTTAATGTTGTCAAATGTTTGCCTCCACTCCACAAAAAATACATTGACCCATATTTATCAATTTTGACATTACTTTTCTCATTCTTTTAGTCATTGGAGACATGAACACTTTATAATCATGGTTTAGTATTGAAATGGGCCTATATGAAGCTGGGTCTGATGGATCTTTACCTCTCGGAAAACATCAGTAGCATAACCACGAAAAGAACAATGCACAGAAATGATTTTAGCCTTTTACTGCACGTGCTGGTACCTCGGCCATTAGCCTTCAATGGAACAATTTACTTCCAAAAATTCACCTCCTTATATACCAAACATTACAAACAATTACCTGCAATTAATCCATTAAATAATTTATAATCATTGCTGACTGATTTCCTTACATAGTGCAAATCCACACAACTCGAGAGAAACAAAAATTCTTAAATATCATAAACATTATGTATACATCAAATAAAAAATAAGCACATATGATGTAACCATATACTTTAAACATAGACAAATAATTCATATGTGCATACAAATACATTTATATAAATATAATGCAATAACCTATTTTAAAATATTAATTTATATTATAATTTATATTCATAAATTTAATCTTACTGTTTTTTATCCTACCGTTTACAGTTATGTTACTGTCTAAATTCATTCCTCTAGGACATATTGTATGATAATTGATTATCATCCTATACTCGAGTTTAATTCCCTTTTAAAGTTGCCATTATATACTTTGGGTCATGCTAGTACACTAAAAAAGTAATCCCCCATTTGCCCATTATGTGCAGATATAAAATGGTTAGCCACAGGGCTATCCAAGTTCTTCCTTCTAATGTCTCCAGTGTGTTCTAAAATCCGAACTTTGACCTTCCTTGTAGTTTGTCCTATGTACCATAGTGTGTTTGAACAGTTACAACCAATAATGTAAATCACCCCACGAGTTGCAGTTGTATTTCTCCATAGCAAAGTACAATTTTCCATTGATCTTGTTACCATGTAAGTTTTTAACCTTATTACATACAGAACATTTCCCACATCTATACATTCCAACAGATTTGCCATCCCCAATCTCATAGATTTTTTTGTTAAGTAATTCCTTTAAATTATTATGCCTGCCATATGAGAATGTAATATGTTTGGCAAAAAGATTTCCCACCATAACATCCTCAGTCACTATATCCTAAAACTTTTACTATTTCCTCCAAAATTCCAGAAAAATCAGAAAACTTGATTACAAAAAATAGCTTTTCTTCTTCTTGTGACTGGTCTATCTCTACATAATGTTGACCTGCCCCATGCCCTTGTTTGCAAACGTTTTGTTGGGATTTAGAGAGAATTGTCTCAGAATAACCCCTTAGTGATGGTCTTTCATGTACCTACCTCACCCATGAAGACTTCTCTAAGTTCTTTTTCAAAAGATGGATCTTTACCCTGTTTAGGTACTGGTCGTCCACGGAGTGTGCTGCTCCCTGAAAGCCTAGCATTGCTAATCTGGTTGTCCCCCCTCTGCTGTTTTACTTTTACAGAGTTTTATAGAAGCTACAAGGCAGTCTACTAAAGTGTGGAGAGACAGGACGCATCCCTTCTACCTCTCAGTGTAGGCTACAGCTGATAGCCTTATAGATTTGCTCCTGGAAGCCTAGCGTTGCTAATCAGGTTGTCCCCCCTCTGCTGTTTTATTTTTACAGAGTTTTATAGAAGCTACAAAGCAGTCTACTAAAGTGTGGACACCCAGGACGTATCCCTTCTACCTCTCAGTGTAGGCTACAGCTGATAGCCTTGTAGATTTGCTGTATGTGCATTTTGTTTTCTTGAACTTTGTTACAGTAATTTTAAAACTGGGCTAGCACACTCGCGGAACTAACCTAGGTTGTTTTCCTCCCCCATAGAATTATTTCTAACTTAGCTTTAAAGTTGAAGTCCTTCCTCCTATATGCCACTAGATGGCAGCAGAACACAGAGACTGACAGCTTTTAGTCTACTTTGGAGCATTGCTGTGGATCTCTGTGCTGCTTATCTTACTTACCACTAACCCTCTAGCCTAAGCAATAATTTATCATCTAAAAGATCTTACAGCAGACTCCATTTTCCAGAGTAAGGGATTGCTGGATTTGCATAAACTTTACTATTAAACACCCACAATAAGGTGTTTCTTACCTACCTAAGAAACATCAGTCTTAGCTTCTCTGAAAGGCCTGATTGGCTCCACACAATCTACTAACTGGCTATGCCCTGCTTCACTCCCCTACCCTACCCCCATATCCCACCCCCAGTGGTCCTACACTTATACTTCCTTTACCACTCCCTGAAACAACCTACACTATGCAACTGTCAATTGACACAACTCCACCTCATCCCCCCTAACTTACTTTCTCTACTGCCTTCTCTTATAGTATCTTACCTTATCCACATACCTGTAGCTATTCTTCCCAGGAAAGACTATACCTTACCTATAATTCAAATTGTAGTTATATCCTAACTCTATCTCTGTAGAGTTTTATAACTATTCTTAGCAGTATGTCTTCTAAAACTAAAACTATCCTAACTAAGACTTCTAAAACGAGCCTAACCAAGCTAATACTAATATCCACACTTTTTCTAGTCCTCACCTTGGCCTATCTCCTTACTTCCTATGAAAAAGTTAATTATTACCACTTTAATTACTCTCTCAAACAAACAGCCATTCAATTTACTACCCAAACACATATTCATTTAAACATCACATCCACCTCCAACTACCTGCTAGCCAAATACCATCGACTTGCACATATTAAATTCAATAATCCAAATATAAGGAGACTGAAATATCTAACCAGCTTCTCCAGCAAACCACCTTTAGAGCTTAAAACTCCAACCCTAAACGATGGTGGCATCCACCCTAACCTAGGACCAACTAATGTCTCCACTGAAACAACTTATAGTGTCACAAACTCCACCCTTCCAACCCAAACCACTGTCTCAAACGCCTTACTTATAGGGCATCTCAATATCCGCAGTATTAACAACAAGGTTGCCCATCTCCACGCCCTCCTTGAAATTCACTCCTTTGACATCTTCTGTCTTACTGAAACTTGGTTGAAACCTGGTACTAAAGACAATGTAATACTTCCCCCAGGCTACAACATATTGAGACTGGACCACATAAAACGTAAGGGTGGGGGGAGTAGCACTGCTGTTTAAGACTGGACTACAGATCTCCTCTATACCTTATAACCCACTACAGGATAGCAAGGCTGAACTCCTTATTTCTATACTACAACTAAACCCTAATAAATCAATCTATATCATCTGTATCTATCTACCTCCTGGTAATAATAATACCATAATAGGGAATATCCTAAGTTGGGTATCTTCTACTTACCCACAAGAAACTATCATATTAGGAGGTTTTAATTATGACTGGTCATCTGTCAATACAGATAATCCTTCCTCACATGTTAATCTTCATGGCTTTACTCCGACAATCAACACCATTACAAGAATCAGTAAACCTAACAACAAAGAAAGCATTTAAATTGGTTTCTTATTAACAAACAACAAACTTATTTAGTAGGAACTCTGCCTGATTATGTAAGCGATCATGCCTTAACTTACATCATAAGACAAAAGAGTGACATTACAACACCTCAACCTATAGGATCTCACGAAGCAATAAACACTTTAACCCATTCCAAAATGAGCTAAATGCCTGCAACTGGAACCCTCTAAAAATTCTCCCCCTTGAAGAAGCTGTTAAATATTTCAATGCTAAATTCTTAACAATCCTTGATGAACATGCTCCAAAATGATCTATTAGAGTTAAATCCAAGCCAGCCCCCTGGCTGTCTAAAGAAACAAGACAATAAATATTACTTAGGAACAAATCTTGGGCTAAGTGGAGAGCTACCAAAACTGCCTCTGATCAACAAGCCTTTAGACAGTTAAGAAATAGTACTAAAAAAGCCATATTCACAGACAAAAAGAACTACTATTGCAAATTACACCTTCCCCCTTAGGGGCTGAAAAGAATACCTCACATCAAACTGCTAATGCCTTTAATACCTTTTTTACTGATGCCATTAATTCACTAGCCTGTCACCTTTCCATAGACAAGTCTAGCCTCCTTAGCTCCACATCTCCTAATCTCCCTATATTCCAACTGCAACCCATCTCTACCACCTATGTCCAAAAACTTATTCAAAAACTTAAATTCTGTACCCCCTCTACTGAACAGTTACCATCTGAATACCTTCAAAAAGCAGCTGAAGCAGTTGCCCATCCCATATCCATCCTTATAAATAGAACCATCATTGAAGGAACCATCCCTCTTATCAGGAAAATCTCCCACATTATCCCTTTACATAAAGGAGGGTAACTCTAATGAGTATTCTAACTACAGGCCTATAACATTCTTATCACCCTTGGCAAAAATTATGGAGAAATGTATTCACCATCAGCTAATGGACCACTTAACTCAATATGACTTACTAGCTAACTGCCAGCATGGCTTTAGGCCATTTCATAGTACCACTACAGCTCTCCTATCCTTTACCGATTACATCAATAGAAACTGCAACAACAACATCCTCTCATCAGCACTCTTTATAGACCTGTCAAAAGCCTTTGATATGGTAAACCACCTCCTGCTCATAAAAACCCTAGAATCTCTTTCTCCAGACCCCAAGGCTGTTCACTTCCTACCTTAGCATCAGGCAACAGGCAGTTCTCTGGGAAAACAAACTTTCATCCCTTCTGCCAAGTATCTCTTGGTGTCCCTCAGGGCTCCATTCTAGGACCTATTCTCTTTATTCATAAATGACCTACATGCAGCAATACCTCAAGCTACATGTGTACAATATGCAGATGATTCTACACTCGTATGTTTTGCTAAAACCACATCTGAACTGCAAACACTAACACAGAATGTATTTAGCACAGTTGAGGCATGGTTCTTGAAACATTGCATCCTTTTGAATGCCAAAAAAAACAAACTTCTGCTCTTTAGGCCTAATAGTAAGTCCTCCCCCTTAGAATTCTCTATCATATCCAATAATGGCACCCATATATCCTCTGATTCTACCACCAAGCTGTTAGGTATCACAATCGACAATAACCTCACTTTTGATAATCACATTAATAACACTATTAAAACCGTAAATTGAAAACTGGGCTCCTTCTACAGAATTAAAGCCTTCTTAACTCCAGCAGCCAAAACTACACTTACTCACTCTCATCTTAATTCTACTCTTCTCTACGCTTCACCCATATACACTAACCTAAAGAAAAATAATCTCACTAAACTAGCTATCACATACAATAGCATTGCCAGATTTGCTACTGGGAACCCATTTTGAACTCACCACTGTCAGTACCTACAGCAACTAAACTGGCTTGAACTAAAAAACATGCTGACACTTTCCCAACTCACCTTTGTCCATAGGATATTTTACCAACCTAATAACAGCCCTATACGTTCTAACCTTGTCACCCCTTATACTAACCTAAATTCCTTATGCTCCTCGTGCAAACTTCTTGTGAGGTTAACTAAGTCTAACAACATCGCTGGTGACTCCCTATTCTCCAATACCATAGGTAAATATTGGAATCTTCTACCTACTGCTCTAACTTCTATTCCCTCCCCCTTCCTCTTTAAACAAAAGCTTAAAAAAACATCTTAAAACACACTGGTTATGCCCATGCATCAATCCTGACTAATCTTGTGATTCCACTAATTATTCTTTTATACTACCTTCTTTCATTATTCTCTACTGCTTCCCCTTGGGAAGCTTCTATCAAAATCACCTTTGCAAGTAGTAACTGTTACAAATTATTAAAAAAAACTTTGGATGTATAATTAATTGCTGACTGTACTGTACATTTCCACAGATGTTTTACTGTAACAGAACTCTTCTATCTTGCATTCTGAAATAGAAATTAGGATGATGTCCTATCTAGTATATATGCATGATTTGTGTAATGTAGTTTAGAATCATGTTTTTGCCTGATATTTTCTACCTCCTTTCATTGCTTTTGTAGATAATTTGTCTGTGTTTGTTTCTATGTGGAGCTTTTCTCCCCGGGCCTCTGCTGAAAATGGAAATGTATCCAGTTGGACTAGCCCGGTAAACGTAAAACAAATAAAAATAAATAAAACACAGCTTCCACTGCTTTCTTCCAGGATGTTGGTAGTTCCCCTCCTCTTAAAATACTGTTAAACAAAACTTTCTAGGTCTTTATCAGTTTTTTCCCCTCCTAGCTTCCAAACTTCCACAGGAATACCATCTATTCTTGGGGACTTTCCTGTAGATTGGTTATATATCACAATTTTTATGTCATCTTCTCCTATCCTAACCGTTAGTAACTGAGCCTCATCTGCCTCTAACCATGGCATATTTAATTCTTCCGTAAACATTTAAATTTATATCTTTTCTTAATTTCCATATTTCTCTGCTTTATACAGACTTTAATAGATTTTCAGAAGTATTTCTAATACCGCTATAGGATCTCTTGTTACCTTCCTTGTTATATGCTCTCTAAGCTTGGCTACAGCTCTTTCAACTTTCTGTTGCCTGAGTCATTGTGTTAAAAGTTTTTGTGCTCTACTGTTATCAAAAAACAGTTGCTTAACAGCAATCTTTCTAAACTTGTGCATATTACAGAGGTAATCTTCTATTTTCTAATTAGCGTTCTGCAGGTGAGCCTCCTCTTGTTCTTTGAGATTCCCCATATTCTGCAGTGCTTTAACATTTGTCAGTCCTTCTAAATAATTGTTGCTTATTAACCATATCTCCCTTTCTTTTATTTCCACCCTATTTCTAAACTCCACCTTAATTTTATCCCACTCCCTAGCTATATTTTTAGAAGATGTTTCTATCCTCTCTAATAGCTCCTAAATAATCTCTACTACTCATTCCTTAAATTCCTCTATTTTCAGCAGATAGGTGGGAAAGCGCCATTGTCTCATTTTTATTTAATTATACTGTGTTTTTATTGTAGTTATTATTGGTGCATGATCTGAAATAGTTATTGATTGCATATCAAGACCTTCAGTTAAATTCACATGTTCCTGTGAAATGTAAATTTTGTCTAGCCTAGCCTAGCCCAGTTTTTATATCTTGGGGAAGAATATGTAAATTCACTCTGAACTCCTATTCCTGAATAAAAAAGAAAGCAGATGCTCATAGTGCCTTTGTAAAGGTTTCAGTAGCTTGGACAGCATTGTCCTTTAGCACGGGGGCTGTGAACCTTTCCACCTCGGTCTTAAGTAACGCGAAGTTTGCTTTTGAAAAGGTTTTCATGGTGGTTTCCTTGATTGGGGGTGGGGGCAGAATGTGGATATACAGAGTGATTAGTCTATGGTCTGATCTAAGCAGCAAGGGGTTGACCTCCGGTGTGGAGCACCAGTCGCCCATGTTGGTGATGACCAGGTCCAGTATGTTGTTCCCTGTGGTGGGGGTGTTGACCAGTTGATCCAGGGCATTCGAGTTTATAAATTCTAGGAAGCGTTGGGCAAGGAAGTTAGTACTTGAGTAGTTCTCCCAGTTTGTTTGGGTAATTGAAATCACCCAATATTAGGGTGTTTGGTAGGACCTTCATATTTCCCAGTGTCTTCAGAAATGCGGAATGGGGGTCCTGGGCCATGGTGAGTGATCTTTAGCAAGCTACAATTTGGATTGCAGTTTTGCCCATTGTTAGTTGCACATGGGTGATCTCTGATGCATTGTGCTGTGCCACTAACCTGGAGGTGTGGGTATCCTTGATGAATATGGATACACCCCTGCCTTTTGTGTTTCGGTCCTGGTTCTGTGGCCGAAAGGTATGGTATGAGTTATAGCCTAGTAGTGCTGGGGTGCTCTCAGGAGCCTTAAACCAGGTTTCTGTTACTGCACAGATGTCTATGTTCTCCATACTGAGGAGTGCCTCGAGTGTGTGCATTTTGAGGTTTAGACTGCTGGCGTTGAGTAGCATTACCCTCAGTTTTTGGTTACTTGTGCTATTTATGGTGGTGGGTTTGTCTTTTGAGCCTTGCCTAAAAAAGGCGGAAAGAGCCTTGGCCAGTATTCGAAAGCCTAAGGGTGACAGGTGCAAGCCATGTCTTGCGAAGCAACGTGGCTTGTTGAGCATGTCATCCCAGGTAGACAGATACTGGATCCCCTTTGAATGACACCAGAAACTTAGCCAATTGTTGAAATTGATTATTTTTTTCTTTATACTGTGGCATCATTCTTGGTGAGGGCAGGATGCTACTCAGGGTCAGGGTCATACCGGCCTGGGCTACATGATCAGAGAGCTCTTCCATGTATCTTTTCATGTAGTCCAGGGAGGTACGTCTCAGGTCATTCACACCAACATGGACAATGACAGAGTTGTATTTGTACTTGTTTTGGAGTGACCTGAGTGCTTGTGTTATGTGGCTGATCCTGGCACCTGACAGGCAGCTAACTGTAACCTTCGCCTTGTCCAGCCTAGTTAGTGGGACATCAGTGTGCCTGACTACAGAGTCACCTATTACTAGTGTGTTGGGTATGTTATTTTGCGTTAAGGGCTGTGATTGCATGGCACACTGATTTTGTAAAGTATGTGTTTCATGGTTGGTGATGGGGTGTGGAGGTTGCTTGGATGTCTGCTTTGGAGGTCTCTGTTGCTTTTGCAGATTTTTTATTTAGAGCCTCCGAGTATGTTTTCATGTATTCATGTGTGTTATTTGCCAGTGTTGGTTTATTAGGTCTATGTAAGACTGGTGGTGTGTTGCAAGTATTATCCTTCTCCTCTTGACTGTCAGTTCCTGTCTTGGGTTGAGAGAGCTTTGCCTCAAGTTTGGCTGTATAATTGCATCTCTCACATATATTAGTGTTTGGTGGTAGGAGGAGAGGGTTGTCTGTGTACATGGGGCAGTTATAACATTGCCTTAAAATGCCCAGATTCACCAGTTGGACTGGAGAGTACACCGGAAACTGCCCTTTGGACATGCCTGAATAGGGTAGAGTAAGCTGTTTTTCTGATTGGCTGGTGAGGATGACTAGAGAGTCTTGTTCTTCTGGACAGTATTGGGGGGTCTAGTGCTAGGGTTAATTAGTGCTTGCTATGAGTTTTAAGCAAGTGCTTGACTGTGAAATGAATGGTTTGAGTGCTAAAGTTGAAGGTTTGTCTAGTTCCAAGGGAAAATTTGAAGAGTAGACCGTGGAGCCGAGAATAGTTTAACTCTAGCTAAATGGTGCCACACAAATGCAGTTTTTATAGCAGGGAAGTGAAGGAGATACAAATTAGCCCAAAATGGCTGATAAACTACTAACTTCTGGGCTGAAACCACTGCTCCAGGGACAGATAGGCTGCTCAAAGCTCCCCTCTCTCACAGGTGAACAAAGAAACTTCCTTCTATCCAAGTAAGGTATGGGCAACACAGAAACTTGTAACACAGCCCTGGATTCAGCAATAATCTGAAAACTGGACTATACTAGTTCAGAAAGGTGTGAAAATGTTTTTTATTCAGAGAATAGAGCAGATACAATCAAAATTAGCCCCAAATGGCCAATAAACTACTAACTTCTGGGCTGAAACTACTCCTCCAGGGACAGATAGGCTGCTCAAAGCTCCCCTCTCTCACAGGTGAACACAGAAACTTCCTTCTATCCAAGTAAGTTATGGGCAACACAGAAACTTGTAACTCAGCCCTGGATTCAGCAATAACCTGAAAACTGAACTATACTAGTTCAGAAAGGCGGGTAAGAAGTATATATATTTTTTTCAGAAAATGGAGTAGATACAATCAAAACAACACTTTAAAAGCACAGAAAAGGCTATCACACTTTAGTGTGTAGCCTACAACAGTTAAACAGATTATTTAAACACAAAACTGACTTAATTCAAGTGCAGGCAGCAAATAAGTACAATATGTAGCAATAACAAACTTTTTAAATCACAGATTTGCTAAAAAAACTGGTGTTTTAGGCGGAATTAATTAAGACAGCAAGAAAAGCAGAAAAGTGATACTTAATCACTCCAAAGTCACTCTTTTGCCTCTCTGCTGCTGTAGACTCTGCAGGACACCTGGAAGACGCTTGCTGAGCAGAATACAAGTGCAAAAACTGTGCAAATGCGGTTTTTATAGCAGGGAAGTGAAAGAGAGAGAAAGTAGCCCAAAATGGCCAATAAACTACTAAACTTGTGGGCTGAAACCACTCCTCCAGGGACAGATAGGCTGCTCAAAGCTCCCCTCTCTCACAGGTGAGCAGATAAGCTTCCTTCTATCCAAGTAAGGTATGGGCAACACAGAAACTTGTAACACAGCCCTGGATTCAGCAATAACCTGAAAACTGGACTATACTAGTTCAGAAAGGCGGGAAACAAGTATATATATATATATATATATATATATATATATATATATATATATATATATATATATATATTTTTTTTTTCAGAAAATAGAGCAGATACAATCAAAACAACACTTTACTTAATTAACCAGTTACAAAGCTTAAAACTGAGCCCTGTTCCAGCAGTCTTCACTCAGACAAGTTTTAACTGCACAGTCCTGCCACTAGGGTACAGAGAAACTTTCTCCAAAAAGGATGGCCTGGATAAGTGCACAAGTTATACAAACAAAGCTAGATCCAGCCGGCCTGACTCTAGTCTGTGCTACAGCAAACAAGGCGTACCGATTTCAGAAAGAAACAGTTCAAGTAAGCATGAGCAATAAGCCTTTAACCAGAAATTCCCAGCTCAGAAGGGCAGAATCTAGCCTCTCCTCCCACAAGAGTGCAGACCACAAACCTTCTTAATGTAAAATAACTGGCCTGAAGCCCAAGTGCTTAACCCAGCACTAATACACTTTTAGAATAACAGCCACTGAGCCTTCAGTCAGCAGTTCCCAACTTAGAAGGATATATGCTACTTGTCCTGCCACAACAGTGCAGACCACAAACCTTCTTAATGTAAAACAACTGGTTTGAAGCCCACGTGCTTAAACCAAGGGCCTTAGAATAACAGTTACAATTTAATCAGTCTACTAACAAGCAGTAATAAAGGCAGCAGAATAAATTCAATTGAGTACTTTTAAGAAGAGGCAAAAGAAAAATAAGGTAATAAAGTAGGAAGAAACACAAATACAGTAAAGCAGAGAAACCTTTACAAAGGCACTCTATGAGCATCTGCAGGAATGCATGGATCGTGCTATCCCAAGTAAGACCAAGACTCACTCCTCCAAGAAAAGGAAACCAGTCTGGTGGACCCCTGCCATAAACAAGCTATACAACAGAAGGAGGAAACTAGTACAGAAAAGAGTAAAATCCCAAGAAGGAAAGACATCCCTGATCAGTATCAGTAAGAAATTACGATCCCTCATTAAATCATCCAAGGCTAGTTTTGAAAGAAAAATTGCCAATGACTCCAAAGATAACCACAAAGCGTTCTTTAGCTATGTCAAGAACCTAAGTGGAAACTCTCAGATATGCTCTGAGTTAGTGCAGAATAGCACAAAATACACTGAACCGACTGACATTGCAAACATTCTGGCAGACAGGTTTAGTGCAAACTTCACCCCCTAAAGGGCCCATAACCATACCAGAAGAATGTAGGGCCCCGTCAATCACCAACACACAGGTTAAAGCAGCCCTATCCAAAGCCAAAAACACAGCTTCAATGGGACCAGATTGGGTCCCAGGCTGTGTCTTAAAAGAGCTCCAAAATGAACTAACCCCTCACCTAAACACAATGTTCAAACTCAACCTCTCTACAGGCTATGTACCCACAGAGTGGCACACAGCAACAGTTATCCCACTCCACAAAGGTGGAGCCACAATGGACTATCACCCTATAAGCATGACTAGCCTGGTCAGCAAGGCTATGGAACACATCATCATGGAACTCATTAACAGAGACATTGGGAACCTCCAAACCTTGGACCCTTACCATTTTGGCTTTGTTAAAGGCAAATCATACCTCCTAAACCTGGTGGACTTCTTTGACACGGTTACCAAGGCATTAGACGAGGGAAAGGAGGTCCACACAGCCTACCTAGACCTCGCAAAGGCTTTCAACACCATTCCCCATTCTAGTATTATAGACAAGCTCACCAGCTTGAACATAAACCCCTACGTCACAAGATGGGTTGCCAACTGACTCTTGGATAGAACCCACATGTTGAGAGTTGCAGGCTCTACATCTGACTCTAAACCAGTTACAAGTGGTGTCCCCCAGGGCTCAATCCTAGGACCCCTCCTGTTCGATATATACTTCTCAGAGGTACAGGCAAGCATAGGAGGGTTATGGCTGAACAAGTTTGCAGATGACTACAAACTAGGGGCCATAATTGATTCTCTGGCTGATACAGACACCCTCCAGATGAGTCTCACTGAGATGGATACCTGGTGTCAAAGTCATGGCCTCAAGCTAAATGCCAAAACGTGCATAGTCAACTCCGTTGGAAAAAACAAAGTACCCGCGAACTACCACATAGGTGGTAGTCACCTAAATACAGAAAATGTAATAAGGGACCTGGGGACCCAAGTAGATAGTAATCTCTCCTTTGATAATCATATAGCCAAGGTGGTTAGAAAATCCTTCCATATGGCCCACCTAATCACAAAAGGGTTCGCATCTAGAACAAAAGAGGTTATTGTGCCTCTCTACTCATCACTCATTAGACCCATCATAGAATACAATGCCCCATTTGGCATGTACCTTACAAGACACCTGCAACAGCTGGAAAGGCCACAAAAGTACCTCACCAAGAGGATTACTGGCCTCAAACAGATACGCTATGCAGCCTGACTCAAGAAACTCCAGCTGTACTCGATTGCATACTGCTTACTCAGAGGTAATCTCTGCCTGACATACAAGGCCATGTCCAACCCAGAATTGATGGACATGCTGCACCTAAACTAAACAAATCCTGGAGAGCCACATGCTCTAGAGATGTAAACCTCACCACAACGATAAATAGGACATGCTGGAGGGATAGATTCCTATCCCAGAGACTCCCCATGCTTTGGAACAGGATTCCAATATACATCAGGCAGAGCCCCTCACTAACACTCTTCAAGAGATACCTTGACGGGTGGATGGGAAACAGAAAATTTACCCCGGGGATCACTGCAGTGGCTCTGCTGGACAGTGGCGCAGGGAACTAATGGCTCTGCTGGACTGTGGCGCAGGAAACTAATGGCTCTGCTGTTCAGAGGCACAGGGAACTAATCTAAGGGGGTGGCAAAAGCCAACACATTCTGGCTAGGCCTATAAATGCTGTTGGGCAGATAGCCTAGTACTTACCTGTGAACCTATGAACCTAAATATTTTCTTAACTTTCTTCAAAAATCTACCCTCCTTTGTAATACTTTCCCTTCTGAGCCCCTCCCCCCCCAGACATATCTTCACTGTTGCAAATCACATTTCGGTCCCTACCTGTAAGTAATACTCATTGCTGAAAACTTATTATTTCTCCCAGAATTTTCCTAAGCTCCATTATAGTAGTGTTAGGTGGAATAGAAATGCATGCCAATGTAATCCTTCTCCCTTGTCAGTAGCTCCTTAGCACTACAAATCTGCCATTATTATCTTTTTTTATCCTCTTCTATAACTATTAGAACTCCTATCGCAATTAATGTAAGTGCTCCTCTTTTCCTTTGTCCCAAGTATTCCACTGAAAACCTTTCTTTATCAAATTCATATGTTTAGCTCTCTCTGTCTCCTGTAACATGGCTATTTGCACTCTACATTTTTAAAATAGTTCACTACTCTTTCTTTTTTTATTTATCTGTGAGACTGTTGACATTTAAAGACATTACAAAAAGCATAATTGCATTAAAAATGATTATTCCCAACTTTTATGTATAACACCTTTTTGTTAAATGTCTGGTTCTCGCGTTTGTGTTGCATGCATACTCTGTTTGACAGGTTGAACTCTTATGCACTTGTTTCTTCTCATATCCATTTGAGCCTATGACACATCTTGGAAAACTATTTGTTTTATTGAAAGCCCTCAAAAAAAAACTCCTAAAACATATTAATGTAATACTAACACACAAAACTATGTACATCTTCAAATACTGAAATTTTACCCTCCTAACAAGAACAGAAATCCCAAACTGACAGCTACACTCATAGACTTGAGTTAACCTAAAGTAAAGGTTAAACACGCTATGATGCATGGTGTAGCCTGTGCTTCTACTAAGTGCTAATTAGTGTTGCCTTTTGTTTATAGCTGTCACAGCTGGGAAAACCTGAGTGCTTCAGAGAACATTATCTACTAGCCAATTTATCTTCTCATATTTTTTAGGCAATCACTTTCCACCAATCTGTAACCAGTTTCGCTTTATCATATTGTCTCCACAAAGACATGAGAACCAGGCAGTGAGTTTCTGTTTATCAGATTATTTCCATGGAAACATGAAGACCAGCTGCAGAATTGCTACTGAGCATACATGTATTTGCTAGAAAAAGCCTCATAATAGTCAATATGCTTTTACTTGTGTACTCTTGTAACTTACTAAATCAGTCTAAAGTCTTTAATCCAGTCATTTCCCCATACAAGAATGAGAAAAAGCACATTAATTTTTCTTTTTATCATGCTGTTTTAACCAGACTTTGTTTTCATTGCATTGCCTACATTTCTTAAAACTGAACACGAAGAGAGAAGGGAGAAAGTAAAGAAAAAGGCAGTAGCACCTGTTTACAACCCCATTGCACTTAAAAATAACTGAGAAAACTTTACTTTATAGTATCAGAAAAAAAACATACACTGCAAAAGTATCAAGATTATTTATGAAGGTATTATCACCCTAGATGGGATTTGAACCCACAATCCCTGGCTTAGGAGGCTAATGCCTTATACGTAAGGCCACTGGGGCCTGACAAAAATAGTGCTAGTAAGAAAAACAATTCTTTACTTACAGATAACTTTCTTCATTCTCTTCCCCTCCCCAAAGCATGTTTTGAACATTAATGACATGAAGTAGGGCATATGCTTTAGAGTCCCCCACAAGTCCAACAGATTCTGGAAAAGTCCACTATTTCCAGTTATAGGTACAAAAAATAAATTAAATACCTTATAAAATAATTTATAAAGTAATATTCATTTCTAAATTCAATCCCTTCGGCATGAGAGTACCAAAATTAAGAATAAAAAGCCAGCCTTTTCTTCATTTTGACTTCTGAATTTTACAGCTTTATCACCGCATCTGAAAATTTGTTTAAAGCTTCTTCCACTTTTTCCAGCCTTTCATTGTTTGTGTTGATATACTCCATTAGTGTTTTGTTTATTTTAATCATGTCTGTGTGCAGTTGTCTTATATCTTCCTGTAGGTTACTGGAATTCATGTCTGGAGGTTGCATTGCTTTTTGCTGAACAGCTGCAGAACTTTCCCCAGTTAGTGTTTCTTCCTCACTTTTTGTAGCTGCTTTTTCCAGGTCCTCTGTATTTCTTTCTTCCTGGCATCCAGGCAGTACACTTACTAGCCAGTTACAGAAATTACTGGACTTCTCTGCTGTTTCTGTTTTCACACTTGGAGAACTAGTATTAAACTGTTATTCAGTGTGCAGCCATCATGGAAGTCCACACCAGTGTCATTTGTAATCCATGCTCCTAGGTGATTCATTTTATCATGCCCCCATAAATATAGATATTTCTAAACCAATTTGTATGTGGCTACATAATTTAGCACTATTGCTTTTGTTTTAGCTTCATTAATTTTGTATCCCGAAAAGGTTTGAAAATGTGTCAGCATGTTCCAAAGCACAGTAATGTCCCTTTCTGGTTTTGTCAGGTATAAAATAACGTCATCTACAAATAGAGCCAACTTTGCTTGGCTGCCATACCAATTATATCCTTAAACTTCTGAATCCCTTATATTATTTGCCAGTGGTTCTAAATATAATGCAAGTAAGAAAGTGGAGAGAAGGACACCCCTGCATGGTTCCTCTGCTCAAGCAGAGATTATCAGAGATGACCCCACCCACTTTAATTTTCTCCTCCGAGCCTTCATATATCCTCCTAATCAACCTTATAATTCTGTCAGAGAATGCAAATGCTTCCATTGCTGTGCTCATAAAATCCCAGCTTACTCTGTCAAATGCTTTCTCTGCATCAAGACCCACCAGCAACAGTGGTATTTTCTTACATTCTGCTTCCCTCTGGATCATCACTGTTCTGTTTAAGTTGGCAAATGTTTCCCTTTCTTCCAGGAAACCACATTGATCCCTAGTGTTCAATTTTGGTATCACTTTTACCATTCTTATAGCCATTATAGATGTAAACACTTTATAAGCATGACTTAGTATTGAAAGGGGCCTGTATGAAGCTGGATATGATGGATCTTTACCCTCTTTAGGTATTACAGCTACCACCACTTTCTTACAGAATATTGGTACTTCTCCTCCTCTTAAAGTACTGTTAAAGCCTTCCAGATCTTTATCATTTTTTTCCTTCCTAGCTTCCAGACTTCCATAGGCATACCATCTGTTCTTGAGGACTTTCCTGTAGATTGGTTATATGTTACCATTTTTATCTCATCTCCTCCTATCCTAACTGCTAGTAATTGAGCCTCCTATTCCTCTAGCCTTGGCATATGTAATTCTTCCTTAAACATGTCCATTTGTACTTTTTCTTGATTTCCATATTTCTCTGCTTTATATAGACTTTCATAGAATTTCCAAAATATTTGTGATACTTCTACAAGATCCCATGTTATAGGCTCCGTAAGCTTGGTGACAGCCCTTTCTACATTATTTTACCCGAGTTCTTGTCCTAAAAGTTTTGTGCTCTAGAGTTTATCAAAAAACAGTTGCTTAACAGTAGTCTGCTTAAACTCATGCATATTATCGAGGTAATCCCTTATTTTTCTGTTTAGCATTCTGTAGTTGTCCTCTTCTTCTTCTGTGAGATTCCCCCTATTTTGCAGTACTTCAATATTGGTCATTCCCTCTTAAGTAATTTTTGCTACTTCTTAACCATATCTCCCTTTATTTTATTTCCACCCTATTTTTAAATTCCACTATCATTTTATCCAAGTCCCTAGCTATATTTTCAGAAAAAGTTTCTATCTTTAGTAGCTCCTGAATAATTTCCTCTGGCCATTCCTTAAATTCCTGCAAGTGGGAAAGTGCCAGTGTCTTATTTTTATTTCATTACTGTATGCTTTAATTTTAGTTATTGGCGGATGATCTGAAATAGTTATTGGGTGCATATCAAGACCTTCAATTAAATGCACATGTTCCTGTGAAATATAAATTCTGTCTTTCCTAGCCCAGTTTTTGTATATTGGGGAATACTATGTAAATTCAATCCAAATTCGTAGTACTGAATTCACATCTTCCATGCCATTATGCTCATAAATTTCTTTAAAAATCTACCCCCTTTTGTTATATTTCCCTTTCTGAGCCCCCCCAGACATATCTTAACTGTTGCAAGCTCAAAGCTGATTATTTCTCCCAGAATTTTCTTTAGCTCCATTATAGCAGTTTTCGGTAGCATATAAATACATGCCAGTGTAATCGTCCTCCATTGCCAGTAGCCCCTTAGTATTGTAAATCTACAATTGTTGTCTTTTTTCCTCTTCTGTTACTATTGGATCTCCTCTTGCAATTAATCTAAGTACTCCTGTCTTCCTTTGCCAGGAGGTATACTGCTGAATAAGCATCCTGAAAACTTTTCTTTATCAAATTCACATGTTCAGTTCTTTCCAAGTTTATCTCCTGTAGCTATTTGCACTCAACATGTTTTAATATAGTTCACTATTCTTTCTTTTTTGTATTTATTTTTGAGATCATTAACATTCAAAGACATAGAAAGAATCATATTCTTGAGGGATTATTATTCCCACCTTTTATGTATAACAACTTTTTTGTTACATGTCTAGTTCCAGTTTTTGTGCTACAGGAGTGCACTGTTTGGCAGGTCTGTCTTTTATACACTTGTTTCTTGTCATCTCCATTTGAGCCTATGTTACATCTTTTAAAATGTTTTTTTGTTTTATTGACAACCCTCAAATAAAAGTACGTACACCCCCAATACTCCCTAGAACCTGCTAACTTAATTGTAACACACATAACTATGTACATCTTCAAATATTGAAGTTTTACTCCATTAATAAGAACAAAAGTTCCAAACTGACAGCCACATACACAGACTCAAGCTAACCAGAAAGAAAGATTATCTATGCTAAGATGAATGGTAGAGCCTGTGATTCTTTTAAGTGCTGTCTGGTTTTGCCTTATCTTTATAGCTGTAAAACACTTGAATGCTTTTGGAAAACATTTTCCCCTAGCCATTTCTATGTATCAGATTTGTCTGCTAGTGACATGAGAATGAAATACAGGACTGTTTTCTAGAAAAAAGACCTTATAATCAATATTCATTTTCATTTACTTGTATTCTGTTAAACCTTGTTACCGTATAAAACTAATGGTCTTAACCCAGTCATTCTCCTACGCAAGAATGAGGAAAAAGCACACTATTTTGTCTTTTGTCATGCTTTTTTTAACCAGATCCCCTTTTTTACATTGCAGTGCCTATATTTCTTTAAACTGAACAAGGAGAAAGAGAGAAGGGAGGAAGAAGCAAAAAAAATAACCAGAAGCACCTATTTATATTAGTATCCTCATTACACTTAAAATAATGGAAAAAAAACTTTATAACATGCCAAGAAAATCATGCACCTCTTAAGTAATACTCAAGAAAAAATGGTTTTACTTGCAGTTAACTCTCTCCCTCCTTTTCCCGTGTCCAAAGTATTTTTCCAAACATTAATGACATGAAGTAGGGCATATGCTTTAGAGTCCCCTAAAAGTTTAACAAAGTCCAAACAAGTCCAATATTTCCAGATGTTCTTGTTCTGCCCTGTTTCACAAATATAATCTTTACTTTGTAATGCCACATTTGTCAGTTTCCAAGTTACTGATTTTTAGTCTCCAAATGTTAATAGCATGAAGTAGGGCATATGCTTTAGAGTCCCCTGCAAATTTAACTAAGTCCAAGAAAGTCCAATATTTTCAGAGTTTCTTGTTCTGTTCCTGTTCATCTCCATCTCCCAAACCCTGTTTCTGCTTCAGCTCCAGTGCACTCTTGAATCTTTTAGTCAGCTCCTGTGCTTTTTCCCCTCTCTCAAGTATTTTCTGTTAAAACACTGGGAAAGGTTTCACTGGCACAGTCTCTCTCTAGTCTTTATTACCATAGGTTCATAGGTAGCTACTAGGCTATCTGCCTGAGGGCATTTATAAGCCTTGCCAGAGTGTGTCGGCTTTCACCACCCCATTGATTAATTAACTGATCCTCTGTCAAGCAGAGCCAATGAAGTGATCCCAGGTGTGTATTTTCTGTTACCCATCCACTCATCAAGGTTTCTCTTGAAGAGTGTTAGTGAGGGGCTCTGCCTAATGTAGTTTGGAATTTTGTTCCAAAGCATGGGGAGTCCCTGTGACCGGAATCTATCCATCCAGCATGTTCTATTTATTGTTGTAGTGAGGTTTAGCTCACTAGAGTGCGTGGCTCGCAGTGACTTGGATTTCTTTAGGTGGAGCATGTCCATCAATTCTGAGTTGGACATGGCTTTGTAAGTCAGGCAGAGATCACCCCTGAGTAAGCGATATGCCACTGAGTACAGCCGGAGTTTTTTTTTTTTTTTTTCAGTTGGGCTGCATAGGACATATGTTTGAGGCCAGTAATCCTCTTGGTGAGGTACTTTAGAACAAAATGCAGAATCTCTTCCTGTTTCACAGCTCACTTTTTGTTGGACAAACTTTTGCATTTCTTCCTTAGTATGTCCTTCATCAAAAACGTTTTGTTCCTCCAGGGAAAGATATTTTAAAGATAGCTGGGTACAGCAGTTTGAATGTCACGCCTGCTTCTTGACATTTCCTGCACAATGGAATACATTTATTCCTCTTCTGGCTGATGTACAATGAGTAGTCATTCTCCACAAACACTCTGCTGTCTTCCACTTTTAGTACTTGGTCATCAACTCCTTCAGCTGGTAAGGTTGCAGTTTTACTATTAAAGGTCTAGTTTGTTTTCTCATAGCCAGGTTTGGAGCATATGCATGCTATGCCCTTTCAATTAACAATTCCTGTTGTGGAATACCAGTCCAGTTGCTTATTTGGGCTTTCATTAATTTAATAAAGTCTGTTCCTTACAGCTTCTCAGATACAGCAGAAAATCTCAGGTTTTCTCTACATGCTCTGTCCTCTCATTCTAGTAACCTCTCATCTTGTGAAGTTTCATATTCACCCAGGCTTTTCTACATTTTGACCTGTGAGTTTTGCAGTTTATCATCTCATCTGAGTATCTGTTTAAAGATTCTTCCATTTTTTCCAGCCTTTTATTGTTTGAGTTGATGCAATTTTCCTGAACATTGAAGCAATGTTCCTGAACTGTTTGAAAGTTTCTGTGAGGCCATTTTTGCTTGGGCTGAAGGAGGGCCTCTCTGTTGATCAGTGGCAGTGAATAACATTGAGCAGCTTCCCTGCCCCCCGTAGAGGTGGTTACTGACTTGAAACTGTAGTTTTATTGGCCACTAGGGGTCATTTCCAAAACTCCTTCATATTCCTCTCTTAAAACCTAGTTGCCTCATGGTTTGGGTGTCTTTTCAGGCTTGTTGGCTGTTGGTGAAGCACCCTCCAAGAGGAAAAAACGCTGAGAGAAGAAGGGAGCCCCTTTTGAGATTTTAAGTATTTTTTCTCTGTTTATTTGCTAAGTTTTTCTGCATAGCTGCCTAGCTTGAGCATTTTCTGGCTTGTTAAACTTGATTTATGTATTTGTAGCTGTATTTAGAGCACAACCAAAAGCTGTTTGCTGAATTTCCTGTTTGCACTTAATTTTAAATCGTTTTTTTCTTAAAACTTGCATATTTTCTGTCCTTGACCTAGCACTCTTGTGTGGGGTCATTTACTGCACTGTTATAACTTGATATTACTTGTGAACCTCTGCTATCTCTGTAAAAACAAAAAAAAATCTTGCTTTTTCCCACTTTTCTGAGAGTTAAAAAAGTTCAGTTACAGGCTTGCTGTTCCTGAACTGTTTGAAAGTTTCTGCGAGGCCATTTTTGCTTGGGCTGAAGGAGGGTCTCTCTGTTGATCAGTGGCAGTGAATAACATTGAGCAGCTTCCCTGCCCCCCGTAGAGGTGGTTACTGACTTGAAACTGTAGTTTTATTGTCCTTTTGGGTCTATTCCTGCTTCTTTCCAGCCCCTGCTATCAAGCACGCTTTAACGTGCTTTAGCGCGGAGTTGCCACTAGAGCAGCATCGGGCAGCGCCCGTTAAACTCTTTCTGGCTCCAGAAAGTCTGTTCTTCAATTTTTCCCTTAGAACTGCTCTGTTAGGAACCTAAACAGTTTACACCTTCACTAAAAAGTGCAGCACTTGTTCCAAATAGCTTTTTCTTCTCAAAAAGCTCAGCACTTGTCTTATAAGCATATCCCTTGTCTTATAAGCATTCTCTTTGCAGGTCAAGCACTCCTATATTATACAAATCTCTCACTAGCAAAACCCCCCAGGAGTGCCCACTTCCCTGCTAAGCCCACTACTTTTCTGTCTCATACCAACTCATAATTCTTTCTAGCATGTCGAAGGGTCAGATGCTGGCGTCCTGTCCTGCCCAGTTGGTGAATCTGGGAATTCTGAGACAATGTTACAATTGCCTCATGTACACGGACAACCCTCTCCTCCTCCCACGTAACACTAACACTTGTGAGAGATGCAACTATTTAGCCAGACTGGAGGCTGAACTCTCTCAACTCAGGGCTGGCAAGACCAGGCAGGAGGAGAAGGCAACTACACACAACACAATACCAGTCTCACATAACTCAACCACACCACTGAATCAAACACACTAAGACATACTCGGGGGCTCTGAGTAAAAATTTACCTAAACAGCAGAGGCCTCCAAAGCAGACACCCAGGCAACTGCAAACTCAATACACCACACAAACAACACATAAACAACAAAATCAGTGTGCAAAGCAGTCAGTGCCCTTAAGGCCAAATACAACACCAAACATACTTGTCATAGGTGACTCCATAGTCAGACACACTGACGTCCCACTCACCAGGCTGAACAAGGAGAGGGTCACGGTAAGCTGCCTATCGGGCGCTAGAATCCGCCACATAACACAAGCACTCAGGTCACTCCACGGCAAGTACAAGTATGACACAGTCATTGTCCATGCTGGTGTGAACGACCTGAGACGTACCTCCCTGGACTACATGAAAAGAGACATAGAGGAGCTCTCTGATTATGTAGCCCAGGCAGGTATGACCCTGACCCTGAGCAGTATCCTTCCTTCACCACGAATGACGCCACAATATAGTGACAAGATGATCAGCTTTAACAATTGGCTTAATTTCTGGTGTCATTCAAAGGGATCCAGTGCCTGTCTGCCTGGGATGACATGCTCGACAAGCCACGCTGCTTCGCAAGGGACGGCTTGCACCTGTCACCCCTGGGATTCCGGATATTGGCTAAGGCTCTTGCCACCCCCATAGTGCCTTTTTTAGGCAAGGCTCAAATTCTAAACCTACCACCCTAGAAAACAAAAGCGTGAAGAAACTAAGGGTAATGCTGCTCAATGCCAGAAGTCTAAATCTCAAAATGCACGCACTCGAGGCCCTTCTCAGTATGGAGAACATCGATGTCTGTGCTGTGACTGAAACCTGGTTCAAGGCTCCTGAGAGCACCCCGGCACTATCAGGTTTCATCTCATATCATGCGTTCCGGCCCCAAAACCCGGACCACACCAAAAAAGGAGGGGATGTATCCATATTCATCAAGGATACCCACACCTCCAGGTTGGTGGCTACGCACGAAGCATCGGAAACCATCCAGGTGCAATTAACCATAGGCAAAACTGCTCTACAATTTGTAGCATGCTACAGGCCACCCTCTCAAACTCAGGAAACCCACACAGCCTTCCTGAAGACACTGGAGGGTATAAATGTATCACCAAACACCATCATATTGGGTGACTTCAACTACCGAATATAGACTGGGAACATTACTCAAGCCCAAACTTTCTAGCCCAAAGGTTCCTGGAGTTCATAAATTCAAATGCCATGGAACAACTAGTCACCGTCCCCACAAGAGGAGAAAATATACTAGATCTCATCATCACGAACATGGGGACAAAATGCTCCACACCGGAAGTATATCCCTCATTGGTGAGATCAGATCATAAACTAATCTCACTAGAAATCCACATCCGCCCCCACCCCAAACAAAAAAGACCACAGTGAAGAACTTCTCTAAAGCAAACTTCACACTACTCAAGACAGGTGTGGTATCCTTCAAGGCCCCCGAGCCAATGGAAACCACAACCCAAGCTATGAAGCCCTTACAAATGCCTTCTATGAACACCTTCAGGACTGCATGGATCAGGCAATCCCAAATAAAACCAAGACTCTTTCCACCAAGGGCAAACATCCAGTCTGGTGGACCCCAGCCATAAACAAACTTTACAATAAGAGGAGAAAGCTATTACATGATAGAGCAAATTCCCAAAAAGGGAAGGCATCTTTGATCAGCACTAGCAAGAAACTACGATCCCTCATAAAATCATCCAAGGCCAACTTTGAGAGAAAAATTGCCATAGATTCAAAAGACAATCATAAGGCCTTCTTCAGCTATGTCAGAAACCTGGGTGGAAACTCCCAGATATGCTCAGAATTAGTCCAAAATGATACAAAAATCACTGAACCCATAGACATTGCCAACATAATGGCAGACAGGTTCAGCGCAAACTTCACCCCCCTCTCCCCCCCAAAAGGAGAGGTAACTATCCCAACTGAGTGTAGCCTCCCAGACATCTCAAATGCGCAGGTGAAAGCTGCTCTCTCTAAAGCTAAAAACACAACATCAGTGGGACCGGATGGGGTCCCCGGCTGTGTGCTACATGAACTTAATGAAGAACTAAACCCGCACATAAGGCAGCTGTTTAATCTTAGCCTCACCACAGGATATGTGCCCAAGGAGTGGCGTACGGCAACTGTGGTCCCACTCCACAAAGGCGGTGCCTCTACGGACCCTGGTAATTACCGCCCCATAAGCTTAACAGAACTGGTCTGCAAAGCTATGGAGAGGATCATAATGGAACTCATAAACAAGGACATAGGAGACTTGCAGACCTTGGACCCAACCCAGTTTGGCTTTGTCAAGGGCAGATCTTGCCTTTTCAACTTGGTTGACTTCTTCGAAACAGTCACCAAGGCCATTGATGAGGGAAAGGCAGTCCATGCAGCCTACCTTGACCTTGCAAAAGCTTTCGACACAATACCCCACTCGGGTATTATAGAGAAACTTACCAACTTGAATGTAAACCCATATGTCACAAGATGGGTTGCAAACTGGCTAAAGGACAGAACCCACAGGGTTAGAGTTGCTGGAGCCATGTCAGACTCCAAGCCGGTTACAAGTGGAGTCGCACAGGGCTCAGTCCTTGACCCCCTATTGTTCGGCATCTACTTCTCAGAAGTACAGGCAAACATAGGAGGACTGTGGCTGACAAAGTTTGCGGATGACTGCAAACTGGGTGCCATAGTGGATAGTACATCGGACGCAGACATCCTTCAGAGGGGTCTCACGGAAACTGATAGCTGGTGCCAGAGCCATGGCCTGAAGTTAAACGCAAAAAAGTGTATAGTCATACCCTTCGGGAAAAACAAGGTAACCCCAAGCTACCATATAGGTGGCAACCCACTAAGCACAGAAGAGGTTATCAGGGACCTGGGGACCCAGGTTGACAGTGGCCTCGTTTGACACTCACGTTGCTAAAGTGGTTGAAAGACCTTCTACATTGCCCACCTGATCATGAAGGGATTCACATCCAGATCAAGTGAGGTCATTGTTCCCCTGTACTCTTCACTTATCAGACCAATGATCGAGTACAATGCCCCATTCGGGATGTATCTCACCCGACACCTGCAGCAATTGGAGAGACCCCAAAAGTTCCTCACCAAAAGGATAAAGGGACTCCAAAACCTGTCATATGCTGCCAGACTGAAGAAACTACAACTCTATTCAGTTGCATACCGTCTGCTCAGAGGTGACCTGTGCCTGACATACAAGGCCATGACCAACCCGGAATTAATGGACATGCTCCACCTCAACAAAACCAAATCCACCAAAACCACTAGAGCAAGAGACTTAAACCTTAGCATGGATATAAATAGGACGTGCTGGAGGGATAGATTTATCACCCAAAGACTCCCCATGCTGTGGAATAAAATCCCGGTCCATGTGAGGCAGAGCACCTCGCTGGCTCTGTTCAAGAGAAATCTTGACCGGTGGATGGGAGATCGTAGGTTTACCCCGGGAATCATCTCTGTGTTACTACTGGACAGAGGCAAAACAAACTAATGGGCACAGTATTTCTAACATAAGGGGCGGCGTAAGCCACATAACTTTGGGCTAGGCTTATAAATGCCCTAGGGCAGTTAGCCTAGTATAAACCTATGAACCTATGAACCAATTCATCAGTGTTTAATTTATTTTAGTCAGGTCTCTATGCAATTGCATTATACTTTCCTCATGGCTACTGGAAGTCATGTCTGGAGCTTGCACTTCTTGTTGCTGAACAGTACTTTTCCCAGTCAATGTTTTTTCATCACTTTTTGTAGCTGATTTTCCTTCAGGTCCTCTGTATTTCTTTTTTCCTGGCATCCAGGCTGTGCACTTACTAGTTAGTTAGTTACTAAAATTTACTCAGCAGTCCAGGTCCACTTTCTCTGCTAAGTTTCTGTTGCCACACTGGAAGCACCAGAATTAAGCTGTTACTCTGTGTGCAGCCATCTTGGACATCAAGTGAAACAGCATTTGATATGGTTTTCTGCACAAGTAGAGGATGGGTGACTCCTCCTTGAGATATTACTTTGATTAAACCTATCCTTACCTCCTCCAGTACCTTTAAGTGAAAGGTTTGCACATTGGATGCACCAGAGACTGCTTCTAAGCATGGCCATTGGGGTGAGAGTTGGTATCACAGTGTTATTAGGGTACACAGTAGTGTTTGCACAGTTTCCCCCCAGTTGATCTCCTTTTAATATAAGGAACCAGCACAGTGTACCCTACTACTTACAGTGAATCACCATGCAAATTCAGTTGGTTCATAGGTGGCTACAAGGCACCCTCTACCTTTTCTTGTAATTCACACATCCAACCTTTATCAGTCATATGTCCTCAGTAAAAAAATCCATTTTTGCTAGCTGTGTAGATATAGGTTAAAGCCCTGACTATGGCATAGGTGCCCCAAGTTCAGTTAGAGGATGTGGTGCTTGATGGGGCTGGCAGAAGAGGATGTATGTGCCCATCCTGAAGAGAGGGTGGAGAAGGATGTTTAAATCCACAGGAAATACTACAGCAGTGCAGGATTTAAGTGCCTTCAACTCATTTAGACCATCAGCTGCACAGGCAGAGGCAAAAAGGTGTAGGAGTCGATCTATATCAGCAACAAGTGCAACTCTATGCTGGTTAAACAAGATGATGCCTTGGAATTTATTTTATTGCAAGTCACCATAGACAAAGTCCCATACCATGCTGTAGGTCATTCTCTATGTCCTTAGAATCCTATAGCTCAAACCTAGACCTACTGCACCTACTCACCATTAAATCAAATACCTTATACATGGGGGACTTTAACTACCCCTCTATGGGCTGGGAAACATACACTGACTCATACTGACAGACACAATGATTCCTGAAGTTTATTAACACACATACCTTTGACCAGATAGTATTGATAGCCACTAGAGGTTCAAACATAATGGACTTGGTGTTCACTAATAAGGGAGAGTGCTTCAACCCTCGCTTCCCTAGTGTCACAACTTTACTGGTGAGATTAGATCATAAATATGTCTCCTTTGAAATAAAAATCAACTTGGTAACCCCATCAAGCCCTGTAACAGTTAGAACATTTTCCATAACAAACTACATCCTATTAAGTGATTGATTGTCAAAATTCAGTGCCCCTCCCACCCCCAAGTTCACAGCAACCTATGAAGAATTGTTCATAAAGACCCTGTACAACCATGTAAATGGCTGTATAGAGGCTTCTGTAGATACAAGTAAGCTCAAAACAAACTCTAAAAGCAAATCTCACTGGTGGAATCTTAACCTTAATATGATATATAACAAAAGGGAAAAAAAGTTATAGCTAAAATCTGGAAGAGCAACTCCCATATTGATAGGAGTTCTGTAATTAAACTAAGCACGAAACTAAGATTAATTAGGTCCAACAAGGCAAGTTATGTGGTCAAGATAGCCTCACAGACTAAAGGCAAACATAAGGCCTTCTACAGCTACGGTTGAAACCTCAAAGGTAACAAACATCAGTGTGCCGAACTGGTGGTCAGTGGTGCCACCTTCACTGAGCAGAGTGACTTAGCATATTTACTGGCTGACAAATTCAGCTCAAACTTCAAACCCCCACTCCTCCCGCCTCCCCTATGAAATATCTACTGGTATATCCCCACAACTATTAACAATGAGCAGGTCCTGGTGATTCTCACTAAGGCCAAAAACACACCTTCAGTGGGTGCCCCGACAGTATCCAAAGATGCCTCCTAAATGGCTTGAAACATGACCTGTCAGGACATGTTTTGGCTGTAGCCTCAAAACCTACTACACAAGGGTAGACCATCAACCTATCCCAGAAAATGCAGACCTATTAGTCTGACTAATCTAATATGCAAAGCCATGGAACAAATTTGGCTCTGTCAACAGAAGGTCATGCTCACTAAACCTGGTGGACTTTGAGAAGGTCACCAAGGCAATGGATGAGGGGGAAAATGGTGCATACCACCTACCTGGACATGGATAAGGCATTCAATACAATACCCCATTTGGGTATAGTTAAGAAACACACCAAACTTGGCATAAACCCCTACATAACTCACTGGATTGCCAGTTGGCACACAGACTGGTCCTGAGGTCAAGATTGATAAAATAATCTACACTAAGAGAGCAGTAACCACTGGGGGTACCTCATGGCTCCATGCTGGAACCATACCTATCAGGTATCTGTATCTTAGAGGTAAAGGCTAATGTCAAGCCCCTTTTGCTGACCAAGTTTACAGATGACTGCAAATTGGGAGCTATTATAGATTCTCCCCATAACACAAACATCTTACAAGAGAGTTTAACACAGACACATGACTGGTGCCAAAGTCACTGACTAAAACTCAATGCCAAGAAATGCATTAATAGTGCCTTTTGGGAAACTGCCACCCAGGCTAATTACTACATCAATAAGACACCCCTTAGAGCTGAGCCAGTAGTCAAGGATCTTGGGAACATATGTGGACAGTAATCTGGCCTTGACATGTGGCCAGGGTAGTAAGAAAATTATTCTGTGCTGCCCAACCTATAAGTAAGGGCATGACATCTAGATTCAAGGAACTCATTGTTACAGATATATATATATCATCTTTTTTTAAACAAAAAACATCTTTATTAAAGCATCACTTATAACATAGGCAATCATAGATTTATTTAAATGAAAACAAACCATATTGACATAATTTTAGTTACAAACATTGTACATCACTTATAATCTACCCAGTCATTGTCAGTCAAACATTACATAGCTCATTTAAATCCTGCCTTCTTTTAAACCTCATTCCTCCACTGTATGTATTGTTCCCAAAATTCCCATTTTTTTCTATGTAATTTGCTCCTACCATTTTCTGAAGATCCCAATTCCAGTTGTTTAATCTGTGTTACTACAGCTGCCACACCAGAATAATTTTAATCCATACTTCTAAGTACTTAATTTTATCATTTCCCTATAGATGTGGATATTGTTGAACCAATTTGTGTGTGGGTACATAATTTATGGCTATTGCCTTTGTTTCAGCTTCATTAATTTTGTATCACGAAAAGATTTGAAACTGTCTCAAAATGTTCCACAACACTGAAGTGATCTTTTCTGGTTTTACCAGATATAAAATAATATCATCTGCAAATAGAGAGAGTTTTTCTTGACTACCATACCTATTATATCCTTGAATTTCTGACTCTTATTTTCTTTGCCGGTGATTCTGAGTATAATGCAAGTAAAGTGGAGAGAGGACACCCTGTCTGGTTCCTCTGCTCAAGTAGAAATTATCAGAAAGGAACCCACCCACTTCAGTTTTTGCCTCCGATCCCTCATATGTCTTCCTAATCCACCTTATAACTTTTTCAAAGAATGCAAATGCTTCCATTGCCCTGCTCATAATGTCCCAGCTTACTCTGGCAATTGTATTGTCTGCATCAAGACCCAGCAACAACAGTGGTATTTTCTTTCATTCTTCTTCCCACTGGAGCATCAGTGTTCTGTTAGTATTGTTAAATGTTTGCCTCTCCTTCACAAAACCACATCTGTCCATATCTGTCAGTTTTGGCATCACTTTTGCCATTATAGGCTTAAACACTGTAGTCTTGGTTTACTATTGAAATGGGCCTGCGTGAAGCTGGATTTGATGGGTCTTTACCCTCATTAGTGCCACCACTTTCTTCCAGGATGTTGGTACTTCTCTTAAAATACTATTAAACAAAACCTTCCAGATCTTTATCAGTTTTTTTCCCTCCTAGCTTCCACAGGAATACCATCTATTTCTGGGGACTTCCCTGTGGATTGGTTATACGTCACCATTTTTATCTTATTTCCTCCTGTCCTAAGTGTTAGTAATTGAGCCTCATCTGCCTCTAACCTTGGCATATTTAATTCTTCCACAAACATTTCCATTTGTACCTTGTCTTGGTTTCCATATTTCTCTGCTTTTTGCAGATTTTCCATAGAATTTCCAAAATATTTCTAATACCTCTAGAGGATCTGTTGTTATCTTCCTTGTAGGCTCTCTAAGCTTGGGGACAACCCTTTCTACTTCTTTTTGCTGAACAGCTGCAGTACTCTTCCCAATCATTGTTTATCATCTCCTTTTGTGGATGATTTTCTTTCTGGTCCTCTGTATTTCTGTTTTCCTGGTATCCAGACAGTGTACTTACTCTAGTATGAAATATAATTCCACTGGCTTTTTCTGCTGAGGTTCTGTTTTCACACTGGGAGAACTAGAATTAAGCTGTTACATAAAGTGCAGCCATCTAGGAAATTCACTCTGTTGATGAGAAGTTTAAGATTCTCGACTGTCCAGATTTGCAGAATCGTGACAGATCTATCTTTGAGTATAATGCCCTCTTCACCAAGTACCTGACTAGACATATGCAATAGTTGGAATGCCCGCAAATGTTACTTACAAGGAGAATCCAGTGTATAAACACATTGTCCTATACAGATCACCTTAAAGCCCTATCTCTGTACTCTCTCCCCTTCAGGTTACTAAGAAGTAATCTATGCCTGGTATGCAAGGCATCCTTGGATCCAGCTCTGAAGGAGCCCTTTTGCACCTCCACAAAACGAACACCATCAGAACCACTAGATCCAAGGATTTAAATTTTGCTTGTGACATAAATAAGACATGTTGGCAAGACAGATATGTTTCTCAGAGGATCCCCATGGTCTGGAACAGGCTCCCCATTCATGTGAAACAGAGTCCATCCCTAACCCTATTTAAGTGTAACCTTGACCAGTGGATGGAAAATCAGAAATTCATCCCAGCTCTGATCCCCATGTCTCTGATAGAGGCTGACATTAATGCCAAAACTAACATACCTCCCACATAAGCTCTACAAACTTCGTAGCTAACATACGCCATTGTAATAAATGTCCATGATGCATAGGGACATGGCTGGTTTGGATAGCATGGCTAGGCTTCTAAAGGCCCTGGTGGTCATTGGTCTAGTATGTACCTATGAAACTGTGTATACAGCCACAATAACTTTGAGGAGAGGCAGCATCACTTTGCATGTCCAGGAGTCAGAAGTTTAGCTCACCAAGCCATTGCCTGGTCGTTGCCTTCATTAGCAAATGTCCTCACAGGAGAAAGGCATTGTGGGACCCCAGAGTGATGGAGGTAGCTCATCTTCCTGTCAGTGTTGTGAGCTTAGGCCATATAAATGACCTCATTGCCAAGATGTCAGTGATGGCCCAAGCAGCTCTAATGGTTGCCTCTATGACAGTATCTTCAGACAGCACCCCCCCCCACCCATGTACTTGAGTAATTCCCTAGTATGGGAGTAAAAACTGGGCAGAGTCCATAGGGGCAGGCTTAATGGCCAGCAGGAATGGGCAGAAAAGCATCCAGAAAAAGTGTCCATCTGATGTTGTTAATCTTCTTCCCATTCATCACTGATGGGTCCAGTTCTGAGCCCTCCGAACCTAGTCAGCCAAATACCAAGCTTGTGTACACCAAAAACTCTCAACCTAAGCTGCTACCCACAATGCCCTTATCCCAGTTACCTAAGATCTCGTTTGCCACGCAGCCATATAGCAGCGTTTCACCGAGCTCTCCAGCTAAGTGTTATATTTTATAGATAATTGTGTTTTGAACCTTTTTTTTTCCTAATCTAACTCTTTTACTCTCATTTTATCTATCTAGCTCTACCCATTGGGTATTTTTTATACCATCGTTGGTACGCCCTCTCCTACCCTTGTGGTATAATTTGATACCATCGTTGGTATCTTCTTTCTATTTCCTCATTCCTTTTAGATTGTAGTAGTGTGTGTTTTTGTGTGTATGGAAATGTCTGATAAAAAAGGGACTTTGGGGTTTAAACATTGCACCTCTTGCAATGGCAAACTCTCTAACAGTGACTCGCACTACGATTGTGTTTATTGTTTGGGGGGTTTTCACCTCTCTGTTAAACCTCCTTGCCAGATTTGTCTAAGTTTTAGTCAGTGGATGCTGAACGAAAGAAAAAACAAGCTGATTTTGAAAGGCCTTTTAGATGTCCTTCAAGAATGCAACTGCAGTCATAACATGTGGGTTGTCCTGCCTCAGGCAGCCCTCGGTCGGCCGGATTCCAAAGTCTGGGTCCGACGTCGGCTGATGTCGCATTTCTCTCCGACGTCAAGAGCGGCTGGAGTATATAAGCATCAGCCGACGACATTTTCTTCAGTCTTTCTTGCCGCGCGATGCCCGAAGCAGAAGCAGTTCGCAAGTGCCAGTCGGTCAGCTCCTGTATTCTACGATACCGAAGTCATCAAAAAAGCTAAGTACCCCGTTGGGGACCTTTTCTTGCCTCAGCCGATGTCAGAAATTACTGAAAAAGTTAACAATTGTCTTTCTTGTGGTAAACAAATACCTCATAAGGATTTCCACTCTTACTGTCTCCCTTGCCTGGGCCCAGACCACGACGTCTCGGCCTGTGTAGCCTGTGCTCGCTTCAACAAGCGCACTCTCAGGTGCCGGGCGGAGTTCGCTGAAGATTTTTTCGGCGATAATTTTGCTTACACCATGCCGTCGGATCTTCCGACATCGCAAACTCCCAAAAAGCGAAAAGACCGGGACCGACATCCTCGGCCCGCATCTTCCACCGACTCCACGCCAAAACCTAGCGCGAGTGCTCCGGTTCCCTCTGAGACGGTCTCTCAACCGCTCCGAACCGAAGACAACGCATTACCGACGACTCCGATTCCAGACATTACTCCGACGCCAGTTATAGATTTTCCTCCGGATACCGAAACCGAGGAAATGCCCGAGACCATTGCTGTAGACAAGGTCACTCCTGCACGTGGAGCTGCCAGGCCCCCTATGGCCATGTCTATTAAGGCCTACACTAGGGCTAAGGCAGCCAGCAAAACAAAGCATATTACTTCTAAATCTTTACCTCAGCCGACTCCAGAGACTCAAATTATGTCCACGGCTGCTGATTTAATTTCCATGATTAGAGGTTCACAGGCCCATCCTGAGAGAGGATCCCAGCCTCCTCCTGATAAAAGGCCCCGGGTTGAACCCTCTGACCCTACTCCTTCAGATGAAGATTCTGAGGGCTCTGTCCACTCTGATAGCCAGGAAGAGCTCTTCCAGACCTATGAGGACTCGGATGCAGAAGATTCCATCCCCTCAGCCTCCCCTCCTGAGGATATTTCTTTTGGGGAAGTTGTGCACACCATGAGGGAACATTTCAAGTGGCAAGTCAGGATTATTCTGATTCTAGGAAACGCCTTAGGACTTTCCTTAAGAAGCCTCAGCACAGGCCCTTAGCTATCCCTCCTGTACTCGATGTTCTGGATGATTTGTATTCTGACTCTAGTGCTACCCCTGATTCTCTTCCTCCTGCTCCAGCCAAGCCAGACAGGTATTACAGGGTCCCCGAAACTCATTCCCATTTATTCAGGGCCCATACTGTTGATTTGGAAACTATCTCACAGGGGCCTAAAGGAGTTTCAGCCTCCACCTCAAAAAATCCTTTGCCCTCCAACAGGGAAGCTAGGTCATTAGAGAGATGGGGCAAAAAGGTTTACACATCCACTACCTTATCTATGAGAGCTTTAAATTGCCTTTTTCATATGTTACAATATCAGGATTATCTGTTAGAAGATTTACAAAAAACATTAGCCACTCCTGATCCTTTAGACAGGAAGACTTTGCAGGAAGCTGTACATAACACTCAGCAAGTTAGCAATCACTTCCTGCAGTGTGGATATGATGCACTGGAAGCTTCATGTAGGGCAGCTATGACAGGGGCAGTCATTCGTAGACATGCTTGGTTAAAAGATCAACCTCTACCAGATCATATAAAAGCAAAACTTCTGGATGCACCTTTGGAAAAGAACAAGCTTTTTGGTACAAATGCTAAGGATGTGTTAAAGACCATTGAAGAAAAAGCAAAATCAGTTCAGACTGTGAAAGATTTCCTCCAGGTTCAACCCCCCAGATTCAGTAGGAATTGGCCTTCAAAAAACTGGTCCTTTCCTAATCCAGAAAAGTTTCAAAGGGGTAAGAACAGATGTGGCCGAGGAAGAGGCCAATACAGAGGCCCTTACAGGGGACGACAATGGCAGCCAGGAAACCAAAGAAGTGACACAGGGGTTTCACCTGCCCCACAACCACAATCTCAATGACTTTCCTCTACTACCGCCCACCAGGGAACAACTAGAAGCTCCCTTGGGCGGGAAATTATCTCTGTTTTTAGAAAACTGGCACAGACTGACAAAGGACAAATGGATTTTGGACATTATAGACCGAGGGTACAGGTTTCACTTTCATACCTTACCAAGAAAACAAGGCATGTCAAACCTACCACAAAATCAGAGGGCAGAGGCTATCAAGCAAATCACTCTGCTGACTCAGATGAAAGCAATAGAAAGAGTTCCACAACAAGAACAAGACCAGGGGTTTTACTCAAGACTGTTCCTTGTTCCAAGAAAAGAATCTCAATGGAGACCAATTCTGGACCTGTCCGCATTAAACACCTTTCTCATAGTACCAAAGTTCAAAATGCTGACTCTACAGCAACTCCTTCCCATGCTGGGCAAGGGGTCGTGGCTGATTACTCTGGACCTCAAGGAGGCATACCTGCATGTCCCTATCAGACACAGCTGCAGAAGATACCTCAGATTTCTTGCAGGGCCAGAGCATTATCAATTCTCAGCATTGCCATTTGGCTTATCTACTGCGCCCAGAGTATTTACAAAATGCCTGGCTTCAGTAATTGCTCATTGCAGGCTCCAGGGTATACAAATTTACCCGTACCTGGACGACTGCCTCATACAAGCGGACGACAAATTGATGTTGACAAAAAACCTGGATTATGTCACACGATTACTTCAAGCTCTGGGATACACAGTCAACTTCCAAAAATCAAGACTGCAGCCATCCCAGCAAATAATCTTCTTAGGAGCCAAATTAGACACAGCCTCTCAGATGGCTTACCTGACAGAAGACAAGCAAGAGAAGTTAACTCATTACTTCAAAGGTTTAGCAAAACTCACCCAGATGACTGCAAGGAGATTCCTACAGGCCCTGGGTTACATGGCATCCTGCATTCTCCTGGTCCCATTAGCAAAACTACACATGAGAAAGCTTCAATGGTACCTAAAAAGCATTTGGTCTCAACACAGCAACAACTTGGAGACAATCATACCACTCATTCCATGCCTACAAAAGGAATTCCTATGGTGGGCCTCGGTGAGCCAGGCAAACACAGGTATGTCATTCAAAAAACCACAGATAACACAGACCATGACTACAGATGCCTCAGACCTTGGATGGGGGGTGCACATGGAAGGCAGGTGTATACAAGGACAATGGTCTCCAAAGGAAACACACCTGCATATAAACCAAAAGGAAATGCTGGCAGTAATGCATGCCATCAAGGCCTTTCAACACCAACTCCAGCAAGGCCATTTAATTATACGGACAGACAACACCACTGTGATGTGGTACATAAACAAGCAGGGGGGCACTCACTCTTACCCCCTTTGCAGACTGACAATGCAGCTTTGGGAGAAATCACTGAGCCTGAACATCCAGTTACAATCCCAGTTTGTTCCAGGAAAAGACAATGTGTTGGCGGACAGCCTAAGCAGGAATTTCACAGATCCACACGAGTGGAGGTTACATCCGAAGGCCTTCAGACAACTCACTTCGACATGGGGCAAGCCAGAAGTGGACCTATTTGCCTCTCACCTCAACCATCTTCTACCAAAATTTTGCACAAGGACATACCATCCAAAAGCTTGGAAAATAGATGCCCTCTCATTCAAATGGAACTCCCTAGCAATCTATGCATTCCCACCTCTGCCACTGATGATTTCAGTATTACTAAAGATCAAAGCAGAAAAACCCAAGGGAATCATAATAGCTCCGGACTGGCCAAGACAACACTGGTACCCACTACTACGGAGCATATGTCACACCAGGAGGTGGGCCCTTCCCCAGTGGCCTCTACTTTTGACTCAACATAATTTCGAAACACTGCATCCAAATCTTCAGACACTGCAGCTAACAGCCTGGGAGATCCCATAAATAACTTCAGCTTATCTTTCTCCAAGGAAGTTCAGCGGATATTAACAGAGGCTCGAAGACCATCCACCAGAAAGGTCTACTTAGCAAAGTGGAAAAGATTCAGCAATTGGAATACCAGCAAGGGGCATGATGCATCATTGTTGAACATCCCACTCATCTTGGAATATTTGGCAGATATGTTAAAGAACGGCCTCTCATATTCTTCCATAAAGATACATGCATCTGCTATTTCAGCTAGATACAACACTGATCCTCCTGTTTTTCTCACCCTTATTAAGGCAATTCCTCAGGGGAATCAAGAACATTAAGCCACCAAGGAAGGCCCCAGTGCCAGCCTGGGACCTCAATTTTGTCTTAGAAAAACTGACTCTACCTCCATTTGAGCCAGCAGCTTCAGTTGACTTGCAATTTCTCTCATGGAAGACAGCTTTCCTGTTGGCAATTACCTCAGCAAGACGGGTTTCGGAGCTACAGGCCGTAATGGCAATACCACCCTTTATTATTTTTCACAGAGACAGGGTTTCATTAAGGACCAACCCTACTTTTATGCCAAAGGTGGTATCTAGGGTTTCTTTAAATCAAGCCATTCATCTGCTTGCTTTCTTCCCCAAGCCTGAGAATAAGGGGGAAAGACTGTTGCATACCTTGGACATTCACAGACAACTTCGATACTACCTGGACAGAACCAAGGCCAGTAGGAAGTCTGAACAACTTTTTGTAGCTTACGCCCCTGCAGTACAAGGAAAAGCAATCTCAAAACAGACTATTTCTAAATGGATTGGACATTGCATCAGATTCTGTTATTCCTTTCATGGAAAGACTGTTCCAGCCCATGTCAGACCACATTCCACCAGAGCTACAGCCACCTCTACAGCATTCTTAAGAGGGGTGCCTACCAAGGACATTCTAGAAGCTGCTACATGGAGCTCCGTGCATACATTCTCCAAACACTACAATCTCCCTCTATACTCCAGATCCAGAGCAGGCTTTGCTTCGGCAGTCCTGCAGGGTTTGATTGCCACACCATCCTTTTCCTAGAGCATTCCTCCTCCCGCAGCTAAGCTATGGTATTCTACCCACATGTTATGACTGCAGTTGCATTCTTGAAGGACATAGTACAGTTTTGTACCTACCATAAATGTAGATGTCCGATAGACATGCAACTGCAGTCGGATTTTCCCTCCCTCCATACCCCTCTATGCCTAGGGTCCACTCCTATCCCTGTTTCTCTTAGCTGGGGATATCTGTTATGGTGTATTTGTTTTATTGCTCATTTATTTGTTTGGAATCCTGTTTTTGTCTTCCAATTTGATTACAGCCTTCCTTGGAGGGCACCTGGCATCTGGGGCAAAAAACACTGAAGAAAATGGCGTCGGCTGATGCTTATATACTCCAGCCGCTCTGACGTCGGAGAGAAATGCGACATCAGCCGACGTCGGACCCAGACTTTGGAATCCGGCCGACCGAGGGCTGCCTGAGGCAGGACAACCCACATGTTATGACTGCAGTTGCATGTCTATTGGACATCTACATTTATGGTAGGTACAAAACTGTACTTTTCTACTTTCTCAGAGGCCCTTTCTGTGTCGGGTGTCTCAACCCCTCCAGTGATGGACAAAAAACGTCCCCATTCAGATCCCTCTTCACCGGCTGGTGATAAGGGCAAGTCTCATAAATATAAGGCCCACAAATCTTCATCGGAGCATAGGATTGCTTCATTGGCTCTGACTATAACAATTGCTTCTCTTCCGTGCTCTGCTCCAGTTGCCACTTTAACCAAGGTCATAGACATTACAGAATTTTCGACATCAGTGCCACCTTCGGCACCAACCTCTGTGGCACCAGCCCTGTCTTCAATGTCAACTTCTGTTCTGACTTTACTTTCCGCAATAGCTACGTCACCAACTTTGCCTTTTACCGCACCGAAAACGGTTTCAACAATTCCTTTGGAACTGGTAACTTCGACTCCGAGTGCCTCCTCGATGCCACTGATTCCTTTTTTACCTCTCTCCAAGTTAGAGACTACGGTACCGATAGCTCAAACACCACAGACCCGGTACTCCCCTTGATTGGACCCGTTCTTAGGCCAGACGTACAGCCCCTTTCTGGACTGACCCGACTCCCCTTCAGGAGTGTCCACGAGGTCCACTAGGAGTCTTTCTGAATTTGATGTAATGCACCTGCTGGATCAGCTGCTGGCAGCCAGAGGGATAACAAATGTTAATAAGACTTTCCCCATTTCGGGATTTGGGTTTATTGCTCCCAGGACTCCCACTTATACTCCTCTTTTGGATCCGTCGGTTCTGAAGCCCATTGCTCTGACGTCCTTTGTGGAAACCCATTCCTTGGCACCAACAGTGACTCTCACTGAGGCTTCAAGGCCACCCTTTTGGGTTTCGGTTCCATTGGAACCGTTCCTTCCTCAGACTCATGGTTGGGGGGGGGGGCGGAGTCCTCGGTTCTGAGCATGGTTCCAAGTTTTTTTATCGATTCCGTCCTCAGATCCAAGGATATTGTCTGCCTGCTTGAGGCTCCATCCCCGGGAACGGGTCTGACGGAGCGGGGTGTGACCCCAGTTCTGAGGTTGTCCTATACTGTTCCAGGCTCCCATTCCTCTTCGGGCAGGCCTGCTTTCCGGGTGATGGAGAAGGTGCTTGCTTCAGGAAGTGCTCCTCCTAGAACTTCTCCCTGCTGTGTCTGAGCTACAGCTACCACGGGTCACCTCCCCAGGACACCGAGAGCAGAAGCCTCAGGAAACCCCAGTTCAGGGTACCCATCCTTCCAAGTCTTCCTCAGATATCACCACTGAAGAACCTCCTTGGAAGAAGGCGTGTAAGAGGAAACACAATGACTCTCCTGAAGAGCCTCTGACAGAGGATATGGACTACGATGATGGGGAGGGGTCACCCCCTGACAATGTCTCCTTTGGAGAAATCCTGGAAATATTGAAGCAGAGGGGTGACTGGAAGCCTTCTAATCCTTCCTCGGAGGAGTCTGTCTTCCTGCAGGCTTTTCTGTCTCGGCCTTGTACCTCTTGGGTGACCCCACCTGCCAGCGAGTTAGTCCAGCGGTCCCTGAACTACTTGGCACATTTCACGAGACTCCAAAGAGATTTGATTTCCAAACTTTCTGGAGCCTTCGCGGGTCAAGTTTCTGATGAGGCACGAGACAAGGTTGTCTCTCAACTTGCCACCCTTGAGTCCATCTCCAGTTCGTCCATGAGGTTGTTCTCCCACACAACAGAAGGGGCGGCTAGAGCTGCAGGTGCAGGCATAGTCATGAGCCGTCATGCCTGGATGCGCATCTGTGACCTCACGGACTCCTTCAAGTCCTCCTTTTTGAATGCCTCTATTGAACTATCTTCCTTGTTTGGTTCTAAAGTATAGGACACACTGGCCAGGTGCGAGCAGGATGGAAAGACCTTGTCTGCCATTGGCCTACGTTTTTCCAAGCCCCAGTGTTCTTTTTCCAGGAAGCAGAGGAGTGGGAAAATATGGCACAAATAATCTCAAAGTTCTTTCAGGAGCGCACATGGTGAGGATTCCCCTAGAGGCAGATGTGGTTCCAGTGGTGGAAGACGCCCCTTTAGGGGCAGAGGGGGGCCCCAAAATCAAGACACCAGGGATTCTTTCTCCGGGCGGTCTTATCAACGCTCCTGAAGTGTCACCCAATTGTTTTCCTCTGGATGCAGTCGGGGCTCATTTTTCTCTGCACCAAACTGCCTGGCGCTCTATTACAGAAGATCGGTGGGTGCAGAGAATAATCTCCAGAGGCTACTACATCCCTCTAATATCCCGTCCAAAACCTACAAAGAACCTTCCCGATGTTCCACCAAGTCAAAGGGAAGAAGCGACTTCAGAGATAAGAAAGCTGTGTCAAAAAAGAGTCAATCCAACCAGTCTCCCCGACCAATGTGGATCTTGTTTTTACTCAAGATTCTTTTTTGTGCCAAAACAGACCGGGGACTGGAGACCCATTCTGGATCGCAGCCATCTAAACAAGCCAGTGGTTCAAACCAAATTCCGCATGGTCACTATTCAATCCATTCTCCCTATTTTACAGGAAGATGTTTGGATGTGATCGACAGACCTCAGGGAAATGTATTACCACATCAAAATGGACGAATGCTCCAGGAGTCTTCTTCGCTTCCGGCTAGGAGCCAAGCATTGCCAGTTCCATGCCCTGCCATTCGGTCTCCCGACGCCCCCCCCCCCCAGAGTGTTCACAAAATGCCTAGCAGTGGTGACAGTTCATCTGAGACTTCAAGGATTCCAGGTGTTTCCATATTTAGACATTTGGCTCCTTTCCGTCCCCACCAAGCGTCTCCTGACCATGGCCTTCCATTACACACACTCACTAGTGGAGTCCCTAGGCATCACAGTTCATAGGGAGACATTAAATTTACAAACTACCCAACAGTTATAATTTATAGGGGCAGTTTTCAATACTCAAACATGCCTGGTATCTCTTCCAGCTCACAGACTTCAGAGGTTAAGATTGCAAGTACGGGTGATACTCTGTCAAAGAAAGGTGTCAGTAAGAGAAGTTCTCCAGGCTCTGGCATCCATGGCTGTAGCCATTCTGATTGTTTCTCTGACAAGATTACACATGAGACTGTTAACAATGGCTCCTATTCTCCCAATGGTTGGCAAATCCCCACCCCCTAAACTCACAGATCCTCATTACCAACTCTTGCAAGCTAGATCTCCTCTGGTGGATGAGGCCAGATGCAGAACTTTGGTACCGCCCCCTTCACACTCCTCAACCCAACACCACGGTGACCACAGACGCTTCTCTGATAGGGTGGAGAGGCCATTTTCAGGGAAAAGACCGTCCAAGGCATGTGGTCCAGCTTAGAGGCCAACCTGCATATCAATGTTCTGTAGTTGAGAGGGGTGCTGTTGGCGTTGCTCCTTCCATCGGGAATGATTGGGATTCAGTCAGACAATATGTCAGTAGTCTGGTACATAAACAAACAAGGAGGAACCAAATCCTACCCCCTGTGTCGAGAGGCCATGAGAATTTGGCACTGGGCGATAGATTTCAACCGCTTTCTTATAGCAATGCATATCCTGGGGAGCTCCAACGTGATTGCGGATAGGCTGAGCCGATGCATCCTCCTTCCACACGAGTGGTTTCAATTTAAACGTGACGAAATAAATTTTCAGCTGATTGGGCCAGCCTTACTGTGATCCCTTCACTTCCCCTTCGAACAACAAATGCAGCAGCTTCTTTGCCCTCTTTCCCCCCAGAGGAGGAGTCCCTGAGAGACGCTCTGACTCACAATTTGCCCCACGGGTCTCCTCTTTGCTTATCCTCCAATTCCCTTGATACCCCTATTTGTGAATAAAGCAATTTGGTTGAGATGCAAGGTGATCCTCATTGCCCCATTCTGGACTCACCAAGTGTGGTTCCCCTTCCTCCAGCCTCACCTGTTACAACCTCCATGGATCCTGGACATTCGTCCAGACTTAATGTCTCATCCCCAAGGGTTGACTCTCCCAAATCTGTCCACTCTCAAGCTGACAGCTTGGTTTTGCCACTTCCGTTAGTTGCCAGGCAGGAAACCTTTCCTCACCTGTTCGCGATATTATTCTGGCCTCCCATAAGCCATCCACCAGAAAACTTTACAGAGATAAATGGAAAAGGTTTGCTCTTTGGTTTAAAGAACAGATGCTAGATCCCTTCTCAGCTCAGTTCTCTGTTGTACTTCAATACCTTTCTGAGTTTTTTCAGCATGGAGCATCAGTTTCTACCATTCGAGTCCATTTAGCAGCTATTTCCAATTTTCATAACGGATTAGAGGGCATTCCACTTGTTTCTGCCCACCTCTAGCAGACCTCCATCAGGCGTCCTTTAGAGGCATGGAATCTCTCCCTAGTACTACAGTCTCTCTCTCTACCCCCTTTTGAGCCTGCTGCAAAATGTGACCTCAGATTTCTGTCATGGAAATCTCTATTTTTGGTGGCTGTCACATCAGCTAGACGGATATCGGAATTACAGGCCTTATGCATCAAGAGCCCGTATTTAATTTTTCATAAAGATAGAGTATCACTATGTACTAATCCATCTTTTCTCCCCAAAATGATTTCTGATTTCTCTGTGAACCCATTGCGCTCCCAGTGTTTTTCCCAAACTATTCCAATAAAGGAGAATACTGTCTGCATTCATTAGATGTACATAGGCAACTATGTTTTTACTTGGAAAGGACTAAATCTATCCGCAAGTCAGAAAAAACTTTTCATTTCCTTCTCTGGGCCAAAAATGGGATATGCTGTATCAAAAGTCACTTTATCAAAATGGCTCAGAGATTGTATTGCCTTTTCATATTCATGTGTGAATGAACCTAAACCTGACAATATCAAAGCACATTCAACGAGAGCTGTAGGAACATCTGTTGCTTTTCACTCCAGAGTCTCTATGGACGACATTTGCGCAGCAGCCATTTGGGCTAAACCTCACACTTTCATCAAACATTACAAGTTGGATATGGTCTCCAGGAGAAGAGGAGCCTTTGGCTCAATGGTACTCAGAAATGTTCTTCCATAAGGGCCATCCAGGTTTTTCAGGTAGCTTGGGATTCTGTCCCATCAGTGATGAATGGGAAGAAGATTAACATAATCAGATAAAGAAGTTATGTCTTACCATAACGTTTCATCTGTGATGTTGATCTTCTTCCATTCATCACATGCCATCCTCCGTCCCCCACCAAAGGCTCCTGGTGGATCTTATGGGTCCTTGTGGTGTTTTCAGGGTTTTTGCACAGAAATGGCCTCTGCTTTTACTTCTATATGTTTCAAGCAAACTCGATCTGAGGTAACTGGGAGTAGGACATAGTGGGTAGCAGCTTAGCTCGAGTGTTTTTGGTGTACGCGAGCTTGGTATTAGGCTGAATCGGTTCCGAGGGCTCAGAACCGGACCCATCAGTGATGAGTGGAAGAAGATCAACAACACAGATGGAATGTTATGGTAAAAAATAACTTTTTTTGAAACACGTTTGTCTTTGTTAGCTAAAAGCCACACAGTCTGTGAGCTACCCATACTGGAATCACTACATCACCGTGACACACCCAAGCTCACATCACAAGATTTCAACAACAAAGGCTTGTGTATGATGAGTTAAAATACATACAAACTTGCAGAACATGCTCTTAAGCTCATAGCTGTAAGATTATCTTCTGTTTAAACTGTGAGCTTTGGCCGGTTAAGACCTGCATGCAACTTGAATGCATAAGTGAAGCTAAGTAACTTTTATCTGCACTTTTTAAAGTAATTTGTTTGTGTTGCATTGAGGAATATCTAGGTGGAAGCTGTGACTCTGTTAGTACATGTGGTATTTTCAGTTAAGGCTTGTTAAAAACCTGCATAGCCAGTGATAGGTGGGGGTAGTTACCTTCATTGTTATTCAGTTTCTGTCTTATACAAGTGGTACAGTGAATTATCTTCTGTTTAAACTGTGAGCTTTGGCCGGTTAAGACCTGCATGATATCAACTTGAATGCATAAGTAAAGCTAAGTAACTTTTATCTGCACTTTTTAAAGTAATTTGTTTGTGTTGCATTGAGGAGTATCTAGCTGGAAGCTGTGACTCTGTTTTGGTGGCTTTGAAACTGCCCGCCCCTCTTGTAAATTTGCACTTGGATACGCCTCCTGGGCCCATCTCATTTGCTCACTCAAAAAAATGTATCTGCTTTTACTGTATTTGTGTTTCGTCCTACTTTATTTTGCTTTTGCATCATCTTAAAAGTACTCAATTGTATTTATTACTGCTTGGTGTAACTCACTCTAAGCCTTTTAGTTTAAGCACTTGGGCTTCAGACCAGTTGTTTTACATTAAGAAGGTTTGTGCTCTGCACTGTAGTGGCAGGACAGGTAGCGTACATCCTTCTAAGTTGGGAACTGCTGATTGAGGGCCCAGTGTTTGTTATTCTAAAAGTGTATTAATTCTGGTTTAAGCACTTGGGCTTCAGGCCAGTTATTTTACATTAAGTGGGTTCGTGGTCTGCACTCTTGTGGGAGGAGAGGCTGGACTCTGCCCTTCTGAGCTGGGAATTTCTGGTTAAAGGCTTATAGTGCCTGCATATTTGAACTGCTTCTTACTAAATTGGTACACCTTGTTTGCTGTAGCATAGACTAGATCCAGGCCTGCTGAATCTAGTTTTGTGTGTATAACTTGAGCACTAATCCAGGCATTCTTTAAAGTATTCAGTTGTATTTATTACTGCTTGGTAGTAACTTGATTAAAGTGTAGCTATCGTTCTAAGTCTTTTGGATTAAGCACTTGGGCTCAGACCAGTTGTTTTACATTAGGAAGGTTTGTGGCCTGCACTGTGGTGGCAGGACAGGTAGCTTACATCCTTCTAAGTTGGGAACTGCCTTATTGAGGGCTCAGTGTCTGTTATTCTAAAAGTGTATTAGTTCTGGTTTAAGCACTTGGGCTTCAGGCCAGTTATTTTACATTAAGAAGGTGCGTGATCTGCACTCTTGTGGGAGGAGAGGCTGGACTCTGCCCTTCTGAGCTGGGAATTTCTGATTAAAGGCTTATAGTGCCTGCATATTTGAACTGTTTCTTACTAAATTGGTACACCTTGTTTGCTGTAGCGTAGACTAGATCCAGGCCTGCTGAATCTAGCTTTGTTTGTATGCTTGTTTGCTTATTTCCCTGAAACGCTAATTCCACCTAAAACGCGGCTTTTCAGCGCTTCTGTGGATCCCTAGTGACATCTGCATTGCTTACTGTACTTATTTCCTTGTTTCAATTGAAAGAAAGTTACTGTTTGTCATTTTTGCATTTAAGTTACCTGTAACACATTGCATTTAAGTTACCTGGCACTTGCTCACTAAAGCAATTATATAAGTCAGCACTAAAAAATTAAAAGCACTACACCCTCACAAACTCCCCTTGAGTACCTTGTTCCCCATTGGCCCTTTTTTTTCAATTATAAAGGAATTCCCAATACTTTTCTAGCATGTCCAAAGGTCAGTTGTCAATCTCCTCTCCGGTCCATCTGGTGAATCTGGGAATCTTGAGGCAATGTTACAACTGCTTCATGTACACAGACAACCCTCTCCTCCTCCCAACAAATTCCAACACATGTGAGAGATGCAAAAATATAGCCAAACTGGAGGCTAAGCTCTCTCAACTCACTTCTGCCGAAACCTGTCAGGAGGAGAAGGAAACCACACTCACTACAATTCCAGTCTCACATAGACCTTCCATGACAGCAAACCTACCATGACAGCAAACCAAACAAATAAACACACAAAAACATACTCGGAGACTCTAAATAAAAATCTGCCTAAGCAGCAGAGACCTCCAAAGCAGACACCCAAGCAACCGCTACCTCAAAGCAAAACACGTGCAACACATAGCTCACAAAGCCAGTGTGCCGAACAGTCACAGCCCTTAAGGCTAAACAACACACCTGATACACTTGTAATAGGTGACTCTATCGTCAGGCACACTGACGTCCCGCTCACCAGGCTGAACAAGAAGGTCACGGTGAGCTGCCTGTCGGGTGGTAGGATCCGCCACATAACACAAGCACTCAGGTCACTCCAGGGCAAGTACAAATATGACTCAGTCATTGTTCATGCTGGTGTGAATGACCTGAGACGTACCTCCCTGGACAACATGAAAAGAGACATAGAGGAGCTCTCTGAGCATGTGGCCCAGGCCGGTATGACCCTGACCTTGAGTAGCATCTTACCTCACCAAGAATGATGCCACAATATGAAGACAAGATGATCAATTTCAACAATTGGCTTAAGTATTGGTGTCATTCAAAGGGGATCCAATGCCTGTCAGCCTGGGATGACATGCTCGACAGGCCACGATGCTTCGCTAGGGACGGCTTGCACCTGTCACCCCTGGGCTTTCGGATATTGGCAAAGGCTCTTGCTACCCCCATAGTGCCTTTTTTAGGCAAGGCTCAAAAGACAAACCCACCTCCATAGGTATCACAAGGGATAAGAAACTAAGAGTAATGCTACTCAACACCAGAAGTCTAAACCTCAAGATGCATGCACTCAAAACTCTTCTTAGCATGGAGAACATCGATATCTATGCAGTAACAGAAACCTGGTTCAAGGCTCCCAAGAGCACCCCAGCACTACCAGGTTATACCTCATACCATGCTTTTCGGCCCCGAAACTTGGACCGAACCAGAAAAGGTGGGGGAGTATCAATATTCGTCAAAGATACCCACACCTCCATTTGGTGGCACAGCACGAAGCATCAGAGACTATCCATGTGCAACTAACAGTGGGTAAAACTGCCTTCCAGTTTATAGCCTGCTACAGACCACCCTCCCAAACCCAGAAACCCCACTCGGCCTTCCTGAGAACACTGGAAAATATGAAGGTCTCTCCAAACACCATTATATTGGGCGACTTCAACTACCCAAACATAGACTGGGAGCATTACTCTAGCTCCAACACCCTAGCTCAAAGGTTCCTAGAATTTATAAACTCAAATGCTATGGAACAACTTGTTACCACTCCCACAAGAGGGGAAAACATACTGGACCTGATCATCACCAACATGGGGACTCTATGCTCCAGACCAGAAGTGTATCCCTCACTGGTAAGATCAGACCATAAACTAATCTCACTGGATATTCACATCCCGACCCCACCCCCTGCCCAGAAAACCACAGTGAAAAACTTCTCTAAAGCAAATTTCACACTCCTCAAAACCGAGGTGGAATCCTTCAAAGCCCCCATGCTTGTGGAAAATACGGCCCAGACCGCAGAATCCTTTATAAACGCATTCTATGAACACCTTCAGGAATGCATGGATCAGGCAATCCCAAATAAAACCAAGACCCAATCCTCCAAAGGCAGGCGTCCTGTCTGGTGGACCCCAGCCATAAACAAACTATACAATAGAAGGAGGAAGCTACTACATGATAGAGTGAAATCCCAAAAAGGGAAGGCATCTCTGATCAATGTTAGCAAAAAACTACGGGCACTCATAAAATAGTCTAAGGCCAGCTTCGAGAGAAAAATTGCACAGGACACTAAGGATAATCACAAGGCTTTCTTTAGTTATGTTAGGAACCTGGGTGGGAATTCCCAGATATGCTCAGAATTAGTCCAAAATGACAAAAAATACACCGAACCCACAGACATTGCCAACATCCTAGCTGACAGGCTCAGAGCAAACTTCACCCCCCCCCCCACCAAAAGGGCAAATATCTATCCCAGCAGAGTGCTGCCCCCCCTGACATCTCAGATGTTCAGGTAAGAGCCGCCCTCTCCAAAGCAAAAAACACAGCATCAATGGGACCAGATGGTGTCCCGGGCTGCGTCCTACATGAACTCCAAGAAGAGCTAAACCCAAACATAAAACTACTGTTCAATCTCAGCCTTACCACAGGATATGTACCCAAAGAGTGGCGTACAGCAACAGTAGTCCCTCTCCACAAAGGTGGTGCCTCAACAGATCCTGGAAACTATCGCCCCATAAGCCTGACTAGCTTGGTTTGCAAAGCTATGGAAAGGATCATCATGGACCTCATAAAAAAAGATATTGGGGACCTGCAGACACTGGATCCTACCCAGTTCGGCTTTGTTAAGGGCAGATCCTGCCTCTTAAACCTGGTCGATTTCTTTGAAACAGTCACCAAGGCCATTGACGAGGGGAAGGTGGTCCACACAGCCTACCTGAACCTCGCAAAAGCCTTCGATACAATACCCCACTCGGGCATTATAGATAAGTTCACCAGCTTAAATATAAACCCCTATGTCACTAGATGGGTTGCAAACTGTCTCAAGGACAGAACCCACATGGTTAGAATTGCTGGGGCCATGTCAGACTCCAAACCAGTTACAAGTGGCGTCCCACAAGGCTCAGTCCTGGGACCTCTCCTGTTCGGTATATATTTCTCGAAGGTACAGGCCAACACGGAAGGACTGTGGCTGACCAAGTTCGCAGATGACTGCAAACTGGGTGCTATAATCGACTCTCCAGCCGACACAAGCATCCTTCAAAAGGGCCTCATACTATTAGACAACTGGTGCCAGAGCCATGGCCTCAAGCTAAATGCCAAAAAGTGTATAGTCATCCCCTTTGGCCAAAACAAAGTGCCCACAAATTACCACATAGGTGGTAATCCATTAAGTACGGAAGAAGTTATTAGGGACATGGGGACCCAAGTTGATAACAATCTCTCATTTGACAACCACGTAGCCAAAGTGGTTAGAAAAACATTTTATATAGCCCACCTAATCATGAAGGGATTCACATCTAGATCAGGGGAGGTCATCAGGCCCATAATTGAGTACAATGCCCCTTTTGGGGTGTACCTTACCAGACACCTGCAGCAACTGGAAAGACCCCAAAAGTACCTCACCAAGAGGATCAAAGGGCTCAAACAGATGCCATATGCTGTCCGGTTAAAGAAACTCCAGCTCTACTTAGTGGCATACTGCCTGCTCAGAGGCGATCTGTGCCTGACGTATAAAGCCATGTCCAACCCGGAATTAATGGACATGCTGCACCTCAGAAAATCCAAATCCCATTGAGCTATGCGCTCGAGAGACTTGAACCTCAGCACCGAAATAAATAGGACATGCTGGAGGGACAGATTCATAACCCAGAGGCTCCCTTCACTCTGGAATAAAATCCCAGTCCAGGTTAGACAGAGTCCCTCATTGACTCTCTTCAAGAGGATTCTTGATGAGTGGATGGGGGATCGTAGGTTTACCCCGGGTATCACTTCTGTGTCACTGTTAGACAGAGGCACAGTATACTAACCTCGAAAAAGGGCATAGCAAAATTAATTTAAAATGGGTGGCGAAAGCCAAACACACTCTGGCTAGGCTTATAAATGCCCTAGGGCAGATAGCCTAGTATGAACCTATGAGCAAGTGAAACTAAAATAAAAATGTTTGCAGTGGGTCAAGCACCCTAACACCCATACTCCTTATTTTGTTATTCTCGCTTAAAGGTTGCTGTACCTTGGAGAAGGAATAATCACTGATATGGTCGGTAAAACCTATTTTGCTGTTTCCCTGGGAGGCTGTGAGATTGGACTACCCAACAAAAGCTAATGTATTGGCACTGTGATCTCCATCATATACAAATCAAGTAGATGTCACATGAGCAGTAAACAACTCTTGCTATTAGAGCAGTTGTAGTAAGGGTTTTCCATGTAAGAGAATATTAAGTTTTCTAGGACTATTCATAAATAGTGTGAATGATCCAGCCATCGGGTGACTCAGGAGGGGGGAGACAGAATATTACCAGCAAGTGTGGAGAAAAGGTACCAAGCTTTCATTTCCTTAATTAGAGAGGATAGATGTGCAGTTTTGTCCATAGTACAGAATGCCTGTCTGCTTACAGTCCCCCCTTTGCTCCCAAAGACTGCAGTGCCTTTCACTTAGTCAAAGAAGACTTGCAGTATTTTTCTGCCCTTCATAAACAACAAAGGATTTTAAATGTTTGAATGCTCACCATGTTGTCAGAGAAAATACATTGAATATATTATTTTGCTCCTATGTCTGAATCACTGCAGCTGAGTGTCAAAAGACTTGGCTTTAGCTGTGCAATACAAGTCACATGTTTGGAGCTAGTGAGGAGATCAAAGACTGTGTAGCATTGTCATACTGCTGCTGAGGAGTGTTTCCTCCTATTTTCCCCACACAATTCACGTGCCCAGTGTATCCCAAGGTTGAGACTTGTAGTGGAGATCAGCACTGAAATTCCATCACTTTGGCAAACATCGGATTTCAGCAGGATACCCCTACAACCGTAAGGCAGCAAGTCACTGTTGTTTCCACAGTCTTCACCAGGGAAATCAAACCTCATCAGTGTGCCTTGAGCATGTTCACACACACATATCCAGTGCCTCACACAACAAAAGTGCTAATCAAACCCAGGTCAGCTGGGCTCTAGTCAGGCCTCTATCCATCTGTACTATGGAGTTTGCAAAAAAAAAAAAAAAAACATATATGATTGATGAAGCATCAAAACGTGTGTTTATGTTGTAGAAAACTGCCTCTCTTTGCCTTTCCTGAGTCATTTGACTTTGAGCTAAGGGGTTTATGATAAGCTGATAGGTTTGCTATGATTACACCACTGTTCTTCAACATTTGAGTAAACTTTTTGCAGGGCAGCAGCCAGCAGGTGATGCAGAAATATTTGCTGAAATGTGTTTATGTCCTTCTACTCCTATGTTGCAGTATTCTAGTAGTGAGATTTTCTGCCCTCAGGCAACTCGTACATCAGCTTCTATACAAAAGCTTCAGCTTGGCTGTTGCAGTGTGCGTGGGACGTCACACATGGGCCATAAACCAGGGGCCTTAAATGTGACATCTGCACGCACAATCCCCAGAACTTTTCAGCCGCAGATAACCTTCGCATCATACAATCGCTTCTTCACAGACGTCACATCTTATTTTTGCCAGTTGTTATTGCTTAGGCTTGGTTGTTGTAGCCTTTAGCTGATGTCAGGCAAAAAGGGAAAGTGCCAATGCGGGCACCAGATACCGCATAAGGATGCCCATGATAGGTGTGTTTTTGCTTAGGCCGGGTACACGATTACTTATCCAGTGCAATTTGTCAATCTTTTGTGCCAAGACCTTGTGCAGCCGTCTGGCCTCTTTAAACCTACACCTTGAAAACCAGTGCCTTAAGTGGTTAGCCCTTAGAATGGATCCTGCATTGGAGAGCACACCCAAACCTGCATGCAAGAAGGCCAAGATTCCTAGGTCTTCTTCTCCTGCCGCTCCGCTTCTCGATGCATCGCCACCTGCCAGTCTAGGGGATGAGGCACGCTCAGCGGATCCGTCAACTGCAATGATGTCCTTTGAGGAAGCCATTGTACAGCGGACAACTGGCATGTCCTCCGAGCTTATCCAGACAACGACTTCCGTCGATGTTGATGAGGAACCAGTTTTGGGAGTACCTCCGACCGGGATTCAGACTTTGGATGTGTTAACCTTCAACCCAACACCAGGCCACTCCCTGCTTCCACCCCAGCTAAAAAGAAGCAGAAAAATAAACATACCTCCTCCTCTACAGAAGCCATACCAGACTGGCAGGCCTTCACCTCCTCTCTCATTCAGGCTTTTATGGCTCTCAGGCCTTCAGCCTTGGCCCCTCCAGTCTGCCTCTATTGAGCCCTAGGCCTGCTTTTGCCTCTTCCCTCCCACCCATGACTCCTCACGTCAGGGAGGAAGAGCATGATTCTTCCTTCTCTTGCTCAGAAGATTCCATTTCATATGTATCCCAGATTGCTTCCTCCCAGGAATATTACTCTCCTGATGAGGAATCTGTGGAAGGGGATTCTCCTCCTGAGGATATGTTTGGTGAGACCATCACCAAGATGAAGGATTATTTCAAATGGGATATGTCCCAAATGACTGACACCCAGAAAGGTACTCTGAGCTGCTGCAAGTAGAATCAGCCTCCCCTTGGGTGGTCCCCGAAGTTCTCCCTGCTTACTTGGATGTTTTCAAATCAGCTTCTAAGGCTCCAGACTCCCAGCCTCTGGCCCCTAAGCATCCTAACCACTTCTTTAATGTACCAGAGGACCAGAAATTCCTGGTTAAACCACCCTTGGCAGACCCATCGGTGATTGCCACCACTGCAGATAAGCAATCTAGACTGCTGCCTTCTGCCTCCCTCCTACCCACAGATAAAGATAGCAACTATATGGATAGGATGGGAAAGAAGGTATACACATCTTCCACTTTGGCGTTCAGAGCCATAAATTATTAGACTTGTATGACTAAGTATGCACTAAACTTAGTTTCCCAAGCCTCCTCCATACTGGCATCTTTGCCTGACAGTCCCATTAAGACTAACATTGCCTCCAAGCTTTCCTTGGCCCAACAGGTAGCCAGACATTCCGTCAGATGCATCTACGATGCTGCAGAATCATGTGCCAGATCTGCAGCATCTGCCTCTGTTCTCAGGAGGTATTCATGGCTAAGACTTCAGAACCTTCCAGAGGATTTCAAGTCCAAGATTTTGGACGCCCCACAATGTCCTTTTTGGTAAACGATCTGCAGACCTTTTTAAAAATCTGCAGGAAAAAAGTAAAGAACTACAGAACATAAAGCATCTTCTGGTGTTGCCCATTCCCAAGTATTCTAGGAACTAGCCTGCTAAAGCCACCTTTGTGAGGCGTAGTCATAGGTTCATATGTGTTTACTAGGATAATGACCACAAGGGCCTTTTTAAGCCTAGCCATGCATCCCAAATCTCTGACAAGTTCTGATACCCTTGATAAGTGTAAGCATGGGCCTGGGAGATTAACCATTTACAGGTTTTCTGTGTCCATCAGAGACATAAGTGCCAAACTAGTGATGACTGTCCGGTTTCCCATCCAATTATGCAAGTTGCACTTGAATTGGATTAGGGAGGAACATGGATGGGGAGCCTGTTTCACAGATGGGGTAGTCTTTGAGATGCATACCTATCTCTTCAGCAGGTCCTGTTTATATAACAAGCAAGGTTTAAGTCTTTAGAACAGATCATTCTGGTACTCTTTGTTTTGTGGATATGCAGGAGGTCCATCAGAGTGGGGTTTGACAATGCCCTGTATGCCAGGCATAGATCTCCCCTCAAAAGCCTGTAGGAAACAGAATACAGGGATAGGGCCTTGAGGCTGTCTGCATAGGACATATTACTTACACCCTGTATTCTTTTAGCAAGGAACCTCTGTGGACATTCCAGTTGTTGGTTATGCTTTGTGTTAGGTACATACCAAAGGGGGCATTGTACTTAATGATAGGTCTAATGAATGCCGAATACAGTGGAACAATAACTTCATTGGACTTAGATGCCATACCTTTGTTTATAAGTTGTGCAACATAGAATGCCCTCAGGCTTCTACCCCCTCTTCCAGATCTAGAAGAGAGGCTAGAAGACCCACCACCTCAAGACCTTCTGCTCCACCTCATCAACCCAGACAATCCTTTCAGGACAGAGGAAGCCCCAGTAATGCGTTAGTGCCTTTCCCACCGTCTTCCCCTTTGGCAAATCATCACCACAGACTAATGGGTCTTCATCATTATCCAAAAAGGGTACTTCCTATCCTGGAAAGAGAAACCCCCAGGTAAGGCATTCCACTCCCCCCCAAAAAAACAGGCCCATCTCATGCCACAAGTTCTAGCAGATCTTCTAAAGCTAGGCACCATAGGACCTATCCCCTCAGGACAAGAAGGAAAGGGTTTCTACTCCTGTCTCTTCCTGGTCCCCAAAAAAGATGGGCCATGGAGACCCATCTTGGACCTGTCTTACCTAAATCTTCACCTTCAGGTGCCCTCTTTCAAAATGTTTTCTCTCCCCACCCTACTGCCTCTAATTCCAGACAAAGCTTTCATGGCCTCCCTGGACCTAAAGGAGTCCTACCTGCACATACCCATCAGGACTTCCCACAGACAATTCCTACGTTTCTCTGGACCTTCCTCTCATTTTCAATTTACTGCCTTGCCCTTTGGTATATCCATGCCCCCCGAGTCTTTACAAAGTGCCTAGCCCCAGCAGATGCCTTTTGCAGACCTCAGGGAATTCAGATTTACCCTTATCTGGATGACATCCTGATACTGGCAGAGTCCAGAGTTACTCTCTCAATGCATCTACACTTCACCATGTCCCTTCTGCAGAATCTAGGGTTCACCATCAACCTCCCAAAATCCTCCCTGGTCCTATGCCAGCACAAGATCTTCCTAGGCTGCAGAATCAGAACAGACAAAATGAAGGCCTTTCTCCCACAGGACAAGGTTCTTTCTATGACTTCCCACTTCCAGGAAATCCTACTATCCCAGAAGGTGACAGCAAGGCAATTTCTCCATCTCCTGGGATTAATGGTAGCTACCATCCCCATGCTACCACTGGCAGGAATGCACATGCACAAGCTACAGGGGTACCTCAAAAGCATCTGGGCCCAACACCTTCATCACTTACAGCAGGTCATTCCCCTCCTTCCTTGTCTAAAGGCGGAAATCAGCTGGTGGATCTAGCGAGTCTAGCTAAAACTGGGGCTCCCTCTACAGCCCCCCCCACCCCAACCCAAACAATGCATATAGATGCCTGAGATTCAGGTTGGGGAGCAACTCTGGCTTCCTGCAGGATTCAAGAAAAGTGGCATCCCTCTCTACAGGCCAAGCACATCAATATCAGGGAAATGACAGCAGTCGTCTTAGCTCTAAAAACCTTTGTTCCCTTCTTTTTCCAGATGTGCTCCTGATAGTGACCGACAACATTATGGTTATGTGGTACCTCAACAAATAGGGAGAAAAAAAGGCCTATCAGCTGTGCAGACTAACCCTGCTGATATGGGACCTAGTCTCTCGCCACAACTTAGTCCTGCAGGCGGCTTACATCCCCTCGCAGTACAACCACTAAGCAGATCTCTTGAGCAGGCGGCTTACATCCCCTCACAGTACAACCACCTAGCAGATCTCTTGAGCAGGACTTCCTCAACTCAGCACGAATGGATGCTGAACAGGGAGGTCTTCCTAGACATAGTTAACCGGTGGGGTGCTCCACAAATAGACCTGCTTGCCTCCCCCCCAGAACAGATGACTGCAGACCTTCTGCTCAATAGCCTACTCCCCTCTAGCATGGAGAGTAGACACTTTCAGCATCTCTTGGAAGGAGAAGTTCCTTTATGCTTTCCCCCTGTTCCCACTGATTCCGAAAGTCCTCCTGAAAATACAGAAGGACAAACCAAAAATCTTGTTAGTGACTCCCTACTGGCCAAGGCAGCACTGGTTCCCCCTACTTCACAAGCTAGCCAAGGACAATCACTTCAAGTTACCCTACAAGGTGGACCTACTGACACAAGACAGAGGAACTCTCCTACAACCACACTTGCAGATCTTATCCCTGACTCTATGGGTGACAAACTTTTGATCCCTGTCAGACACACCTAATCAGAGGACGTGCTTTCTGTCCTAAGGGAGGTAAGGAAACCTACCACCAGAAAATCTTACCTGGCTAAGTGGGAAAGATTTACAAAACGGTGTCTACACAAGGAAGGGACCCTTGCTCTGCTGAGGTCCCTCTGGTTCTGTCCTACATGTAAAAAAAAGTTTGTGGGAAGATCACCAGCTCAGTCTTACTTAAACACAGACCAACAGTAGTAGAAACAAATGGTGTTCACAAAAATGTTCCTTCGCTCATCAAAAATAGATGAAAAAATAGTAAACCAGCCCAGAGACGTTGTAAACTGGAACGAAACCTTCTTTATTCACAGATAAAACCACCAAGCGCTTTCGCCTGAGAATCCCAGGCTTTTTTAAGGTGCATAAAAAATGTAGCCATTCCACTTATATGGAAAACTCTTAATTGGCCAAATTGATTAATTGAACTCAAAGCTTGGTCAACCTTTTGGCTGAGTTTATGCACATTATTTTACATAATTTTATATACTTTAATGGTGAGCTCTTTAGACAAAATAAAGGTGTAGCCATGGGCTCTCCATGTGCATCATCTTACACAAGTGGGAACAAAAATACATCCATTCCTCAAGATGGAAAGAATTTATTATATTCTACAAACGTTACCTGGACGACATTTGTATTTTATGGCAGGGAACGAAAGAGAATTTTTAGAATTTTTTGACTACATCAGCTCTACAACAGAATTTTTATCATTTACGTATGAGCTCAGTGAAGATTCTTTACATTATCTAGATGTATTGTTAATGAAAGATAAGGAGACTCAACAGTTTCAAACTCAGGTATTTAGAAAGAATACATTCTCTAATGCCTTTTTACACTATGATAGTTCGCATCCTTTTTACATTAAGAAAGGAATAGTTAGAGGCCAATTAATACGAGGTTCTAGGATGTGTAGTTCCCTTGATTTGTTCTTGAAAGAAGCAAGTTTTTTGTCCACCATGTTTAAGGAAAGAGGCTATCCACCCAATCTTATTAGTTCTTTGATTTTGGAGATTAAAGAAAAAAGGGACACTATGTATCCCCCACTTTTAGCCAAAGGACTTCCTCTCCCCACGGGTAATGTATCTAAGCAGGATGACAAACTTAGGAGTTTTTCTTACACGTATACCTGTGATGCAAAGCTTATAGAAGACACCATGAGTTTTTATTGGCCTATTCTAACATCCCAGGATGACATTAAACCTTACATCCCTGAAAGAATACATTTTGCCAGAAAACGTGACATTAATTTAAAAGGAATGTTTGAGCAAACTCCCAAACTAACGTTTTCTGAAGGCAATAATTTTTCTAGTAGAAAACATGGTTCATTCAAGTGTGGAAGGTGTAATCAATGCAAACACATGTTGAATGACGACCACATTTTTATCCCTTCCAGAAATTGTACACTAAGATTGCATGCCCATTACACATGCAATTCATTTGGAGTAGTGTACTTGGGTACTTGTTTGTCCTGCCATGGTTTCTATATAGGCAAAACGATGAGAAAGCTCAAGAAAAGGATATATGAGCATTTTTACGAAATTGAAAAAAGAATGGATAGCAATGCTTTTTTTAAACACTCCCTAGTTTGTACTAACATGTTAATAAGATTTTTTGTATTAGAACGAGTCCAACAGGATCCAAGAGGTGGCGATTGGGAAACGTATTTGGAAAGTAGAGAGTTAACATGGCAGCTCAAACTGGACGCCACCAGGCATCCAGGTATGAATGACACCATTAGTTTAAGGAGCCTACTTAAAATGAGGAGAGATAGATTGTAACAAAAAATTTTTACCTTATTTTATTTTATTCTATTTTTTATGTGGATTCATAAAATTTAAGCCATGAGCGCTGAGTTTTAAGGTTAAAGGGAAAAGACAGTTTAAGCATCATTATACTACTCACAGGTTTAGGTAATATTTTGTAAGAGAATGTTTTGAATGCCTTCGATGCTATTTATGGACATGCCATTTATGTATTTTGTGCTACACCAAGACTAATTTTTTAAAGTACTTTTTAAAATACACTTTTAAGTATATTTTATTTCATTTGTATTAATAACATACATTTGTGATATAATATATATATATTTTTCAATGTCACAAATTTCTATGCACATTTCAAAGCACTGTTGCACTTTAAGTATTACTTTCTTGCTAAGGGTAGCAATTTGATTTTTTTAATTAACGAATCGAGTTCAATTAATCAATTTGGCCAATTAAGAGTTTTCCATATAAGTGGAATGGCTACATTTTTTATGCACCCTGAAAAAGCCTGGGATTCTCAGGCGAAAGCGCTTGGTGGTTTTATCTGTGAATAAAGAAGGTTTCGTTCCAGTTTACAACGTCTCTGGGCTGGTTTACTATTTTTTTCATCTATTTTTGATGAGCGAAGGAACATTTTTGTGAACACCATTTGTTTCTACTACTGTTGGTCTGTGTTTGAGTAAGACTGAGCTGGTGATCTTCCCACGAACTTTTTTGTTTTTTTGTGCAGCTTTTATTTCTTCTGTCCTACATGTGTCAGTTGATTAAAGGTGGGCTCTCTTATTCTTCTGTCAAAGTACATCTTTCTGCTATATCAGCCTGCCTGCCCCTTGACCCCCCCCCCCTTGCTAGCCAGGCTCGATGTAAAGCTCTTCCTTAAAGGGGTCTTACACATGAGACCACAAAAGAAACCTATCCCTCCACCCTGGGACCTTAACTGTATCTTAGAGAAACTAACCCAGCACCCTTTTGAACTGGATGGGACCTTTTCCCTACAGATGTGTACATGGAAGACTGTCCTTCTGGTGGCTATCACTTCAGCCAGAAGGGTGTCAGAGTTGCAGGCCTTAATGGCCTGTCCCCCCTAGACCATCTTCCACAAAGACAGAGTAACCCTGTGAACTAATCCTTCCTTTATGCCCAAGGTAGTCTATGACCTGTCTCTTAACCAATCTATCCATCTACCCACTTTCTTTCCCTCCCCCTCTAATGAAGGGAAGAAGATTCTGCACTCCTTGGACATGCACAGGCAGCTAAGATTCTACCTGGACAAAACTATTAGGAAAACTAACCAGCTCTTTGTCTCCTTTCACTCCAGAGCCCTGGGCAAGACAGTCCAAGCAAACCATCACATGCTGGATTAGGAAAATTATTTGCCTCTGTTACTCCCACCATGGAAAGGAACCTCCAGTGGAAGTAAAGACCCATTCCACTAGAGCTGTGGCCACCTCCAGGGCCTTTATGAAAGGTCTAGACACAGCATCCATTATGGAAGCAGCCATATGGGCCACTATCCACACTTTCACCAAACATTACAAACTGGGCCAAATTTCCAGAGCTAGGGCAGGATTCGCGAAGGCAATCCTGCAGGGTCTTGCAGAATCCTCGTCAACTACCACCGCCCTCTCTCATCTGCATAAGCTATGGTATGCTCCCACTACTAGAATACTGTAACATAGGAATAGAAGGACATTGAATAGTTGTGTCAAATCTTACCATAACCATAGATGTCTTCTCTTCCATGTTGCAGTATTCCTTCCCACACACCAGTCCCCTCAGGTCATTTTCCTTTACATGTCCTATCCATATTACAGTAGGACACCAGGTCACACACCTGAAAACCACTGGCATTCCTCTTGCTGGGCCTTTTTCTCTGCCTGCTGGCCTTCAAGTTCTGAGGATTGTGTTCACAGACGTCACATTTAAGGTCCCTGGTTTATGGCCTACGTGTGACGTCCCACGCACAGTGCAACAGCCAAGCTGAAGCTTTTGTATAGGAGCCGACGTACGAGTCACCTGAGGGTAGAAAATCCCACTACTAGAATACTGCAACATGGAGGAGAAGGACATCTATGTTTATGGTAAGATTTTACACAACTATTCTTTTTCCTTGATTGATAGATGGTATGGCACTACTTACTGTTGCATTCATTCTAAGGTTTCATTTTACCTTTCTGCAGCTTGTTTGCCATGAGCTTGTTCCTGGAGGAAAGACAATCCCAGTAACCAATGAAAACAAGTGAGTATTGATATACTCTTCTGTGGTGTAGTCAAGTCAAGCAGAATTGTATTAACCCTTAAGGACACTGTTTTTGTTTGTCCTGTATTGTTTAAGGTGTTGTGGACATGCACTGTTAAGCAGAGTTTCAAATATATCACAGAGAGCATCAGATAGGACAGCCTTTTTCCCCTGGCGAAAGGCCAGCCATCATTTATTCACCATGCGCCTGCCTGAACTTCTTTGTGATTTATTTAAAAGTTTGCTTATTTACCTCATGAAAATTCCATTAGGTGGTTTTTGGGCTTCCTGTGTGGCTTATTCAAGTGTTTACTCGGTACAGAATTGCACTGCAGAGGGATTGCATTGAGCCTTATATTGTTTTGAGAATTTTACTGTTATACAGGCACAGTGTCTCAGTGCTTCATCCATTCAGTACTCTACATTTATTGACATAAACATAGCCATCATACAGTACAGTTTAGTTCACAAACAAAAGACCAAGTCTCGGCCACCGGAAAATACTTGATTTTCTGTCCATACACTAAGCTAAACTAAGCTGTGGACAGTTTAAATCTTCACTGGATGTTGAAACTGGCTATGTGGTAAAAAGCTGACTGAGTAGCATGCATATTGCTTTTATTTGACTTACAAGGTTTCCTAACATAATGGAAAATGACTTTAAAACTACAAAAATAGCTAATATTTCAACTGTATTGTAGACACAGTATAGAAATATTACTGTGAGAGTCATTTACAAATTAAGACTTTGAGTCTTATTCAACTGAGCACATTTGCTTGGTCGTTACTGACAGGAGTTCCACATCGCTGAAGTCCCAGTGAGTCAAACTGCAGCAGTATATGATTAAAGGAATGGGTAACATGCTTGAACACATACAAATGTACTTAATAAAGATGGTACTACTTTGCAGGTGCTAAGCTGTGTACCCTTCCCTGTGTTGAGGACTTTGCACCCAAATTATTTTTGTATAAAAAGTCCAAGATTGCAGAGTCAGGGGAGGGAAATTAAAAGTATTCTGTCTTCCCTGAAGTTTTGTAATCTAGGAGTCATTGTATAAATAAGTGGAGGGAGAGTGAAGGAGTTTAAGACCCCCTCCAATAGGAGAAATGCAGAGAGGCTTATCCCTGCCATTAAAATATTGTGCCACGGTTCTGGTCTGTCCTATTGGTGTTCTGTTAGGATTGTTTTGATAAACATGTTGGTAACAGTAGTTCAGTGATTTGGGACTTTGAGTTAACTGTATCAATGGTAAATGACTTCAATCAGTGGTGGTCAGTGAAATGCACTTCAGTTACTTGAGATGTTCTTCATGTTTCACTGTTGCAGTCATTACATTTAGGTAATCTGCTGGCAGGTTGCCCTCAGTTGGCCTGATTAACAAAGTCTTGGGTCCTGCGTCGTTGCTGTCCCTTTTTCTATGATGTCAGGTAGTCAGGGGTATAAAACATGCAGCCGATGCCATTACGTCAGTCTTTCTTACCGCGCGGTGCCCGAAGCAGAAGCAGTTCTCAAGTGCTGGTCATCCGACTTCTGAAATTTTCATTTTCGAGTTTCAGAACTGAAGTCTTCAACTAAAACGCTAAGTACCCCGTTGGGGAAACTTTTTCTTGTTCCTTACCGATGACAGTAAAAGTTAATAATTGTATTACTTGTGGGAAGGAAATACCTCATAAGGATTTTCATTTGTACTATATTCCTTGCCTAGGCCCTGATCACAATGTACCTTGCTGTCGGTTTTGTGCTAAATTTAATCAATGTACTATTAAACATCAGTATATTTTTACTTCTAAATATTTTGGCTCACGCTTTAATTATCCAGAAATGTCATCGGTTAGCAATCCAACTACCGGAATACCTAAAAAATGCAAAGAAAAAGACAGAGACAGGCCGTCGAGGTCCAAAACTGACAACAACGCTTCTCCAAACCAGTCGCCAGTTTGCCGGTACTCAGTGAGGTGCTTTTGCAGCCCCTGATGCCCACTACTTCTGATTCGCAGGCCTCTACTGAGACCCATTCAGAGTCCGGTATGCCACGAGGTGCTTCAATTATGGAACCTGCGGATGTCTCTACCTTAGATGGGTCCGGAGCTGCTGTGCAGGCACCGGGTTCTGAGAGTGTTTTCAGGCCTACAGATTTATATATTAGACCGACACCATCTTCAAAACTAAGGCCAAAATCTAATTCTATGTCTAAAAAAACCAACTTCTGGCCACATGTGCAGGCCTGTATGTCTAAAAAAAACAAATGATCAAAATGGCTGAAGATTTAATTACTGTGATCAGGGGTAGCCACCCCCCCCCCCTTTCTAAGAGGCCTAGGCATTGATTATGAATCTTCTGAACAGGATTCTATTTCTTCTGACTCTTCTAATGAACAGGATTTGTCTATACCTACTTATGAGGAATCTGATGCAGAAGATTCCATTCCTTCTGCTTCTCCCCCTGAGGATTTTTCTTTTGGGGAACTTTACATACCTTAAGGGAACATTTCCACTGGGAAAGTCAGGATTTTTCTGAATCTAAAAAGAGATTTAGGGATTTTCTTCTTCTTCCTCAGCATAGGCCTTTGGCTATACCTCCTGTTATAGACATTGTTGATGATGACGTTTTTTCAGAATTTAGTATGGCTCCTGATTCTCTGCCTCCGGCTCCTTGTAAGCCAGATACTACAGGGTTCCTGACTCCCACAAATTCCTTTTCAAAAATCCTATTGCAGATCCTGAAACCATTTCTCGGGGTCCCAAGGGCATTAAGGCCTCTACTGCTAAAAATCCTACTCCTTCTGATAGAGATTCCAGGGCACTGGATAGATGGGGTAAGAAGGTTTACACTTCTGTAACCTTGGCAATCAGGGCTTTAAACTGTCAAGTTCATATGCTTAAATATCAATAGCATATTATGGGACTGCTTAAACAGAAAATTGTTAATTTCTGACTGTGTGGAAAATAAAGATTTACAGGATTTATTGCATTCAGCTGAAGAAGTTGGAAGGCATACTTTGCAATGTGGTTTTGATTCTTTGGAGGCCTCTTGCAGGGCTGCTGTAACTGGGTCTGTGCTAAGAAGGCATGCTTGGCTCAAAGAGCAAACTCTGCCTGATCATTTTAAAGCAAAACTGTTGGATGCTCCTTTGCAACAGAACCATCTCTTTGGTAATAAGGCTGAAGAAGTTTTAAAAAAGATGGAAGATAAAGCTAAATCTATGCAAACTGTGAAAGATTTCTTACAATTGCAATCTCCAAGATTTAGTAGGCACTGGCCTACTAAGAACTGTTCCTTTCCAGTTCCTTCCAGAGCCACTCAAGTCAAACACAGACATTCCAAAGGTTCCAGGTTTCAGTCACAAGGGCCCAAATCAAATGCACCTTCTTATCAATCAAAAAGAGATGCTAGCTGTACAGAATACACTGACAGCCTTCAAGGACTACCGTCATCCAGGACAATTAATGATAAAGACAGACAACACCACAGTTATGTGGTACATAAACAAGCAGGAGGGGCACACACTCCTACCCCCTTTGCAGACTAGCCATGGCATTGTGGAACACTGCCTTGACCTATCAAATACAACTATAAGCTCAATTTCTGCCAGGAAAGCTGAATACTCTGGCAGACGAACTAAGCAGAAATCTCATGGGCCCACACAAATGGAAACTGGAACCATGGATTTTCAACATGTTGACAAGCAAATGGGGGAGTCCAGACATAGATCTTTTTGCCTCACCCCAGAACTATCAGTTGGACAAATTCTGCACAAGAACTCATTCCAAAAGAGCCTGGAAAGTGGATGCTCTATCATTCAGCTGGAAAAACCTATCAGTCTATGCTTTTCCCCCTCTGCCTCTGCTCTCCAAAGTTCTACTAAAAGTCAAACAGGACAAACCAAAAATTATTTTGATTGCTCCAGACTGGCCTCGCCAACACTGGTACCCACTCCTGCGCAATGTGTCACACCTTCCACCGTGGCACCTGCCTCAGACACCTTACTTACTGTCTCAGCAGAACAACCAAATTCTGCACACTCCGCTCCAAACTTTGAATCTTGCAGTGTGGCTAATCACCTAAATTTACCCTTAGCATCCCTCAGCAAATCTGTGACGGATGTCATTTTGGAGGCAAGAAGGCCTAGTAGTAGAAAATCTTATGCTGACAAATGGAAAAGATTCTGTGCCTGAAATCAATTACAAGGGATAAGCACAGGCGTGCCCAGTATTCCTCAGATTTTACAGTACTTAACTGAGATGCTTTACAAGGGCCTGTCCTTTTTCTTCCATAAAAATCCATGCCTCCGCCATTTAATCTCATTACAACACAGAACCTCCCCTCTTCTCTCATCCTCTGCTAAAGCAATATCTCAGAGGGGCCAAAAATTTAAGACCACCCAGGAGAGCTCCAACCCCTGCCTGGGACCTCAATTTTGTATTGGAAAAACTCACTCTCCCTCCATTCGAGCCAGCTGCTACTGCAGACTTAAAATTTCTCTCCTGGAAAACAGCTTTCCTTTTAGCAGTCACTTCAGCTAGAAAGATTTCCGAATTGCAGGCTCTTATGGCAGTGGAGCCTTTCATTATTTTTCATGCGGACAGGGTGTCTCCCAGGACCAATCCATCCTTCATGCCTAAGGTGGTATCCAATGTGGCTCTTAATCAGACCATTAATTTGCCAAATTTCTTTCCCAATCCACAGAACAAGGGGGAGTGGATTCTGCATTCATTGGATGTACACAGACAACTTAGATTTTACTTAAACAGGACAAAATCTCTAAGAAAATCTGAACAACTATTGGTGGCATTTGCTTCACGGGCAGAGGGAAAGGCTGTTTCAAAGCAGACTATTTTCAAATGGATAAGCCATTGTATTTGTTTCTGCTATATGCACCATGGTAAAACTATCCCCCAGGGAATCAGATCTCATTCCACCAGGCTGCATCTACTTCTACAGCCTTTCTCAGAGGTGTTCCTACCAGAGACAGTCTAGAAGCTGCTACCTGGAGCTCCGTTCATACTTACACCAAACATTGCCATTTACCTTTCTTCTTTAAATCCAGAGCTGGCTTTGCCACATCTGTCCTGCAGGGCCTTATAGCTGGTCCTAGTGCTGTATAAATCCATCCTCCCAACCATAGCTTTGGGAATCTACCCAAATGTAATGATTGCAACAGTGAAGCACGAAGAACATAGTACAGTTGTGTACACTTACCATAAATGTAGATGTTCGAGTGTATTCACTGTTGCAGTCCTGGTTAACCTTCCTCCAACCCCCTGTTTTTCTCTTAGTATACCTCTACTTTCCTTTACTATGCTTAAAAGCCTTTTTGGTGTATTTGCTTTTATTTGGAGGTATATTTTTGTGTTTTTAATTACTTAAATATTTGGCTCCCCATTTGGGGGACACCTGACATCTGGGGCAAGAAAAACTGATGTAATGGCGTTGGCTGCATGTTTTATACCCCTGACTACCTGACGTCATGGAAGAAGGGACAGCAACTGACGCAGGACCCAAGACTTTGTTAATCAGGCCGACTGAGGGCAACCTGCCAGCAGATTATCCAAATGTAATGACTGCAACAGTGAATACACTCAAACATCTACATTTATAAGTGTACACAACTGTACTTTTCAGATAGTTGATGTAATCTATAATTTACTATTTATACATCTGAATGCATTAAGTAAAGTAATAATATAAGCTACCTCAGTTGTTGTTGTGTCTTTTGGCTTTTCCTGGTTAGGTGTCGCCACAGCTGCACTTCGGTCCGCTAATGATTGGCAGTAGATTTTTACGTGCCGAGTTGCCAGCCCTGACACACAACCTTCAACGAAGGTATGCCCATTCACGCATGTCTCCACACAGAAGACGTTCTAGCTGAGAATCGAACAGGACAGCGTCTTACTGTGAGGCAACAACGCTACCGCAGCACCACCACCGCAAGTAACATGTAAAATTTGCAATATCCAATTCACATAATCTTAGAACTGAGTCTTATAGACAAGCAGTATACTTAACATCTCAGCAGGACTGTGGAGATATTATTTTTCTTAAACTTAAATGAAAAGACATGATGTTATATTGTCCCATCTCACCTTCATTTTGCTGGTTGGGTTCAGAACCGAGCATCAGTTCTGACTCGGCCTATACAAAAGCATGAGAGCTCTTTACTGGCTCAAGGCTGCACTCTATCCCATGAAGCCTAGCGGCAGATACCCAGATCTTGTTTGCTGCTTGAAGCTTTGGGATCCCTCTCTGCTGGCTCAGGCTGAGTAAAAGTTATTGTTACTTAGACTGTTTTTTTCTTCCAAAAGTTATTTAAAGTAAGTTAAAGTTACTTAGTCACTTAGAGTCGTTTTTAGTGTTGTCTGCTATACCTATCTATTCCATTTTTGTTCTTTGTGGCCATCATTTGTTTTTTCTACTACGAGGCCTGTGTTGTTTTTTGGTGTATCCCCTTTCCGTTTAAGTTAGAGGATCAGGGAGCTGTTTATCCTGCTTCATTCCTTATAGCCAGCTTAGTTAAAGGGCTTCTCCCTCTTGTTGTTGTTTATCGTTGTTTGTTCCAGAGCATTGTTTAAGTTAGAGGTGTCTCTCGGGTTGAGGAGTTCGTCCTTTTCTTTTAGTCAGAAGCTCTCCTCAAACCCTTATTCCCTATCTTAAAAAAAAAGTTTTTTTCTTATTGTGTGTACTATTGCATGATTATTTTTTACACATTATGTCTAAAGGGAAGCATTCAGGTTTAAAAAAATGTGACTCCTGTACACAGAAGATGTCCATCACCGATGGACATACCAGCTGTGTTTATTGTTTACAGGCAGTGCACCTGCAGGACTCTTGTTCTATTTGTCATGGATTTAGTGCAAGAGTTCTGCAGGAGTGCAAAAACAAACTTATTAATAGAGGTCTTCTTAAGGGACTCTTTGAACAAGCCCTTCATTAGCCTTCAACTTCTAAATCACCATCGGCTCCGGCTTCTGAGCCGGTAAAGCAATTGGTTTCAGTTACTGTTGTCTCTGACCCGAAGATTGTCTGATCCAAGAAAGACAGATCTTCATTTTCACCAGCTTCTTCGCAACCGTCCAAGAGAAAGAAAAGGGATTGGCCACCGTCGTTGGAGCCTGTACGCTCGGTGTCTCAATCCCCTTTACTACAGTCTGTGGCTGGTAGCCACAAGTCCTCAGTGTGCTCCTCCAAATCATCCAGGAGTCCATCGGATGATGAAGTGGAGCATGTGGTATGGAGGTTATTTAAGACACTGGCCCTAGCAAAAATTCTGTCCAAAAGGATGTGGAGCCGAAGCCCATTTCTTCTGTACCAGCTATTCCTCCTCTGACTCGATCCAGTTTGGAGCCAGAATGTCTGTAGGTTGTAGTGGTGGAACCATTGGTTCAGAGAACCACATCTGGTGTTTCGGTACCGACCTCCACTCCAATCGCTTCTGTCGAATGATCTGGGAGTTGACACTCACCCATTGGCTCCAGGGTAGAGTCGGCTCGGATCCAACTCTCCCACTTGGAGCTTCGGCGCAGGTAAGTTTGGCACCAACATCGGCCTCGGAGCCCTCATCTTTGGTGTGAGGGAGATCTCTGGGTTATTTGGAACCAGAGACTATCTTGACCCAGGATCAAGGTGCCTTTGAGGTGATGAGCGTGCTTTCTCCTGAGTCTGCTCCACCCTCAGCTCCAGACACTGTTCCCCTGAAGAGGCCAGTGTCAACCTCCATTCCATCTCTCCAGCCCAGGCGCAGAGCCCATGCTTCAGGTTACCCCCATATGGGAGACCCCTTCTTTGGAGATCTCTCCAGAGCATCCCTCTGAGGAGATCCCTCAGAAGCGTACATGCAAGATGAAGGATATAGACTCCCCCCAAGTCTGTCACATCAGATACAGACTTAGAGGATTCTGAAGGGTCCCCACTTTCACCCTCAGAGGATGTCTCTTTTTCAGACATCCTAGAGATCCTTAAAAAGCAGGGTGAATGGAAGGTCCCTATCCCCTTCTGAGGATGAGAATGTTTATCTAGAACCATTCGGCTCTCAACCCTCCACCTCTTGGGTGTCTCCACCTTTTGACAAACTACTGGGTGTAGTCAGTCGAAAGCCGTGGGGCTCCAAGAAGGAATTAGCTGAAACTTCTTCATCTGTCCATCTGCTAAATAAAGAATCCCGAACGATGGACAGATATGGGAAGCGTATGTTTTCCTCAGAGGCATTTATTCTGAGGTCGCTGAATTATCTTTCTCATTTCACGAGACTTCAGCGTGATCTCCTCAAGGAGCTAAGAGAATCCCTCCAAGGTGCTACAGCTCAGGTGCTCCCTGAGACAGTAATGACTCAACTTGCAACCTTAATCTCCATAACAAACTCCTCCATGCGCCTGATTTCGTATGTGGCTGATGGAGTGAATAGGGCAGCAGGCACATGAATTGTTCTGAGAAGACATTCCTGGATGCGGCTTTGTAACTTTGCTGAACCCTTCAAGTCTTCCTTTACTAACGCCCATTTTGATGGCTCATCTTTGTTCTGGCCAAAAGTTAAAGAAACTCTAACCAGGTGCGAACAGGATGGCAAAACTCTATCTGCCATGGGAGTGCGTTTTGCTGCCCCTACTAGACCTTACCCCAAAGGTCAAAAGAGCGGAAAGATGTGGTTCCACAAATCACAAGGAGCTTTGTCTGACGCACGTGGTGAATTTTCCTCCAGGGGCAGAGGAGGAAATATTAATGGAAGTTGCTGTCCTTGCGGCAGAGGGGGTCCGCAGAACCAGGGTGATAGAGATACGTTCTCTGGTAGGCCCTTCCAGCGCTTCTGAAAGGAGAGCCCACCTGTCCATCTCTGGAGGCAGTCAGGGGGGAGACTATCACTGTACCCAGAAGCCTGACAAGACATCAACAAAGACAGATGGGTGCAGTCAATCATATCCAGAGGATACATCATTCCCTTCTCTTATCCACCCAATCCACAGAAATCCATCCCAGATGTACCACCCAGTCAAAGGGATCAAGCAACCCTAGAAATCCAAAGGTTGCTATAAAAAAGGGCTGTCCAAAAAGTCCCTGCAGACCAATCAGGATCCGGAATTTACTCAAGATTTTTTTAGTACCAAAAAAGACAGGGGACTGGAGACCAATATTGGACCTCAGTACACTAGACAAGTCAGTAAAGAAGGAGAAATTTCAGATGGTAATTCTGCAGTCCATACTCCCCTTTTTGGAAAAGGACAATTGGATGTGCTCAATAGATCTCTAGGATGCGTACTGTCATGTCAAAATGAACAGGCGCTCCAGGAGATACCTATGCTTTCAGCTTGGGAGCCAGTCATTACCAATTCAGAGCCCTGCCCTTTGGTCTTACCACATCCCTTAGGGTGTTCACCAAATGTATGGCAGTGGTCACGGCTCACCTGAGGTGTCTAGGATTCCAGGTGTTTCCATACTTAAACGACTGGCTCCTGACTGCCACCACTGAGCATCTGATAATCAGGGCAAGAAACACCACACTTCATCTCTGCTCAGAGTTAGGCATTACAGTCAATTTCGAAAAATCTGCCTTGTTGCCTTCTCGACGTATTACCTTTATAGGAGCAGATTTAAATTCAAAAAGCATGGTAGCAAAACTGCCCGCAGAGAGAGTCCTAACACTACGACATCAGGTATCAGTCCTGTTGAGGAAAAAGAAAGTACAAGCCAGGTTTGTGCACAAGGTTCTGGGTTCAATGGCAGCAGCAATAGCCTTGGTTCCCTTGGCCCGTCTACAGTTGAGAATACTACAATGGCTTGTCTTCACTCAATGGTCCATGCAGGAGTTGCCCATGCCACACAAAATTTTGATAACCAACACATGTAAAAAGGATCTTCATTTATGGATCCAGTCTACACAGGTGACATTAGGCAGACCATTTGTTCTTCCCCAACCAGTAGTGATTGTGACCACGGATGCTTCCCAGATGGGGGGGGGGCATTATCTGGGACAGACTGTCCCATGGACTTGGCAAGATCACTAGTACCATCTGCACATCAGTGTCCTGGAGATGAGAGCGGTGCTCATGGCGTTGCAGACATTTCAAAACTCTCTTCCTTTGGGGACAATTGCAGTTCAATCAGACAACATGTCTGTGGTATGGTACATCAAGAAACAAGGTGGAACCAGATCCTACCCCTTATGTCGAGAGGCCCAGAGATTTTGGCAATGGGCAGTCTCTTCTCAATGCTTTCTCACTGCGACGCATATTCCGGGGAAATCCATCGTGATAGCGGACAAGCTGAGCAGGGCAATCTTAATGCCACATGAGTGGTCCCTGAAACAGGAAGTTGCAAACAAAATTTCACAAATGGGGCCAGCCATGCTACGACTTTTTTGCCATGTCCATCAATTGCCAAATGCAGCAGCTTTTTTGCCCTAATCCCCGCTCCAGGTGAGTCATCCAGGGATGCACTTGTCCACAATTGGTCCCCGGGACTTCTCTTTGCTTTTCCATCTTTTCCCCTTATACTGAAGGTAATCCAGAAAGCAAAGTTGTTGAGTCGCAAGATAATTCTCATTGCTCCTTACTGGCCTCGTCAGATATAGTTCCCCTTCCTGTGACCTTATCTACAGGAGGATCCTTGGATCCTGGACCCAGTGCCAGATCTCTTGACACAACAGTCTGGGTCCCTCCATCCAAACTCTTCAGCTCACAGTTTGGTTACTCCACTTCCAACCTTAGCCAGGCTTCCAGAATTATCCCTAGCAATGAGACATATTTTAGTGTCTGCACACAAAAGCTCTACAAGAAAACTTTATGCTAGTAAGTGGAAGAGATTTTCATTTTGGGTAAACAAAAACCAACTGGACCCTCTCACAGCTCTCATTTCATCCATCCTGGAATTCCTGATGGAAATTTTTAATCAAGAGGCGGTAGCCGCTACTGTTTGGGTTCAGCTGTCAGTTATTTCTAACTTTCACATAGGCATCAAGGGTTCAAATATTATGTTTCACAGACTGTGTAAAGCTTTTTTGAGGGGCACATTCCCCCTAAGGTCTCCTATAAAAGAACCTCCATCACCGTGGGATCTAAATTTGATATTAGCGTCCTTGATATTGCCTCCCTTTCAGCCAGCTACTTCCTGTCCCTTAAAGTTCTTATCTTGGAAGACTCTTTTTCTAGTGTCCATCAATTCGTCTAGAAGAAATTCTGAATTACAAGCTCTGTCTATTCATCCTCCTTACTTGGTTTGCCACAAGGACAGAGTCTCTCTCAGAACAAATACCTCCTTCTTACCTACGGTGTGTTCTGAAGCCAATCTAAATAAATCATTTCAGTTACCAGTATTTTTCCCAAATTATGGCAACAAGGCAGAATATAAACTCCATCAGCTGGACATACATAGTTACGTTTTTATCTTCATAGAACAAAGGATTTCAAGAAATCTGACCAGCTATTTGTATCCTTTGCGGAAAACAGAAAAGGAGTCCCAGTTTCTAAGGTTACATTGTCTAAATGGCTTACAAACACAATCACTTATAGCTCTCAACAAAATCACCTTCCAAGTAAAATTCGAGGACAATCTACTAGAGCTGTGTCTACCTCCACTGCTTTTCAAGCCAGACTACTACTACTTTTTTTCTTTCAGCTTTTCCCAGTTAGGGGTCGCCACAGCGGATCACCTTCAGCCATCGCTCATAATTGGCAGAGGAGTTTTATGGTGTCGAGTTGCCAGCCCGGCGCCCAACCTTCCACAGAAGGCACACACGCACTCACTCCTAGGGCCAATTTGGAGTGTCCAGTCCACCTACAGCATGTCTTTGGGATGTGGGAGGAAACCAGAGCACCCGGAGGAAACCCACGCAACAACAGGGAGGACATGCAGACTCCACACAGAAGGCACCCCAGCAGAGGATCGAACCGGAGAACCTCTTGCTTTAAGACAGCAGTGCTAACCGCTGCACCACTGCAGCCACCCAATTTTCAGTCCCCCACCTATAAGTAATAATTCCCTGCTGAAAACTGATTATTTCTCCCAGAATCCACTATAGCAGTTTTAGGTGGAATAAAAATACATGCCATTGCAATCCTACTGCCTTGATAGTAGCCCCTTAGTACTACAAATCTAGCATTATTATAGTTTTTCTCCTCTTCTATCACTATTGGAGCTCCTCTTGCAATTAATATAAGTACTCTTCTTTTCCTTTGTCCCAGGTATTCATCTGGATAACCATTATAAAAACCTTTCTTTATCTAATCCACATGTTCAGTTCTTTCCAAATGTGTCTCCTGTATAATAGCTATTTGCACTCTACATTTCTGAATGTAGTTCACTACTCTTTCTTTTTGTATACATCTATATATACATAGAAAGAGAGCTGTGAAACCATTAACATTTAAACATAATATAGAAAGTGGCATTATTTTAAAAAATTTATTATTCCCACCTTTTATGTGTAACAGTTTTTTTTTAAGTATCCAATTGCAGCTTTTGTATTACATGCATGCACTAATGTTTGGCAGGTTGACATTTTATGCAGTTGTTTCTTGTCGTATCCATTTAAGCCTGTGTCACATCTTACAAAACTTTTTGTTTTATCGAAAGTCCTCACACACACAGAGTACACCCCAATATACCCATAGAAACCAATTAACTTAATACTAACACACAAAACTATGTACATCTTCAAATAGCGGTTTTACCCTCCAAATAGGAACAATTATCTCAAACTGACAGCCACACACACAGACTTGGGTTAACCTAAAAGAAAAGTTATCAATGCTAAGATGCATGGTACAGCTTGTGCTTCTATTAAATGATGTCTGGTTTTGTGTTATCTTTATTGCTCTCCCTGATTGGGAAAACACTTGAATACTTTCATAAAACATTATCTCATAGCCATTGAAAAAAATAAGTTTTCTGTTTTTATTGCTCTTTATCAGATTGTTTCCATGGAGACATGAGAACCAGAATACAGAGTTGCTTCTACACGCATTTACTTGCTAGAGTCATGCTTTAATCTGAAGTAGTTAACTTAATTTTATCAGCAACCTGTGGGTATATGGCTCCATATTGGATTCGAGACGGCAACTTTTTTCTAGCATCTGCTCAAAGCTCCGAGCTCCTCCCCTTACCCATAATGCACCACCATCTCCTATCTTCCCTCAGATCTCATTTGCCGCACCAGTTCTGTGCATCGTGGTCTCCTTTGCTCTGAGCTAAGGGATAGTAAGTGGAAACTTTTTGCTTATATCTAGGTGTGCTTGACTAGGATTACCCTTCCTCCCCTTCTGTAGTAACGCGTTTGGTTGTTAGTGTAAAAAAAAAAAGTTTTTTGTATTAAAGTAGTAGTTAGGCCTACCCTTCCCCTACCTGTGTGTGTGTGGTTTTTGGAAAGGTAGTGCTTATACCTTTGAGTGCAGGACTATGGCTGAACAGCCAAAGCCTGTGTTCAAAAAATGTACAGAGTGTGGCCATAAGCTTTCCCCTGCTGATGGTCACACTGTGTGTGTGATATGCTTAGGAGTGGCACATTTATCCACTCAGTGTGCTGTCTGTTCAGGCTTCAACCCTAGGGCCCTTAGGGATCGTAAGGCCAAGCTAGTTACCAAAGGCCTTCTCCGTGTTGCCATATGCTGGAATCTGCCTCTGTCGCTAGTGTACCACCCCAGACAGAGACGCAACCTCCCTCTTCGTCTGGCGATGGGTCCTTGAAGGACAGATCTTCAGTCAGTGAGTCTGACAGAGAAAAAGAAAATGAAAAAAAGAAGGAAAAGGAAAGGCGCAGAGAAGAAAGGGAGAAAAAGGAAGACCGGCATCGTAAGAGATCCCCAGACAGGGAGCTCTTTCTCAGCCCCCCCATCTAAGACCATGAGGCCTGTTTCTCCTTGGCTCCAGTCACCTCGTTTCTCACCAGAGCCGTTGGAACATTTTGGACCCGAGGCCCTCCACCCCTCTGCGCAGACCAGCCAGATCCAAGTCAGTGGCCTTTTCGAGGTCGACTCGGAGCCTATCGGACATGGATATGGACAGGATGATGCAGAGATTTATTCAGACCCAAATTCAGATGGGAGTCTTGCCAGGACTTTCTCCCTCTGGAGGGGCGACCTCCATTCCTCTTTTATGCCCCATCTCTCCTACCCCGATCCGAGCTTTGGCTTTGGGGCTCTTGGATCCAAGATTTTTCGGAGCTGGTAGCTTGGCGCCGACGGTTCCTTCAACCTCAACTCCAGCTGTTACCTTGAGTTCCTCGAATCCGACTTGTTCGGATCTGAGTGACTCTCGGAGCCGCGGACAGGGAGTCGGACCTGGGGGAATGGATTCTTCGGCTCCAACCCTTTCAGACCCGATCCGTTTCCTCGGACCTCAGGCTACCCTGTCTTCGGCTCCGGTCCCCGCTTCGGATCTGGGGAGGACTTCTCCCTCGGCTTTCGAAGTGGTGGAGAGGGTTCTCTCCCAGGGATTGAGACCCCAGTCCATCCTCTCGGATATCACCCAGGCTCCCCTGGATTTGGTGACGACTCCCTTCATCCTGTCTCAGGGACAGCCCGTGCCAAAGGATCCCCAAGTCATTTTCCCCGAGGAAACTCCTGCGGTTCGCGGATCCCCTTCTGAAAGTCCCACTGAAGAGGGTCACCACAAGTGCAAAAAGGAGGCACTTTGACTCCCCCTGAGTCCCTCACCACTGACACTGACTTAGATGAAGGAGAAGGTTCCCCCAGGTCATCTCCCTAAGATGTCTCCTTTGGAGAAATTATGGAGATCCTCTGCCAGAGAGGAGGTTGGTCAGCCCCAAAACCTTCTGGGGATGAGTCAGTGTTCCTGGAGGCCTTTGGCACGGGCCCATCTACATTCTGCAGGTCCCCACCAGCAGACCCCTTGGTGGACCTTATCACCATGAGGGCATGGAAGGAGCTCGATGCCGTAGAGCCCATCCCCATATGTTTTGACAAGGTTTTATCTCCTTCTCATAGACAACCCTGGTCGAAAGGAGCCCCAGTTGATGCTATGTTAGTCGCAATGGCCACAAAGAAGGAACTAGCACAGGAGAGTTCCTTAGTCCACCCTCCAGACAAGGAGTCCAGGTCGGTGGATAGGTTTGGGAAGCGCATATACTCCTCAGCGACTTTTTCTATCTGTGTGCTGAATTATTTGGCACATGTGATTCGTCTTCAGCGAGACCTTGCTTCGGAATTCGCTGAGTCACCCCCAGAGTCTTTATCGCCGCAGGACAGACAGCGAAAATGTCTACTCTGAAGTCAGTCTCAAATACATCTATGCGGCTACTTTCCCATGCCATGGAAGGAGCAGCTAGAGCGGCTGGGGCAGGCATAGCCATGAGGCGTCATGCCTGGCTCAGATTGTGTCAGTTCGTGTACCCTTTCAAGGTGTCATTTATCAAAGTTCCCTACGACGGTTCTTCCCTCTTTGGGAAGACAGTACGTGACACACTTGTCCAGAGCAAAAAGGACAGGAAGACTTTGTCTGCCATCGGAGTCTGCTTCTCTAACCCTCGGCGGTCCTTCTCTAGGAATCAAAGAGGACAGAGAAAGATGTGGTTCCGAAAATCTCAGTTTTCCCAGGATTCTCAGGACAGCTATTCCCCCAGAGGCAGAGGGGGACAGGATCAATGCTGACCCAGAGGTAGAGGGGGTCCCAGGAATTTCGGGTCTAGGGAACCCTTCTCTGATAGACTCGGTCAGCAGCCCTGAGGGGTTGCCCGACTGTGCTACTCTGGAGTCAGTCGGGGATGATTGTCCTTACACCCAGCGGCATGGGAGCCCATTACAACAGATCGCTGGATTCTTCAGATAATATCCAGAGGTTACTCTATTCCTTTCATTGTCCCTACAAATATTACAAAACACCTCTCGGATGTTCCACCCGCTCACAGGGAGGCCGCAGCTCTAGAGGTTTCAAAGCTGCTTCTCAAACGAGCCATCAAAAAATGTCCCCCCCCGGTCAGTCCAGATTAGGCATCTACTCAAGGTTCTTTTTGGTGCCAAAAAAGACGGGGGACCTCAGACCCATTCTAGACCTGTCAACATTAAACCTGTTGGTAGCAAAACAGAAATTCTGGATGGTCACCCTGCAGTCCATTCTACCTTATCTCCGAGAGTGCGACTGGATGTGCTCGTTAGACCTTCTGGATGCTTACTACCACATCAAAATACACAGAAGCTCCAAGAGGTTTCTGCGCTTCCAGCTGGGAGCCCTACCCTTTAGTCTCACCACAGCCCCCCAGGGTGTTCACCAAGGTAATGGCAGTTGTAATGGCTCACCTGAGGCTTCAGTGTATTCAGGTGTTTCCATACCTGGACGACTGGCTCTTCGCTGCGCACAACAAGCATCACTTGTGTCTGGCCCGAGATTATTTCATTTGGTTAGCAGACCTACTGGGAATTATAGTCAATGTTCACAAATCCCATTTGCAACCAGTACAAATCCTAGACTTCATTGGGGCATGGTTAGACACTTTGCAGATGAAGGTATTCCTAACTCCAGACAGGATTCTATGTCTCAGGTGCCACATGGCTCAGATAGCAAACTCCAAGTCTTCAAAGGCTAGCGAGGTTCTCTGGGCTCTGGGCTCCATGGCTGCCACCGTATCTATTCTCCCATATGCGCACCTTCATATGTGGATTCTTCAATGGACTCTGGCTGTTCAGTGGTCTTGGCTAGACCTACCCATGGAATTTCCGATCAAGATCAGTCACATTTGCAGGACATCTCTTCTTTGATGGTTAACTTCACTGGAGATATCAAAAGGACGCCCATTTGCGTCACCCCCAGTCCAAACCACAGTGACCACGGACGCCTCCCAACTCGGGTAGGGGGGACACTGTTCGGGAAGGACAGGCCAAGGCATGTGGTCCCAGACAGAGACCAATTTGCACATAAATGTTCTAGAGATGAAGGCAGTGCCTTTAGCGTTGGAAGCCTTTCACACAGTCCTCACTCTCGGATTGATTGCAATTCAGTCAGACAACATGTCGGTCATCTGGTATATCAACAAGCAGGGGGGAACCAGATCCTACCCTCTATGTCGCGAGGCCATGAGAGTGTGGGAATGGGTGATTTCCACCGGTTGGTTTCTGATAGCAATGCACATCCCGGGGCGCTCCAACATTTTAGCAGACATATTGAGCCGGACCATTCTGATGCCTTATGAGTGGTCTCTGAAACAGTCAGTAGTGGAGGAGATTTTCCTGGCATGGGGTCAGCCTTGCTGCGATCTCTTCGCATCTCCTTCCAACGTGAAGTGCAGCAAGTTCATTGCTCTGATTTCCTCACCAGGGGAAGTCCCCAGAGATGCTCTAGTCCATGTTTGCCCCCCCCCCCCCGGGCTTCTGTATGCTTATCCACCTTTACCTCTCATTCTTCAGAAAGCTTGCTGACTACGGTGCAAAGTGATCCTCATTGTCCCATTCTGGCCTCGTCAGGTCAGGTTCCCATTCCTTTGGTCTCATCTCTTAGCTCCCCCATGGGTTCTGGATCCCTGCCCGGATCTAATTTCCCATCCATCGGGGACACGTCCGCCCAATCTCAGCAGCCTCAAGCTAAGAGCTTGGTTGCCCCAGTTCCATTAATCGCCAGGACTCCTGGTCTTTTATCCCAGGTAAAATCCATTCTGGTGGCCTCTCTTAAAGACTCCATTAGAACATTTTATTGCAGTAAATGGAAGCACTTTTCCATGTGGGCTTTACAGAGAGAAATAGATCCATTTGCAGCCCCTGTTCCAGTGGTGTTGGACTTCCTGTCTGGTATCTTTCAGCAAGGAGCTAGTTCCTCCACAGTGAAAGTACAATTGGCAGCCATTTCCAGTTTTCATGTTGGTGAAGACAACATGGCCTTAGCCTCCTCTAGGCTGTGTAAGGCTTTTCTTAAAGGTACTTTTCTGTTACGGCCCCCAGTCAAGGATTCTGTACGTCCTTGGGACCTTACTTTTGTTTTACATGCATTGGTGGCCCCTCCTTTCAAACCCGCAGCTTCAGTGGACTAAAATTTTTGTCCTGGAAGACAGCTTTCCTAGTCGCCATCACATCAGCTAGGAGAGATTCTGAGCTTCAACTCTGTCTGCTGTGCCACCATATTTGGTCTTCCATAAGGATAGGGTCTCCCTCTGTACTATAACCCTTCCTTCTTACTTAAAGTGACATCTGAAGCAAACATAAACCAGTCCATTAATCTGCCCGTTTTCTTTCCCAGCTTCCAAAATAAAGGTGAATACAAACTCCATTTGTTAGACATTCATAGACAACTTCATTTTTATCTTCATAGAACGAAGTCTTTCCGCAAGACTGATCAATTGTTTGTTTCCTTTTCCAAAGTGTTTATGGTAAAAGCTATTTCTAAAGTTTCTTTAGCCAGATGGATCACTCTTTGCATTTTACATGCCTACAAAGCAAAAGGTTTATCTCCTCCTGGTATAGTTAAGGCTCACTCTACCAGGTCTGTGGCGACTTCTCATGCTTTTTGGTCCAGGGTACCTTTGGACGATATTTGTGCAGCAGCGACATGGGCCAATTCACATACCTTCATTTCCCATTACAAATTGGATCTGGTTACGAGGGGTAGAGCATCCTTTGGCTCTGCGGTGATCAGGAATATCCTTCCATAAGGGCCTCCCAGGATCGGAGAAGCTGGGGACTCTGTCCCACAGGTTCCAGATAAAATGAAGTTAACTACAGATAAAGAAGTTATGTGCTCACCATGACGTTCCATCTGAGTAGTTATACTTAATTTTTCTGCAACATTCCCTCCCTCCACCCCCCAGACCTTATCCTGTTTTCAGGTTGGTTATTGGGTTAAGTTGCATATATATTGTTAGTTGCAGCAAACTTCATCTGAGGGAAGATAGGAGATAGTAGGGCATTATGGGTAAGGGGAGGAGCTTGGAGCAGATACTAGAAAAAAGTTGCTGGCTCGGATCCGATACGGATCCGTATACCCACAGGTTGCAGAAAAATAAAGTATAACTACTCAGATGGAACGTTAAGGTGAGTACATAACTTCTTTTTATTTTCAGTGTTCTTTTTTATTTATTTGCTTTCTCTTAAAATGTGTTACTAGATCAAGACAAGAGTCTTAAATTCCCCTATGCAAGAATGAGAAAAAGCACATCAATTTTCTTCTAATCATGCTCTTTTGAACAGACTTTTCTTCTTGTTTTTATGCTGCAGTGCCTACATTTCTTAAAACAGCCACATTCTGTCTTAGTATTAACAGCCATGTATGGTGAAGGGAAGCTTTCAGCTAGTATTTTTCTCAAGCTTCATATGATGATTGATAATTTACGGCCCCACCATATCCTGTTGCGTATTCAAGAGGAAGGATCTTCTTTCACTGTTGATTCAAATGTTTCTATCATCCTGAGTTCACAAGTCTCGTCCCACTGGGTTTGAACTTAGGGGAGGTGCTGTCAATACTGCAATTGGCAGGGTATTCCTCTTTGCCAAAGGGGATAATAATGCACTTTTTTGCACATAGCTTTAGTCTCTGGATTTGGCACCAATCATTTGTGTCTGTTAGCCTCTTCTGTAATATGTTAACATCGTTGGGAGACTCAATGACATCACCCAATTTGCAATCATCAGCAAACCTTATAAGCCACAGGCCAACTACTTTGGCCTGAACTTCTGAAAAATAAACTGCAAACAGCAACGGGCCCAGTACAGATACTCGTGGTACATCACTGGTGACTGGTCTACTGGTAGAGGTGGGGTCCCTAACTTTAACAGTGTGAGTTCTGTCTGTGAGCCAGTTGGCTACCCATCTAATGATGTAAGAGTTGATTCCCAACTGGGTGAGTTTCTCAATGATGCCTGAGTGGGGTATTGTGTCAAAAGCCTTGGCTAGGTCAAGACAGGAGATACTCACTATCTTACCTTCATCTAGGGCTTTGATGACATTCCCAAAGAAGCCTACCAGGTTTTTCAAGCATGATCTAACCTTAATGAAGCCAAACTGGGTTGGGTCAAGAGTTTGAAGTTTACCTATGTCTTAATTGACAAGTTCCATGATGATTCTTTTCATGGCCTTGCAAATGACACTGGTTAGGTTTATGGGTCTACAGTTCCCAGGCTTTGGATTCAATTTGTGCTGCAGCCACATGGTTTAATCCTCATACCTTTTTTACAAAGTAGATGTGGCCTCCCGGAACAGGGCTTCCTTTGGTTCCACTGTTCTGAAGAGTTTATTCCCTTGAGCCACCCAATAAAGTAGGTGCTTAGAGATGCTGTTCCAACCAACAAAATGAAGGCGAGATGGGACAACATAACATAAAGAAGTTATGTACTCACCATAACGTTCCATGTTTGTTGTCCAGTATCTTACCTTCATTCTTGCGTCCCTCCCTCCTTCTCCCTTCCTGGCTGATTTGGAGGAGTCCTTTGGCCCAATATCTTGTTCACCTCTTGTGTTCTGGGGTCCTTTAAGATTTGTGCCTTTTTTGTTGTACATATGTGTATATATTTCTATATATTTGTGTGTAATTTTTTCTAAATTACACAGTCTCATATTAGTCTAGGGTTATCAGCTTACCAAACGAGATCTGGATATCTGCCACTAGGCTTCATGGGATAGAGTGCAGCCTCGAGCCAGTAAACAGCTCTCGAGCTCTAGTATAGGCCGAGCCAGAGGTTCCGAACCCAACCAGCAAAATGAAGGCAAGATACTGGACAACAAACATGGAACATTATGGTAAGTACATAACTTCTTTTTTTTTTTCATATAGAGCTGCATCGCTACACCCCATGTGGGAGCTGTGCCCTCCTACAATTCCTGCTAACTTCGTACAGTAACTCTGAGGTTTCACTGCTTCAGAAATAGAGGAAATACTTAGTTTTCTAGCTATATTAAGTATTTCCTTTATCTTTAGGGTAGTGCATGTTTGGTTGGATTGGTGTCAGCACCAGAGCTTGCAGAGATTTCTGCTGTCACTGTGCTGTCATCAGCAGGTACAGTCCTGGATACCACTGCCCCTCTTCATTACTTTGCCCATCATGCACTGAATCCTGTGTGGGTCTGCTGACTGTATGTACCCCTCATGTTTGAACTTGGTTCAAAGGATGTCTGTTTCCCATTGTGTCATGGGAGGTGGTCTCTGGACCAAGAAGCCCCTGTTTCAAGACAGATAAGGGCAAGATTTCCATTCTTTGTAGCTGTCCTCAGATGACCCTTTTGAGAAACTGACTCATGCAGCCCGTAATGGTATGTCCAGTTCTTATGTCCCCTTCTTACTTGCTCCTCAGAAATGTTATAACGAGTATCTGAGGAAATGTGAGGGAACATGAGTCTTAAGTCATTCAACTCATGGAAACTGTGTTCGGATATGAATATCTGCACCATGGAAGCATCCACATATTGCTTCCTTGCTACACAGGTCGGCTGCTTTTCCTGTATAAACCTCTAGCTGAATGGAATGAGAGGGTTTTTTCAATTCATCCTAGTGCCGAGTCATACTTGAACTTTTTGGAGGAACATAGGTCCCACAGACCCTAGCATTTTTCCATCATACTTTTATGGAGGGTCTAAGGCTTGTCTCATGGAAGGCAGAATATTTTGTTCTACGTACATATGCGCAGAGGACTGTTAACTACTTGTCTTTTATGTGCAAGTTCCATTCCCCTGAGAAGATTAGGTGCTGGAACAATTTGCACACCTTCCTAAATTTTTGGTTCAAAGAAGAGCTGATTAAGACTTTTGCCATGGGTTCAACAGTAGGCTTTCTTGTGATCAACTAGACTGATGCTGTGATTGTGGTAACAGGCTGTAATGCCAACCTAAGTAGGATGGTGTGGCTGCAGCTTTCTTCCGTTAAGGAGGAGCTGAGACAACTTATTCTGGATGCCTCTTTATAAGTGACTACTTTTCGGAAACACCTTCTAGGACTTATGTGGGGGATCTTTAGAAGAATAAGTAGGCTGTGACCATAGTAAAGGGATTCCACAAACCCCCCCCCCCCACCTTTATATTTATGCCCTAGGCTAAGTTAACTCCTTAATGCAAACCCCTCCTTTCAGACTGAGAAAATCCACCTAGTGGGAGAATATTGACAGCAAAGTCACTTAAACTCATTCTGTCCACCCAGCAATCACAGTTTTGTGTGTTTGTGGGGGTAGAGATTTCTTAGTTTCCCTGGAGAACACTGAAAAAGAAACAGATTTTTTAAACACCTGTATTAAAATATTTAAGACATGAGCACACATACATTAATAGAAAAGAAAACAATCCATTTTAACATTTTCCCATTTTCACACATTCGTTACAAGTTTTCTTTCTTTATAACAATTGTCTTTTAGCCCAACTTTAGAAAAATCACTCAATGCCTGGCTTTTCTTAAACCTCAGTTCTCCTCTTGAACATTATTCTTTGTGTACTGTTCCCACAAATTCCATTCTAAGTCTCTCTCGTCCAATTCTTTTTTTCTTTAACAATATTCAGTACTTCAAATACAGTATGTTTAGATTTTGATTTCCATTTTCTAATCACTTTTTTTGGCAGCCAACAGAATTAAACTTAATAAGGCTGTACTTTGCCTAGGCAATTTCATATCATGTATCCCATCTCAAAAAGAATAATTTCCTTAGTTGCAGGCATTTGCTGACCCAGTATTTCTAATAGAGTATTCTTTTGGGATTTTTTTTTTTAAATTTCCCAACTTATTACACTCCCAAAATGTGTTTCCACTTGCCTTTTTCTTCCCCATCACACTTCCAGTGTTTGCTGTTTACCTGAGGAAAAATTCTGTGAAGTCTGCTTGGGGTATAAAATGATGCTTCAGAGTAAAAATCCTAACCCATCTAAACTTTGTTGCATACTTTGGAGCTATACATATATCTTCCCATTATTCCCTTGTAAATTGTTTTTCCATTCTCTCCTCTTAATTTTTCTAACCTCCTGTGATTGATTCTTGAAGTTTTCATGCAGCATTTTATATGCCCTATAATTTTCCACTTTTTAACAGGAGCTTCTGTTTTAGATTTGACTAAAAACTCTACCAGAGCAAGTCTTTCACTTAGGATTTCATTATCCCTTTCCTTTTGCCTATACTCTGATATCAGTGCTTGATAAGGAAGGCAGTCTATTGCCCGCAGTCCAGATTTCTTTTTGGCCTCATCCCACTCTGTTGTCTTTCTCTGTCTAGTTATTTGCTCCCAATACCTGGATTCCAGTCCCATTTTCTCCTCTAAATTCCAGACCCTCTTGTCTGTTTTCTATACCATATTTTCATTTATCCTTCTTTCTCCATTCATGTATTAGCTTAGTTCTTCGAATACTTACTGCAACTAATATTCTGTATGGTGGTTATTTTCCTTAAGGATCTACATCAAAAATCTCATTCCCTTCTTATTTTTTGAAACCCCCCCCCGCTTCATCATCATCATCCCTTTCCACTTTGAATTATAATATTCTGCTTGTGTTATGTTTTCGAACCTTAACTATGTAGCTGTAAAATATCCCTTCAAATCAGGTAATCTTAAACTATCTTCCTCTGTTGGGAAGATCAGTTTATACTACTTAATTCCTGCCCTCTTTCCCTACCACATAAATTAATTTAACTCTGTTAATTATTGCACACAACCTTTCCTCTGGTTGATAAAACTTTGCCTACCCTGTGTGTAAAACTAAAGAGACTAAAACATTTTCACTGTTGCATTTTCCTATACATAACCATAAACAAAACCTTTCAGTTTCTATTTATTATCTTTTGTTTAGTCTCTTCTCACACAACCCTAGCCATATTGAAGCCTTTTTAATCCATGCTTCTAAATATTTCATCTTATCAGATCCCCATAAATATGAGTATTGCTGAACCAAGTCATGCATAGGTACATAATTTATGCCTATAGCCTTTATATTTTACTTTCATTTATTTTATATCCTGAAAAGACCTGAAACTTTCTCAAAATGTTCCATAACACCAATATATCCTTTTCTGGATTTATCAAGTACAGAATAGTACCGTCTGGAAATACAGCCAGTTTTTCTTGAATACCATGCCAATTATATCCGTGAATTTCTGAGTCTGTTACTTTCTTTGCCAGTGACTCTAAATGTAAAGCAAATAGCAAAGGGGAAAGAGGACAACCCTGCCTGGTTCCTCTGTTCTAGACTTAGAGAGGTACCCTCCCACTGTAATTATTGTCACTGATATTTCATATATCTTCATAATTAACTTTATTATTGTGTCAGGGAATGCAAATACTTCATTGCCATACTGATAAAATCCCAATGTACTCTGTTGAACGCTTTCTCTGTGTCAAGACTTGCCAACAACAGCTTTGTTTCTTACATTCTGCTTCTCTTCATTCTTGTGTTAATTGTGGCAAATAATTGTCTCCCCTCTACAAAACCACAGTGAACCATATCTATCAATTTTGGCAACACCTTTGCTATTCTTTTGGCTTGTATAGATATAAAATCTTTATAATCATTGTTTAAAATTGAAATGAGTGTACATGAGGCTGGGTCTGATGGGTCTTTACCCTCTTTGGGTAATGCAGCCACCACTGCTGTCTTCCATGATGCTGGTGCTCCACTCCTTTTAAAGTACTTTCAAAGAAAATCTTCCATTTCTTTATCACTTTCTTCCCTCTTAACTTCCAAACTTCCACAGGAACATCATCTGTTCCTGGAGATTTTCCTGCAGGCTGATTATGCATCACCACTGTAATCTTCTCCAATCTTAACTATTAGTTCTTGAGCCTCATTTTCCTCTAATATCGGCATAATTGAGACTTCTGTATATTTTCATTTGTGCTCTTTCTTGATTTCCGCATTCATCCGCTTTATACAGTTTTCTAAACTCCTTTATTGAGTTATCACTTGTATCATAGGCAAATTTAAATTTGTATAAAAGTAATCAAATCATATTTACAGTTCACATTTATAAACATTACACATCACATATACATTATATATCATATAGTCTGTGACATTACATAAATAGTTAAATTCCTGCCTTCTATTAAACCTCATTCCTCCTCCAGAACATTTCTGCATGTATTCTTCTCACAATTGTTACTTTTTTTCTCTATGTAATTTACTCCTACCCTTCTCTAAAAATCCCACTTCATATTCTTTTATCTATGTTACAATATTCACTACTTCAAATATAGTTGGTTTAGATGTTGATTTCTGTTTTCTTGTAATATTTTTTTTTCTTTTTTTGCAGCCATCACAATTAAACTTAAGTCCTTACTATGGCTAAGCAGTTCAGATTCTGTGTCCCAGCTCAAAAACTCAAAAAAATCATTTCTTTAGTTCCACTCATTTGCTCGCCCAGTATTCCTGATAGTGTACTCTGTAGTGAATTTTTAAAGTTTGCCAACTCATTACACTGTGAGAACATATGCTCCCAGGTACCTCTTTCTACCCCATTACACCTCCAACATTTGCCATCTACCTGAGGAAAAATTCTTTGGAGTCTGCTTGGGGTATAAAAGTATGTCAACACTTCCAAGTAAAAATCATAAATCTTCTAGAATTTGTTACATATTTGGGAGTCATAAATATATGTCTTCCAATTGCTTCTTTGTGAATTGCATATCTCATCTGTCTTCCTAGTCTTTTCAGACCTCTTCTGCCCAATTCCTATAGTTATCGAGCAATATTTTTTACTAATTATCCCTTTTTTAACAGCAGCTTCTGTTCAAACTCAAGTGCAGGTCATTCATTTAGGATTCCCTTATTCATTTATGTTTGACTATACTGTATCAGTCCCTGATAGACAAGGCAATCAGTAGCCTGCAATCCAAATGTCTCCTTGGCTTCTTCCCATTCTGTTACTTCTCCCTCTCAAATTATTTGTTCCTAATACCTTGGTTCTTTTGTCAGCTTCCTCCAGTAAACCCCCCCCCACCTTTGCCTATTCCTTGTACCCCTAATTGCAATCATCCCTATCGGAAGAATCTCTTTTATCAATTCTCGTGTTGGTTTAGTTCTTAATGTACTTTTTTCTATTTTATGAATATAATTTTCTGTATAATTACAACGCCTCCCCCTTCATTATCATCCATTTGTATTTTGAATTGTAGCTTTCTTCTTGTGTTATATAATAGCTTTAACTTTGTAGCTGTAAAATATCCATTCAAATCATATAATCATAAACCTCAGTTTTCTTTTTGGGAGGATCATCTTATCCCTTTTAACATTTGCCGTTTTCCCTCTCAAGTAATTCTTTATCAATTCTGTCCACAGCTTCTCCTCTGGTTGATAAAAAGTGCCTTACCTGTGTATAAAATTAAAGGGTCTAAAAACATTTTTACTGCCTGAGTCTTGTCCATATCCATAGGGAAGAACTTCCAGTTTCTCAGTTTTTGTATCCTCTTTTGTTTAGTCTCTTCCCACATATGCTTAGTTGCCATAACAAACTCCTTTTTAATCCATACTCCTAAGGACTTAATTTTATCATGTCCCCATAAATATGGGTATTGCTGAACCAAGTAAAGTGTGGGTACATAGTTCTTTAATTTTGTATCCCTTAAAAAAAAGGAAAAACAGAAATGTCTCAGCATGTTCCATAACACTGAGATCCCGAGATATCCCTTTTGTGGTTCATTCAGGTACAAAGCAATAGCATCTGCAAATAAAGCCCACTTTTCTTGATCACTTTACCAATTATATTTTTGAATTTCTGAGTCCCTTGTTTTCTTTGCCAGTAGTTCTAAATATAATTGAAATAAAGAGAAAAGATGATAACCCTGCCTTGATGTTCTTCGTGTTTCACTGTTGCAGTCATTACATTTGGGTTATCTGCTTGCAGTAGCCCTCAGTCAGCCTGATTAACAAAGTCTTGGGTCCTACGTTGGTTGCTGTCTCTTCTTCCATGACGTCAGGTCATCAGGGGTATAAAACATGCAACCGACATCATTACATCAGTCTTTCTTGCCATGCGGTGCCCGAAGCAGAAGTAGTTTGCAAGTGCCGGTCGGCCAACTCCTGAAATTTTCATTTTCGAGTTAAAGAACCGAAGTCTTCAACTAAAAGCTAAGTACCCCATTGGAGAAACTTTTTCTTGCTGTAATCCGATGTCAATAAAAGTAAATAATTGCATTTCTTGTGGAAAGGAAATATCTCATAAAGATTTTCATTCGTACTGTATTCCTTGCCTAGGCCCTGAATACGACGTACCTCATGTCGGTTTTGTGCCTTATTTAAACCACAAACTGTCCGTCGTCTGTATATTTGCACTTCTAAATATTTTGGTGCTCGGTTCAATTATCCTGATATGTCTTCGGTAAGCCATCCGACTACCGACATTCCGAAAAAACGCAAAGATAAAGACAAAGACAGGCCACCCATTTCGCCGGTACTCAGTGAGGCGCTTTCGCAGCCCCTGATACCCGCTACTTCAGATTCTCAGGCCTCTACTGAGACCCATTCAGAGTCCAGTATGCTGCGAGATGCTTCAACTGTGGAACCTGCGGATGTCTCTACCTTGGATGGGTCCAGAGCCACTGTGCAGGCACTGGCTTCTGTGGGTGTATTTAGGCCTACTGACTTGCATATTAAACCGGTGCCACCTTCTTCTTCAAGGCCTAAAACTCGAAACATGCCTAGGAAACTGACGCCCAGACCGCATTGTCAGGCCTCTATGCCTAAAAAACAAATGATAAGAATGGCTGTAGACCTTATTACTTTAATCAGGGGAAGCCAACCTTCCCCCTCTAAGAGACCTAGGACGGAGTTTGCCTATGATACTTCTGATCAGGATTTTGAAATTTCTGTTTCCTCTGATGACCGGGATTTACCCTTATCTACCTATGAGGATTCTGATGCTGAGTACTCTATTCCCTCTGCTTCCCCCCAGAGGATCTCTGTTGTGGTGAAACCTTGCATACTATCAGGGAATATTTTCATTGAGAAAGTCAGGATTTCTCTGATTCTAAAAAGAGGCTTAGGGATTTCTTACTCCTGGCCCAGCACAGGCCTTTAGCTATACCTCCTGTACTGGACATTGTTGATGATGCCTTTTCGATTTCTAGCCTGGCCCCTGACTCTCTTCCTCCTACTTCCAGAAAACCTGATAGATATTATAGGGTTCCTGACTCTCACAAGTTCCTTTTCAAAAATTCTACTGCGGATCCTGAAACCATTTCACAGGGACCCAAGGGCATTAAAGCTACTACTGCCAAAAGTCCTACCCCCTTTGATAGAGACTCTAGGGCACTGGATAGATGGGGTAAGAAGGTATACACTTCTGCAACTTTGGCCATTAGGGCCTTGAATTGCCAGTTTCATATGTTAAAGTATCGGCAGCGTATTATTGGATTGCTTAAACAGAAAATGATGTTGATTCCTGATTGTGCTGAAAATAAGGATTTACAGGATTTAATGCATTCTGCTGAACAAGTTGGTAAACATACATTGCAATCTGATTTTGACTCATTAGAGGCATCTTGCAGGGCTGCGGTAATTGGGTCTGTATTTAGAAGGCATGCTTGGCTTAAAGAGCAATCCTTGCCAGATCATGTTAAAGTGAAATTACTGGATGCTCCCTTAAATCAGGACCGCCTGTTTGGCAACAAGGCAGAAGAAGTTCTTAAAAAGATGGAGGAAAGAGCTAAATCTTTGCAAACTGTTAAAGATTTTTTACAAGTACAACCTCCAAGATTTAGTAGGCATTGGCCTTCTAAGAAATGGTCCTTTACTGCCTCTTCCAGACCTTCTCAGTCCAAACCCAGATCCAGCAGAGCACCCAGGCTTCAGTCCGAGGGGACGCACAGGACTAAGCAGTAGAGGGCCTCCACTTCCAAATCTGGGAGTAATAAAACTCCCCCCTATGGTAAACTGTCTCAGTGACTTCTTTTTAAAACTTCCAAGCACTTCTCAACTGACTGTCCCTTTGGGGGGAAATATTGCACTTCATGCAAAGAACTTGGGGACTCATTACCCAGGACAAATAGGTTTTAAATATAGTGTCCCAAGGATACAGATTTCACTTCCTCTCATTACCAACTCCAAGCAGTTGGCTGGATCTACTGCCAAATCAGTGGGCAGAGGCCCAAAAGCAAGTACTCTCTCTCGTAAGCATAGGGGCTATTCAGTTGGTACCAGGAGAGGAAAAGGGACAAGGTTTCGACTTGAGATTTTTTTTGGTACCAAGAAAAGGCAATTAATGGTGTCCTATCCTGGACTTGTCTTCTCTAAACACCTTTTTGGTGATTCCAAAAATCAAGATGCTGACTCTTCACCAGTTGCTTCCTGTGCTAAGCAAAGATGCCTGGTTGGCAACATTAAATTTAAAGGAAGCATACCTGCACACCCCAATCAAGGAATCTTGCAGAAGATACCTACGCTTCAAAGCAGGCTACACGCATCAGATGTTCTTCGTGTTTCACTGTTGCAGTCATTACACTTGGGTTATCCTGCTGGCAGGCTACCCTCAGTCGGCCTGAATTCCAAAGTCTAGGTCCGTCGTCAGTTGCTGTCGCCTCTTCCCTGACGTCAGAGCGCCAGGGGTATAAAGGATGCAGCCAACGCCATTTTCTTCATTCTTTCTTGCTGTGCGGTGCCCGAAGCAGAAGCAGTTCGCAAGTGCCGGTCGGCTGACTCCTGAGATTTTCGTATTCGAATTTCAGATCCAAAGTCTTTTTCAAAAGCTAAGTACTCCGTTGGGGAAACTTTTTTCTTGCTCCAGACCGATGTCATAAAAAGTTAATAATTGTATTTCTTATGGGAAGCAAATACCTCATAAGGACTTTCATTCTTACTGTATTCCTTGTCTAGGCCTTGACCACAACATTGCTAGTTGTCAGTTTTGTGCTAGATTTAACCAACGCGCTATTAAGCGTCGGTACTATTTTGCATTACACTATTTTGGCAGAAGAATTAATTATACGATGTCGTCGGATAGCCATCCGACTACCTGAATTCACAAGAAACGCAAAGAAAAAGAAAAGGATAAGCATCCGAGGTCTAAAACCGACGGCGAAGTTTCTTCTAAGTGAGGCGCCTTCACAGCCCCTGACGCCCGCTACTTTAGACCCGCAGGCCGCTACCGACTCCCATGTGGAGTCGACTAGGCTGCTGGAAGCTCAAGGTATTGGACCTTTGGAGACTGTTCCCTCAGATGGGTCCGGAGCCACTGAGCAGGCATCTGCTTCTGAGGGTGTTTTCAGACCTACTCAATTATACATTAAAACGACTTCAGCTTCAAAGGCAAAGACTAAAGCACCTTTAAAGACAAAGAAACAAGTACAACAGCCTCATGGACAGGTCTCCATGCCCAAAAAACAGATGCTCAAAATGTCCGAAGACCTAATTACTTTGATCAGGGGTTCCCATCCCCCAACTGATAAAAGGCCTAGGCAAGAGACAGAATATGAATCTTCAGATCAGGTTTCCATTTCATCAGATTCCTCTTCTGATCAGGAATACTCTCTTCCTCCCTAAGAGGATTCTGATGCTGAAGAATCTATCCCTTCAGCCTCTCCTCCTGAGGATTACTCTTTTGGGGAAACCTTGCATACCATGAGGGAGCATTTTCACTGGGAGCGCTAAGATTTTTCAGAATCTAAGAAAAGGCTCAGAGACTTCCTTTTACTACCACAACACAGGCCCCTAGCTATTCCACCTGTGTTCGACATTGTAGATGATGTATTTTCAGAATCCAGTCTGACTCCTGACTCCTTACCTCCAGCTCCTGTTAAGCCGGACAGGTACTACAGGGTTCCTGACTCTCATAAATTCCTTTTCAAAAACCCTGCTGCTGAACCAGAAACAATCTCTCAGGGTCCCAAAGGGTTCAAGGCTTCCACTGCAAAAAACCCTACCCCCTCAGACAGGGATTCTAGGGCATTAGACAGATGGGGAAAAAAGATTTACACTTCTGCTACCTTGGCTATAAGAGCTTTTAATTGTCACTTTCATATGCTCAAATATCAGCAATATATTATGTCACTGCTTAAACAGAAAATGTTGATAAATTCTGAATGTGCAGAAAACAAAGAAATGCAGGATGTAATGCATGCAGCTGAACAAGTTGGAAAACATACTTTGCAATGTGGTTTTGATTCTTTGGAGGCCTCCTGCTGCTGCAGGGCCGCTGTTACGGGTTCTGCAATCAGGAGGCATGCTTGGTTAAAGGAACAAAATCTGCCTGATGATGTCAAAGCAAAATTATTAGATACTCCATTACAGCTTGATACCTTGTTTGGTGTTAAAGCAGAAGAGGTGTTAAAGAAAATGGAGGACAAAGCTAAATCTATGCAAACTGTTAAGGATTTCTTACAGGTACAGCCACCTAGATTTAGTAGACACTGGCGTACAAAGAATTGGTCTTTTCCAGTGTCAGACAGACCACAAAGGGGCAGATACAGATGCCCAAGAGGCAGATCCCAGCCCCAGGTCTAAATAATGGGGTGCTTCTACCTCCAAAAGTGGAGAAGACAAATCACAGCCATACAGGAAACAGTCCCAATGACTTCCCCATGCCTGCACCAAACACTTATCTTCTGGCAGTACCTTTAGGGGGAAAGCTAGCACTTTTTTCTCAAAATTGGCACATAATAACCCAGGACAAATGGGTCCTAGACATAGTGTCACAAGGCTACAAGTTTCACTTCCATACCCTGCCAAGGACAAACAGTTGGCTAGACCTGCCAAAACATCAATGGGCAGAGGCACAAAAGCAAGTCTCATCCCTCATGGACATGAGGGCCATTCAACAAGTACCAGAGCAAGAGCAGGGACAAGGATTTTATTCAAGACTTTTCTTGGTCCCAAGAAAGGACAAGACCTGGAGACCAACACTGGACCTGTCTATTCTAAACACATTTCTGGATATACCAAAATTCAAAATGTTGACTCTACAGCAGCTTCTGCTCATGCTGGGCAAGAAGGCTTGGTTTGTGACTTTAGACCTAAAAGAGGCATACCTGCATGTCCCAATCAGACAAACATGCAGAAGATACCTCAGATTCAAAGCTGGCTCAATGCACTACCAATTCTCTGCACTGCCCTTTGGCTTATCTACTGCGCCCAGGGTCTTCACAAAGTGCCTGGCACCAGTAATTGCATTCTGCAGACAGAGGAATACAAATATATCCTTACTTTGATGACTGCCTCATTCAAGCAGAGAACAAGGACATTCTGCTACAGCATTTGGCGTTTGTAGAGAGATTTCTAACAGGCCTAGGGTACAGAGTCAACGAAAAGAAATCGAAACTAGTACCCTCTCAAGAGATAATATTCCTGGGTACAACTGCCCAGATGGCTTATCTCACGTCAGACAAAGACAACTGACTACCTATTTCAACCTGTTGGCAACAATGGCCCAGTTATCTGCAAGAAAAATTCTGCAGGCTTTCGGCTTCATGACATCCTGCATTCTACTAATTCCATATGCAAGACTGCATATGAGGAAACTTCAATGGTACCTAAAAAGTGTTTGTACTCAACATTGCCACAGTCTGGAAACAATAATTACCCTCATTCCCTGCCTGCAACAGGAGTTTCGATGGTGGGCGAAGGCTTGTCACCAGAACAAGGGGCAGCCATTCACTTTACCCCCAGCCAGGCAGACATTAACAATGGATGTATCAGATTATGCCTGGGGGGCCCACATGGCAGGAAGGTGCATTCAAGGCACATGGTCCGCAAACCAAATGCATCTACATATCAATCAAAAAGAGATGCTAGCTGTTCAGAATGCCCTGACAGCCTTCAGGGACCTACTTCATCCGGGACAACTACTGATAAAGACAGACAACACCACGGTCATGTGGTATATAAACAAGCAGGGAGGCACTCATTCCTACCCCCTTTGCAGACTAGCCATGACTTTGTGGGGCACAACATTGACTTACCAAGTACATCTGCAGGCACAATTCCTGCCAGGAAAGATAAATACTCTGGCAGACCGAACTAAGCAGAAACCTCATGGATCCCCACGAGTGGAAATTGGATCCACAAGTCTTCAGCATGATAACAAGGAAATGGGGATGCCCAGAGATAGATCTATTTGCCTCTCCTCACAACTACCAACTAAAAAGATTCTGCACAAGGACTTATCACCGACAAGCATGGAAAGTGGACGCCCCTTTCAGCTGGAAAAACTTAGCAGTATATGCCTTTCCTCCACTGCCTCTCCTCCCCAAGGTACTCCTAAAGGTCAGACAAGAGAAGCCAAAAATGATACTGATCTCCCCAGACTGGCCCCGCCAGTACTGGTATTCAATCCTAAGAAACTTGTGTCACTGCCCGGCGTGGACCTTGTCTCAAATACCTCATCTACTATCCCAACAAGACAATTAGATCCTGCACAGCCAGCTAAAGACCTTAAATCTGGCAGCATGGCGGATAATGTAGTCATACAAAACGCGCCCCTCACTAAAGCTGTGATGGATGTCATTTTGGAGGCCAGAAGGCCTAGTACCAGAAAATCTTACGCTGGAAAATGGAAGAGATTCTGTCCTTGGAACCAGGCGCAAGGAATTGACACAGCTGGACCAAATATTCCTCAGATTTTGCAATACTTAACTGAGATGCTGGACAAAGACCTATCCTTTTCATCAGTTAAAATTCATGCCTCTGCCATTTCAGCTCATTACAATACAGAGCCACCAATCTTTTCTCATCCTTTGTTAAGGCAGTATCTCAGAGGAGCCAAAAACTTAAGGCCACCAAGGAAATCACCAATACCTGCATGGGACCTCAATTATGTCTTGGAAAAACTCACCCGGCCTCCTTTTGAGCCAGCCGCTACAGCTGATATACAGTTTTTATCTTGGAAAACAGCTCTGCTCCTAGCAATAACTTCTGCAAGGTGAGTCTCAGAGCTACAGGCACTCATGGCTGTGGAACTTTTTATCATTTTTTATCCAGACAGGGTTTCTCTAAGGACAAACCCGACATTCATGCCTAAGGTAGTCTCCAGTGTGGCCCTTAACCAAGCTATTCATCTGCCTACTTTCTATCCAAACCCACAGAATAAGGGGGAGAGAATTCTGCATTCTTTGGACATACACAGACAACTACGCTTCTACTTGAACAGAACCAAGGCTTTCAGAAAGACAGAGCAACTGCTAGTGGCATATGCTGCAGGATCACAAGGAAAGGCTATCTCAAAGCAGACTATTTCTAAGTGGATAGGCCACTGCATTTGTTTCTGCTATTCACAACATGGCAAGCCAGTGCCTAAGGGCATTAGGCCACATTCAACTTGAGCAGCAGCCACTTCTGCAGCCTTCCTCTAGGGAGTACCAACCAAAGACAGTTTAGAGGCTGCTACCTGGAGTTCAGTGCACACCTTTACAAAGCACTATCATTTACCACTCTACTCTAAATCCAGGGCAGGCTTTGCCACTGCAGTCCTGCAGGGCCTCATAGCCGCTCCTAATGCTATATTAGCTCCAGCCTCCCAACCATAGCTTTGGGATTCAACCCAAGTGTAATGACTGCAACAGTGAAACACGAAGAACGTAGTACAGTTGTGTACACTTAACATAAATTTAGATGTTCGAGTGTATTCACTGTTGCAGTCCAGGTTACCCACCCACCATCCCTCATTTTTTGCTGGAACTTATTTGAACTTCTCTAATCTATACAACCTATGTGGTGTATTTGCTTGTAGATGAAGGTATAATATATTTTGGTGCATGCATGGTTTATTGGCATATTTTTTAGCCTACCCTTTTGGGGGCACGTGACATCCGGGGCAAGAAAAATTGAAGAAAATGGCGTCAGCTGCATCTTTTATACCCCTGGCTCTCTGACGTCAGGGAAGAGGAGACAGCAACCGATGCCGGACCTAGACTTCGGAATTCAGGCCGACTGAGGGTAGCCTGCCAGCAGGATAACCCAAGTGTAATGACTGCAACAGTGAATACACTCGAACATCTACATTTATGGTAAGTGTACACAACTGTACATTCTCTGCACTGCCCTTTGGTTTATCTATTGCACCCAGGGTATACACAAAGTGCTTAGCTTCAGTCATTGCATTTTGCAGGCAAACAAATATTCAAATATACCCATACCTGGACAATTGTCTAATTCAGGCAGAAAACCAGGACATACTTTTGAATCATCTGGCTTTTGTACAAAGGGTGCTAACTTGTCTGAGGTACTCCACAAATGAAAATAAATCGCACCTAATACCCTGTCAACAAATTATATTCCTGGGAGCAAGCTTGAATACAACTTCTCAGATGACTTGCCTCACGCCAGAGAAACAAATTCACTTGACAACCTACTTTCAAACAAGTGGCCACAAAAACCCTGCTATCTGCAAGACAAATACAACAAACCTTGGGGTTCATGGCCTCCTGCATTCTTCTAATTCCATATGCAAGACTGCATATGAGGAAACTACAATGGTATCTCAAAAGCCTATGGTGTCAACATTCTCAGGATCTAAAAGCAATGTTTCCTATCATTCCTTGCCAAAGCCTAGAGTTCCTCTGGTGGGCAGAGGCCTGCCACAAGAACAAGGGACTACCATTCACACTACCCCCTGCCACCCAAAGCCTAACAACAGACGCATCAGACTATGCATGGGGGGCACACCTGGCAAGGAAGTGCATTCAGGGCAATTGGAACCCAATTCAAATGCACCTTCACATCAGTCATAAAGAAATGTTAGCTGTACAGAATGCTTGGACAGCCTTCAAGGACCACATTCTTCCAGGACAATTAATGATAAAGATGGACAACACCACTGTTATGTGGTACACATTCTTACCCCCCTCTGCAGACTAGCCATGTCATTGTGGAACACAGCCTTGAGCTACCAAGTGTATCTACAAGCTCAATTCCTGCCAGGAAAACTAAATACACTGGCAGACGGACTAAGCAGAAACCTCATGGACCCACACAAGTGGAAACTGGAACCAAGGATTTTCAACATGTTGACAAGCAAATGGGGGAGCCCATATATAGACCTGTTTGCCTCCCCCCAGAACTATCAATTGGAAAAATTTTGCGCAAGGACTCCCCACAAACAAGCTTGGAAATTGGATGCTCTGTCCTTCAGCTGCCTTTCCTCCTCTGCCTCTGCTCTCCAAAGTACTACTAAAGATCAAACAAGACAAACCAAGGATGATTTTGATTGCACCAGACTGACCTCACCAACACTGGTACCCCCTCGTGCGCAGTGTGTCACTGTTGGCCCCATGGTACCTGCCTCAGACTCCTACCCTGCTGTCTCAGCAGGAGAACCAGATTCTGCACCCTCAGCTTCAAACACTGAACCTAGCAGCCTGGATAATTACCTAAGCTCTCCTTTACCATCCCTCAGTAAACCAGTGATGGATGTCATTTTAGTGGCAAGGAGGCCTAGTACTAGAAAATCTTATGCTGAAAAATGGAAAAGATTCTGTGCCTGGAGCCAGTCTCAATGGATGAGCACAGCAGTGCCCAATTTACCTCAGATTTTACAATACTTAACTGAGATGCTTCACAAGGACCTGTCTTATTCCTCAATAAAAATTCACGCCTCAGCCATTTCAGCTCATTATAACACAGAACTTCCCCTCTTCTTTCATCCACTGCTCAAGCAGATGTTCTTCGTGTTTCACTGTTGCAGTCATTACATTTGGGTAATCTGCTGGCAGGTTGCCCTCAGTCGGTCTGATTAACAAAGTCTTGGGTCCTGCATCTGTTGCTGTCCCTTCTTCCATGATGTCAGGGGTCTAAAACATGCAGCTGACGCCATTACATCAGTCTTTCTTGCCGTGCGGTGCCTGAAGCAGAAGAAGTTTGCAAGTGCCGGTCGGCTGACTCCTGAAATTTTCATTTTTGAGTTTCATATCCGAAATCTTCAACTAAAAAGCTAAGTACCCCGTTGGGGAAACTTTTTCTTGCTCCTTACCGATGTCAGTAAAAGTTAATAATTGCATTACTTGTGGGAAGCAAATACCTCATAAGGGTTTTCATTTGTACTGTATTCCTTGCCTAGGCCCTGACCACAACGTTCCTTGGTGGCGGTTTTATGCTTTATTTAATCAATGCACTATCAAACGTCAGTACATTTTTGCTTCTAAATATTTTGGCTCACGTTTTACCTATCCAGAAATGTTGTCGGTTAGCAATCCGACTACCGGAATACCTAAAAAATGCAAAGAAAAAGACAGAGACAGGCCATTGAGGTCCAAAACTGCCAACAACGCTTCTCATAAGCCATTCGCCAGTTCGCCGGTACTCAGTGAGGTGCTTTTGCAGTCCCTGATACCCGCTACTTCTGATTCACAGGCCTCTACTGAGACCCATTCGGAGTCTGGTATGCTACAATATACTTCAATTATGGAACCCACGGATGTCACTACCTTGGATGGGTCGGAGGCGCTGTGCAGGCACCGGCTTCTGAGGGTGTTTTCAGGCCTACAGATTTATATATTAGACCGACTCCATCTTTAAAACTTTAAAACTAAGGTCAAAATCTTGACCTATGCCTAAAAAACCGACGCCTGGGCCACATGTGCAGGCCCCTATGACTAAAAAACAAATTATCAAAATGGCTGAAGTTTTAATTACTCTGATCAGGGGTAGCCAACCCCCCCCCCCCCCTTCTAAGAGGCCTAGGCAAGACATTGATTATGAATCTTCTGAACAGGATTCTATTTCTTCTGACTCTTCTAATGAACAGGAATTGCCTATACCTACTTATGTGGACTCTGATGCAGAAGATTCCATTCCTTCTGCTACTCCCCCTGAGGATTTTTCTTTTGGGGAAACTTTACCTACTTTAAGGGAACATTTCCACTGAGAAAGTCAGGATTTTTCTGAATCTAAAAAGAGACTTAGGGATTTTCTTCTTCTTCTTCAGCATAGGCCTTAGGCTATACCTCCTGTTCTAGACATTGTTGATGATGTCTTTTCAGAATCTAGTATGGCTCCTGATTCTCTGTCTCCGGCTCCTTGTAAGCCAGACAGATACTACAGGGTTCCTGACTCCCACAAACTCCTTTACAAAAATCCTGTTGCAGATCCTGAAACTATTTCTCAGGGCCCCAATGTTATTAGGGCTTCTCCTGCTAAAAATCCTACCCCTTCTGATAGAGATTCCAGGGCGCTGGATAGATGGGATAAGAAGGTTTACACTTCTGCAACTTTGGCAATCAGGGCTTTAAACTGTCAATTTCGTATGCAAAAATATCAACAGCATATCATGGGACTGCTAAAACAGAAAATTATGTTAATTTCTGACTGTGTGGAAAATAAAGATTTACAAGATTTATTGCATTCAGCTGAACAAGTTGAAAAACATACTTTGCAATGTGGTTTTGATTCTTTGGAGGCCTCTTGCAGGGCTGCTGTAACTGGGTCTGTGCTAAGAAGGCATACTTGGCTCAAAGAGCAAAATCTGCCTGATCATGTTAAAGCAAAATTGTTGGATGCTCCCTTACAACAGGACTGTCTCTTTGGTAATAAGGCTGAAGAAGTTATAAAAAAGATGGAAGATAAAGCTAAATCTATGCAAACTGTGAAAGATTTCTTAGAAGTGCAACCTCCAAGATTTAGTAGGCACTGGCCTACTAAGAACTGGTCCTTTCCAGTTCCATCGAGAGCCACTCAAGTCAAACTCAGACATTCCAAAGGCTCCAGGTTTCAGTCACAAGGGACTTTCAGAACCAAACAATGGGGTGCCTCTTCTTCCAGATCTGGAAGCAACAAGACACCTTCCTATGGAAAGCAGTCTCAGTGACTTCCCTTTACACTTACCAAGCACTTACCTTTTAGCCGCCCCTTTGGGGAAAAAACTGGCTCTTCATGCAAGAAACTGGCAACTTATAACCCAGGACAAATGAGTTTTAAATATAGTATCCCAGGGATATAATTTCATTTCCACACGTTGCCAATTCCAAACGGATGGCCAGACCTGCCCCCAAATCAGTGGGCAGAGGCCCAGAAACAAGTACTTTCCCTCATGAGCATGGGGGCTATTCAACCAGTACCAGAAGAAGAGAAAAAGGGACAAGGTTTCTATTCCAGACTTTTCCTGGTACCCAGAAAAGACAAATCATGGTGTCCAATTCTGGACTTATCTACTCTAAACACCTTTCTGAACATTCTAAAATTCAAGGTGCTGACTCTTCACCAGTTACTTCCTATGCTAGGCAAAGATGCCTGGTTGGCAACTCTAGATTTAAAAGAGGCTTACCTGCATATCCCAGTCAGGGAATCTTGCAGAAGATACTTCCGCTTCAAAGCAGGCTACTTGCATTACCAGTTCTCTGCACTGCCCTTTGGCTTATCTACTGCACCCAGGGTCTTTACAAAGTGCTTGGTTCCAGTAATTGCATTTTGCAGGCAAAGAAATATTCAAATATATCCATACCTGGATGATTGTCTAATTCAGGCATAAAACAAGGACACTCTTCTAAACCATCTGGCATTTGTAAAAAGGGTTCTAACTTGTCTAGGGTACACTATAAAACGAAAAAATTCACAACTGGTACCCTCTCAAAAAATTACATTCCTGGGTGCAAGCTTGAATACAACTGCCCAGATGGTTTTCCTTACGCCAGAGAAGCAAATTCAATTGGTGACTTACTTCACACAGGTGGCCACAAAAACCCTTCTTTCTGCAAGGCAAATACTGCAAGCCTTGGGATTCATGGCCTCCTGCATTCTTCTAATTCCTTATGCAAGACTGCATATGAGGAAACTTCAGTGGTACTTAAAAAGTTTATGGATCAACATTGTCACAGCCTGGAAACAATGATTCCTATCATACCTTGCCTGCAATTAGAGTTCCTATGGTGGGCAGAGGCCTGCAACCAAAACAAGGGACTGCCATTCACACCATCCCCTGCTGCCCAAACCCTAACTACAGACTCATCAGACTATGCTTGGTGGGCACATCTGGCAGGGAAGTGCATTCAGGGCAAATGGAGCCCAAATCAAATGCACCTTCATATAAATCAAAAATAAATGCTAGCTGTACAGAATGCACTGACAGCCTTCAAGGAATACCTTCATCCAGGACAATTAATGATAAAGACAGATAACACCACGGTTATGTGGTACGTAAACAAGCAGGGGGGTACACACTCCTACCCCCTTTGCAGACTAGCCATGGCATTGTGGAACACGGCCTTGACCTATCAAGTACAACTACAAGCTCAATTCCTGCCAGGAAAGCTGAATACTCTGGCAAACGAACTAAGCAGAAATCTCATGGAACCACACAAATGGAAACTGGAACCTGGATTTTCAGCATGTTGACATGCAAATGGGGGAGCCCAGACATGGATCTTTTTGCCTCACCCCAGGACTATCAGTTGGACAAATTGTGCACAAGAATTCATCACAAAAAAAGCCTGGAAAGTGGATGCTCTATCCTTCAGCTGGAAAAACCCATCAGTTTATGCCTTTCCTGCTCTGCCTCTGGTCTCCAAAGTTCTACTAAAAGTCAAACAGGACAAACCAAAAATGATTTTGATTGCTTCAGACTGGCCTCAGAAACACTGGTACCCACTCCTGCACAATGTGTCACACCTTCCACCATGGCACCTGCCTCAGACACCTTATTTTACTGTCTCAGCAGAACAACCAAAATCTGCACACTCAGCTCCAAACTTTGAATCTTGCAGTGTGGCTAATCACCTAAATTCACCCTTAGCCATCACTCAGCAAATCTGTGATGGATGTCATTTTGGAGGCGAGAAGGCCTAGTACTAGAAAATCTTATGCTGACAAATAGAAAAGATTCTGTGCTGGAATCAATCTCAAAGGATAAGCACAGCAGTGCCCAACATTCCTCAGATTTTGCAATACTTGACTGAGATACTTCACAAGGGCCTGTCCTTTTCTTCCATAAAAATCCATGCCTCAGCCATTTCAGCTCATTACAACACAGAACCTCCCCTCTTTTCTCATCCTCTGCTAAAGCAGTATCTCAGAGGGGCCAAAAACCTAAGACCACCCAGGAGAGCTCCAACCCCTGCCTGGGACCTCAATTTTGTATTGGAGAAGCTCACTCTCCCTCCTTTCCAGCCAGCTGCTACTGCAGACTTAAAATGTCTCTCTTGTAAAACAGCTTTCCTTTTAGCAGTCACTTCAGCTAGAAGGATTTCTGAATTACAGGCTCTTACGGCAGTGGAGCCTTTCATCATTTTTCATGCGGACAGGGTATCTCTCAGGACCAATCCATCCTTCATGCCTAAGGTGGTATCCAGTGTGGCTCTTAATCAGACCATTAATTTGCCAACTTTCTTTCCCAATCCACAGAACAAGGGGGAGCGGATTCTGCATTCATTAGATGTACACAGACAACTTAGATTTTACTTAAACAGGACAAAATCTCTAAGAAAATCTGAACAACTGCTGGTGGCATTTGCTGCAGGGGCAGAGGGAAAGGCTATTTCAAAGCAAACCATTTCTAAATGGATAAGCCGTTGTATTCGTTGCTGCTATATGCACCATGGAAAAACTATCCCCCAGGGGATCGGGTCCCATTCCACCAGGGCTGCATCTACTTCAACAGCCTTTCTCAGAGGTGCTCCTACCAGGGACATTTTAGAAGCTGCTACCTGGAGCTCAGTTCATACTTTCACCAAACATTACCATTTACCACTTTTCTCTAAATCCAGAGCTGGCTTTGCCACTTCTATCCTGCAGGGCCTTATAGCTAGTCCTAATGCTGTATAATTCCCTCCACCCAACCATAGCTTTGGGAATCTACCCAAATGTAATGACTGCAACAGTGAAACACGAAGAACATAGTACAGTTGTGTACACTTACCATAAATGTAGATGTTCGAGTGTATTCACTGTTGCAGTCCTGGTTACCCTCCCTCCAGTCCCCTATTTTTTTCTGGCTATACCTCTATTTTCTTTCACTATGCTTAAAAGCCCTTTTGGTGTATTTGCTTTTGGGATTGGAGGTATATTTTTTGTGTTTCTAATTGTATTTGCTCCCCATTGGGGGGGCACCTGACATCTGGGCCAAGAAAAACTGATGTAATGGTATCAGCTGCATGTTTTATACCCCTGACGACTTGACGTCATGGAAGAAGGGACAGCAACCGACGCAGGACCCAAGACTTTGTTAATCAGGCTGACTGAGGGCAAACTGCCAGCAGATTACCCAAATGTAATGACTGCAATAGTAAATACACTTGAACATCTACATTTATGGTAAGTGTACACAACTGTACTTTTCCCAGAGGGGCCAAAAATTTAAGACAACCCAGGAGAGCTCCAACTCCAGCCCGGACCTTAACTTTGTATTGAAAGAAACTCACCCTTCCTCCTTTCAAGCCAGCTGCTACTACAGATTTAAAATTCCTTTCTTGGAAAACAGCTTTCCTTTTAGCCATCACTTCAACAAGAAGGGTACCTGAATTGCAGGCCTTTATGGCAGTGGAGCCTTTCATCATTTTTCATGTAGGGTGTCCCTCAGGACCAATCCCTCTTTCATGCCAAAGATGGTATCCAGTGTGGCCTTTAATCAGTCCATTCATTTGCCAACCTTCTTTCCTAATTCACAGAACAAAGGGGAACGGACACTGCACTCCTTGGATGTGCACAGACAACTTGGATTTTACTTGGACAGGACTATACCTCAAAGGAAATATGAATAACTGCTGGTGGCATTTACTGCAGGGACAGAGGGGAAGGCTGTTTCAAAGCAAACCATCTCCAAATGGATAGGCCATTGCATTAATTTCTGCTATAAGCACCATGGAAACCCTATCCCACAGGGGATCAGACCCCACTCAACCAGGGCTGCATCTACCTCTGCAGCCTTTCTCAGAGGTGTATCTGCCAGGGACAACCTAAAAGCTGCTACCTGGAATTCTATACATACTTTCAACAAACATTACCATTTGCCAATTTTCTCTAAATCCAGAGCTGGCTTTGCCACTGCAGTTTTGCAGGGCCTTATATCTGGTCCTAATGCTATCTAAATTCCTCCTCCCATTCTTAGCTTTTGGAATCTACCCAAAGGTAATGACTGCAACAATGAAACATGAAGAACATAGTACAGTTGTGTACAGTTACCATAAATGTAGATGTTCGAGTGTATTCACTGTTGCAGTCCTGGTTACCCTCTTTCCAGCCCCCAGACTTCTTTTGGCTATACCTCTTCTCTCCTTTTTAATGCTTAAAAGCTTTTTGGTGTATTTGCTTTTTTGTTGGAGGTATAACATTGTATATTTATAGATTTAATTGCTTCCCATTAGAGGGGCATCTGACATCTGGGGCAAGAAAAACTGATGTAATGATGTCGGCTGCATGTTTTATATTAGTGACAGTCTGACATCACGGAAGAAGAGACAGCAACCGACGTAGGACCCACAACTTTGTTAATCAGGCCAACTTTGGGCTACTGCAAACAGATAACCCAAATGTAATGACTGCAACAGTGAATACACTCGAACATCTACATTTATGGTAAGTGTACACAACTGTATTTTCCTCTGTTCAGAAACAAGTTATCAGAGAGGAACCCTCTCACTGTGATTTTTGCCACTAATCCTTCATATATAGCCATCTAATTAACATTAATATATTAGGAAATGCAAATACTTCCATCACCTACTCATAAAATCCCTGCTTGCTTTGCTGAATGCTTTCTCTGCATAAATACTCTGCAATAACAGTGGTATTTTCTTACATTCTGCTTTCTTCTGGATCAACATTGTTCTTTTAATGTCAGATGGTTGTCTCCCCTACACAAAACACGTTTTCCATTCTTTTAGCCATTGTAGACTTCGACTTAAACACTTTATAATCATAGTTTAAAATTGAAATGGGCCTATATAATGTTAGCCCAGATGGGTCTTTATTGCCTTTAGGTATTGCAGCCACAACAGCTTTTTTCCAGAATGTTTGTGCCTCTCTTCCTTTTAAAATACTGTTAAAAACCTTTTTTTTTTTAAATTTTTCACTGAAATACCATCGATTCCTGAAGACTTTCCTGGAGATTGGTTACACACCACCATTTTTATCTCATCTTCTATCTCAGCAGTTAGTTGTTGAACCTCATGCACCTCTAACCTTAGCATGTTGAAGCCTTCCATAAATGTTTCCATTTGTGTTTTTATTTGGTTTTGCCAGTTCTTTGCTTTACACAAATGTTCATAAAATTTCCAAAGTATGTGTTAATACCTCTACAGGATGTCTGGTTATTATTTTATTGGCTCACTAAGTTTGGCAACAGCCCTTTCTACAGTCTGTTGACTAAGCCATTGTGCCAAATGTTTTTGTTCTCTGGAGTTTTAACAGTTACTAAAAACAGTCTTTCTAAACTCATGCATATAATCCAAGTACTCCCTTATTTTCTCTTTAGCACTCTGCAGTTGTGCCTCTTATAGTTCTTTGAGATTTTCCTTATTATGTAATACTTTAACTTTTGTCAGCCCCTCTAAATCATTCTTATTGCTGCTTAACCAGATGCTTTTTGTTTTATTTACTTTATTTCTACCCTATTTTTAAATTCAGCTTTCATTTTATCAACTCACTAGCTATGAATTCTGGAGTACTATCTATCTTCCTTAATATCTCCCTGATAATTTCCGCTAACCACTCCTTAAATTATCTCTCTTTAACATGTAGGTGGGGAAGTGACAGTGTCTCATCTTTATTTCATTACCCTGCATTATTATCATCATAATTGTTGGTGCATGATCTGAAATAGTCATTGGATGTGTATCCAAGTTTTCAGTTAAATGCACTTTCCTCAAAAATATAATTTCTGTCTAGTATCCCAGTTCTTGTACCTTGGTGAGTAGTATGTAAATTCTATTTGAGTTTCTTCTATCAAATTCACATCTCTCATACCAAATATTTTCATAAATCTCTTCAGAAATCTATCCTCTTTTGTTATACTTTCTCTTCTAAGACATATACATCCTCGTTGTTCCAAATCAAATTCCAGTTGCCACCTATAATTAATATTCCCTGCTGAAGCTGATTACCTCTCCTAATTTTTTAAACTTCATAATACCAGTTTTAGATGGAATATAAATACATGCCAGCATAATCCTCATCCTTTGCCAGTAGCTCTTTACTGTCACAAATCTGCCATTATCTTTTTTCCCTCTTCTGTTATTACCAGAGCTCATGTAGCAATTAATACAAGCACTCCACTTTTCCTTTGTCCCTGTAATTGTGCAAAATATCCATCCTGAAATTGTTTCTTTGTCAAATTAACATGTTCAGTTGTTTCCAAAGGTGTCTTCAGTAGCATTGCTATTTGGCTTCTGCTTTTCTTAATATAATTAATTATTCTTTACTTTTTGTCTGTACCTGTGAGAGCATTCAAATTTTAAGATAATGTGGAAAGTGTAGCCATTATAGCAAAAAGTCATTTTTCCTACCTATTGCATAGGGCACGTTTTTTAAATGTCTGTTTCCAGTTTTTGTGATACATGCACTTATTAATATTTGGTAGGCTAATCCTTTATACATCTTTGCTTATCATCAACATTGGAACCTATGTCACATTTTAACAAGACTTTTTGTTTTAATAAAATCTCTTTCAAAAAAAAAAAAAAAGCACATCCCATAACCTGCTAACTTTATACAAACACATGCTACTATGTATGTCTTCAAATAACTCCTAATAGGAACAAATAGACAGCTGCTAACACAGGCCCTAGTTAATCTGAAATTGAGGTTATCCATGTAAGATGCATCTTTTTGTGTGTGTTTCTACTCACACTAATTAATATCTGGTCCTTTTTTATCTTTACCCATACATACTGTGAAAACAACTTGTATGCTTTCAGAAATCATTTTTAGTCTTGTGTTCTGTCTTATGTTGCTTGATTATCAGCTTTTCTCCATGGAAATGTAAGAGAAAAAAGAAAATGTAGTCCTGTACTGCAACCTGAAAGGTGAGCTGAAACATTTATTGCTTAAGGAAAACTTTTCATTATATTTAATGTTCTCATATTTGTTTGTTTCCACTTAAAATGTATTAGATTACGCCAAGGGTCTTAATCCAGACATTCACCTATGCAAAAGTAAGAGAAAACATATCAGCTCTACATATATTATGATCCCTGCACTTTTACACCCTATCCTCCAACTCAACAACTCAAGATTATGGCCTATTAACTTAAAGCATGCTTTTAACTGTAATGCCTACATTTCTTAATACCAAACAAGAAGAAATAGAGAGAAAGGGAAGAGGAAAAAAGGTATCTGTTTAGTTTACTAACTTTTTTCACATACAGTAGTAACTAAAATACTAATATTGTGAAAAGTTTTATAGAAATACTGTTAAGAAAATAAATTGTTTTACTTACCATTAACTTTGCCTTCTTCCCATCCACTCAGAGTCGTCCTAACTATTAATGACATGAAGTGAGGTAAATGCTTTTCAATTCCTCACAAGGTTAACAAAGAACAAAAGTCCACTCTTTCCACTTATTCTTATGCAGCTGTATTTCACAAATGTCTCTCATTTGTTCACTAATTTCCTGTTTCTGATCTTCTTCTTCTTCATTTCCATCTCCCAGCTCCAGATTCTGTTTCATTTGCAAGATATTCAGAATCCCTCTGGTCACCTCCTATGCATTTCGTATTCTCTCAAGCATTTTCCTTTAGAACAGTGAAAAAGGTTTCACTGATAAAGTCTGTCCATGAGAAGCAGAGTCCCCTTTAGCTTGATGGATCATTTTTTGTTGGACAGACTTTTTCATGTCTCCCCTTCCCTGTTCTGCATCAAAAAATGGCATTGATCCTCAGGGGAAAATATTCTGAAGATAGTTGGATACACAGCTTGAATCTCACACCTGTCTCTCAGCATTCCCTGATTATTGGAATTAATTTGTTTCTCTTATGCCCAGTGTACAGTAAATAATTTCCCACAACCACTCTTCTGTCTCCAACTTTTAATACTTTGGCGTTTTGCCACAATTTTGTCAGGATCATCTCTTTTTGGTGGTAAGTTTGCATCCGTGTTAATAAAGGTCTTGGCTGTTTTCTCATGGCTAGATCTGAAGCAAGCACATGGTGTGCCCTTTCAGTTAACAGTTCCTTCTGTGGAATACAAGTCCGGTTGCTTATTTGTGCATTTGTGCCTTCCTAAAATTTATATAATCTGGTGCAGTATTCATAACATGGGGGATTCTCCGCCTTGGTGACCCAAATGTCTGGCCAGTATACAAAAGACTTTTACTACTGCAAGGTATGTGGGAAGTTGCACGAAGGCAGCAGGGAGCATAGGCCATAAAAGTGATGTCTGCACATACCATCCTTAGAACTTCTGCATCACCAGTCCGAACGGCGTCTTCTCTCATTCTTCTGAACTATTTTCAGATAAGTGCCCCATTGGGGATTTTTCTTGTATTCGCTTTTTGCTACTGCATGTTTTTTGAGGCTCGTGTCATCCAGGAAGGGCAACTGCCATTGTGGAAGACAGACTACACATACAGACAATTACAACCTGTGCCTGTTCTGTCTAGGGTCTGCACATGATTACAAGGTGTGCACGATTTGCCAGGTGTTTGTCCCTAAGATGCTCCACAGTCATCTTTCTGTCTTAAATATTTATCTGAAGAACCAGAGGCTTAAGTAACTAGAGTTTGCTATAGAGGGTCTTTTGGGTCTGTCCAATGGACCTTTGTAGAAGAATTTCAAGAGAGTTATGCCAGAATCTGTGACTGCACCTCTGAATCCAGATTTCCCCTCTCAAGGCTGATGAAGGCCCAGAGGTCCATACGGTTGCTGGCTCTTTTCCTGAAGTGGGTACCGCTTCAGAGGTTGCTAAGGAAATAATTGCCATTATCACGTCCACAGAGGTCTCACAGACATCCAGCCAAGATGGTAATGCGGAACCACAGCTCATCTCTTCGGACACCTAACAAAGTACTTCTCTCTCTACATAGCCAGTGAAGAGACTCCAACTTCTGTGACAGAGGGTAAGCCTATGTTGGTCCCTTCCTCTCAGCCTAAGGCAGATCTTCCTCTTAAAAGGAGAAGAAAGCTTAAACATGTGTCTCCTCTTCAGGACCATACTCCAAACTGACAGGCTTCTGTCAGGGTTATCTTAATGCCTTCATGACCTTGAGGCCTTCCTCTGCTGTCCCCCCCCCCCAGCTTCTTCCTTCAGCTTCTATCCCTGGATCTCTAATTTGGAGCAGGAGCCTCTGAAGAAGAACTTTCCACTTCAGATGAGTCTCTTTCCTATTCTACCCAGATGGCTTCTCCTTTGGGTTTTGCCTGACGTATGGTGAAATGGTACTGACTCTCCTGAGGAAGTGCATCTCTTTTGGAGAAACCAATTTAAATTGGATTGCTCCCAAGTCTCATAGGTATGGAAGAGTTACTGTGATCTCTTACTGATAGACCCCCCCCCCTTCCCCATCTGCTATACCCCCTGTGTTGCCTGTCTTATTGGATGCCTTCATGTCAGCATCCAAGGCTCCGGACTCACAAAAAGGCCCCTAAAAGGCCAGATAGATTTTACAAATTACCAGAGAACAGTAAATTTCTTTTAAATGCCCTCCTGCAGATCCTGCTATTCTCAGTGTCTTCTGATAGACCTTCAACATTTTTGCCTCCCATTACCTTCCTTCTAAGTGATAAAGACAGTAAGATGATGGAGAGACTGGATATAAAAGTCTACACTGGCCTTCAGGGCCGTTAATTATCAAACACGTATGGCCAAATGTATTTGTCCTTGCTCTCTCAGGCTTCATAGCTGCCGTCAGTCCTTCGAGACTCTGCAATTAAGGTTCAACTTTCCTCCCAGTTGACAGCCGCTTCCCAAGTGACTCATCATTCCATAAAAATCCAGCTGTGATGCAGCTGAAGTATCTGCTAGGTCAGCTGCATCTGGCTCAGTCCTAAGAAGATATTCTTAATTGAGATTATAATCCTTTCCTGATGATATCAAGGCAAAACTTATTGATGCCCCTCTTCTTTGGAGCTAATGCTGCTGCCCTTTTCAAATCTCTCCAAGAAAAATGGAAGGAGTTACAGGAACTTAAGCATGTTTTGTGTCCCCAGTTCCTAAGTATCACAGGAATTATCCTTCCAAAGCACACTTTGTGAGAAAACAGTCCTGTACCCCTACATCCACTTCCAAGAAAGGGCCATTCAAGGCTCTTCCAGGACTCAGCCTGCCACTGCTCAAAAGCCCCACTTTCCAGACAAATCAAGTAGTCCGTGACTACCTACCCATTCCTACAAATATTCATCTGTCCCAGTGCCTCTTTCTCTCCCTTACTTCTTGGACAAATATTACTGCAAATGAGTGCTTTCAGTTACCCATAATGGATATTACATGGTTTGGAAGACCATTCCACCCTTCATGGGTATCCCTCAACCCCCTCAAGTACTTCAGGACCTGATTTCACAGGGAACCATTCAGGAACTCCTTTCCCAACAAAGAGAAAGAGATGTTTCTAGTTCCCAAGAAGGATGGTCCATGGAGATCTATCCTAGACCTGTCTCACCTCAACCTCTTTCTGCAGTTTCCCACCTTCTCCTTCCAAACCTTGTTCCCACTTCTCCTGCTTCAGTCCTTTCTGGTGTCTGTGGACCGTAAAGATGGATATCTTCGTATCCACATTCATCCCATTTTCATAAAATACTTACATTTTTCTGTTGCTTCTTCTCATTTTCAGTTCTGTGCTTTGCCCTTTGGATTCTCCACAGCCCCAGAGGTATTCAGAAAATGCTTGGCTCCTGTTATTGCCTTTTGCAGACTTTAAGGAATTCATCTTTATCCTTACCTAGACGACCTGCTCACTCAAGCAACTCATCCAGATATTCTGCTCAGCTTGCTTCTAAGCCTGGGGTTCACTGTTAATTACAAGAAATCCTTCCTCACTCCTTCTCAGGACCCGATCTTCCTGGGGTGCAGGATAAGGACAGATCTAATGAGAGCATTTTTGCCCCTTCAAAAAGTGCAGTGTCTTCTAGCCTACTTAAAACAACTTCTCATTCACTTCTTTGACAGTCAGGGAATTTCTCAGACTTCTGGGATTCATGACATCCATTATTCCTATGCTACCTTTGGCCAAACTCCCCATGAGGAAATTCCAGTGGTATCTGAAATCTTTCTGGTCACAGCATGCACATCTCCTAGATTTTTTTCTTTTTTATCTTCTTTGTCTAAAGAAAGAACTGCAGTGGTAGATTCAGCAAATATCACTGAATCCAGGTCTCCTCCTGCAGCCTCATCTTCCTGTGTAGGAGCTGTTCATAGATACCTCGTACCTGGGGTAGGGAGCAACTTTGGGAAACCTGAAGGTCCATGCTCTTTGCTCCCCCTCTATAAGTAAGGAACACATAAACATCAAAGAAATGAAGGCTTTGATTTTTGCTCCTCAAGCTTTCCAATCTTCTCTTCTCCCAGGCCCCCCGAAGTTGTTCACAGACAAAACAACAGTCTTTTGGTATGTAAACAAATGGAGAAACAAAGTCCTATCTGCTTTGCAGGTTGGCTCTTCAGGCTTGAGAGAGTGCTTCCTGGTCAAAAGTCACCTTACGAGTAGTCTGCATTCCTTCAGCTCAAAATGTTCTGGCAGACAGTCAAAGCAGGTCCATGACTCAATCCCACAAATGGATGCTCCACAGGGATGTGTTTCTGGACATTTTTTACTGATGGGGGTACACCTCAAATAGATCGCTATGCCTCCCCTCTGAACAGGCAACTTCCACAATTTTGTGCCATGTGGTATGGAATGCGGACACCCTTTAATTATCTTGGAAGGTGATGTTTCTTTATGCATCCCCCCTTCCCACTTATTCAGAAAATTCTGCTGAATATTCAGCAGGACAAACCAAAACTTTTGTTTGTGACGCCCTTTTGGCCAGGACAGCAGTGGTTCCCTCCTTTTCTGCATTTAGCCAAGGGCAGTCATCACAAGTTACCTCACAGGGTGTACTTTCTCAAACAAGACGAGGGATCACTTATTCACCCACACTTAAGCCCTGAACCTAACTGTTTGGGTGATAGGCTTCTGATCCCTTTTCAACACCTTTTCTCTGAGGACTTGCTTCTAATCCTGCAGGAGGCCAGGAAACCTAACACTAGTAGATCCTACTTGTCCAGATGGAAGAGGTTCCCCATCTGGTGTCTAAAGAAACAGCTAGATACATTTTCAGTGGATATCCCTCTAGTTTTGTCTTACTTGTGTGACCTGCTTAAGGCCAGATTGGCTTATTCTTCTGTAAAAGCCCACTTAACTGCCACTTCTGCATGTCTTCCTCTTTCTCTTCCCTTAGGCCCTAGTCTAGAGGTTAAGCTTTTCCTTAAAGGCGTCCTTCATATCAGACCTCCCAGGAAACCTGTTCATCCACCCTGAGATCTGAATTTTGTACAGAAAAAACTCACCCAAGCCTCCTTTGAGCCTGCTGTCATGGCTTCCTTAAAGCATTGCACTTGGAAGACTGTGCTGCTGGTGGCCATCACTTTTACTATGAGAGTCTGTTACTAAAAGCTTTAATGGGATCTCAACTTTTTCTCATGTTCCACAAAGATGAGGTCTCTCTGCATACTAACCCTTCTTTCATGCCCAAAGTAGTTAATGATTTGTCCCTTAACCAGTCTATTAATTTACCTATTTTTTCCTCGCATCAAAGCTCCAGTGAAAGGGTGTTACATACACATAGAGGTTCATGGTTCTCAGATTTTCCCTGGATAAAACCAAGTGTTTTAGGAAATCAGAGCAGCTTTTTGTTTCCTTTCACCCCAGGATGCTGGGACAGCCTTTGTCAAAACAGAATATTTCTTCATGGATTTCAAAGGCCATTTCTTTTTGCTACATCTTCCATCTTTCCTCCACAGTGAAAGCTCATTCAACTGGGGCTGTTGCTACATCTGGGGCCTTTTTCAAGCAGCTGGACACTGCTTCCAGAGGCAGCTACTTCGTCTTCTGTCCACACTTTTACCAAACATTATAAGCTGGATGGCATCTCCAGATCCAGAGCAAGGTTTGCTAGGACAATCCTGCATGTTTTTTTAGAGAGTTCCTCTGTTCCATCCTGCCATCCCCTTTCATGAGTACTCTCCCTCATGTTATGAGTACTGCAACATGGGAGTAGAAGGACATAGAACAGTTGTGTAAAATCGTATAACCATAGATGTCCTTCTCTTTCATGTTGCAGTATTCTTTCCCACCTTCCCCCTTGGTCCTTGTATTTCTCTGGATGATAGTTGCTTCTCCTTTTATCCTTGGACTGGTGTTCTGACTGGGGGCATTCAGTTCTGAGGATGGTACATGCGGACGTCATTTTTATGGCCTATGCTCCCTGCTGCTTTTGTGTGACGTCCCACATACCTTGCAGTAGTAAAAGTCTTTTGTTTTTTGTGTACTGGCCAGATGTTCAGGTCACCTAGGCAGAGAATCCCCCATGCTATGAATACTGCAACATGGAGAATGACATCTATGGTTAGGGTAAGATTTTGCACTACTATTCTTTACAATTTTGTTTCTCTGATACGGCAAAAACCCTTGAATTTTCCCTGTGTGCTCTGTCTTCTAATTCTTCCATTTTTTGAAAAATCTCTTCTTGAGCAGTGTCATACTCAGCCAGTCTAATCTACATTTCTTCTTCATTCTCACCTTTACTCAGACAGGAAATGCAACTGTACTCTTCACCCTATACCTCTCAAGGTCTCCTCCACTTTTACCCCTGGCTAACCTCTCACCTAGCTAACCTTGCTCATTTGTATTATGTATAAATAACTATTCTGTAAAATCTAGCCTCAAGGCCATTTGCCTGTCTTTTACACCTAAACAAAATTGTAATTGTTTGTTTCTTTATGAATGCTACCTGTTTGTCAGTAATGCAAAGTTTCTTAGTAATTATTCATGTAATTATGTATTGTTGGAGTTTTTCTTCCTGGGCCTCCACTGAAAACAGGCTCCCTGAGCCCAGTGGACCTCCCCCGGTCATCAGACTGGAATAAATAAATACATTTCGACCTCTCATTTTGCAGTTTTATCAGTTCATTTGAATATCTGTTTAGGTTCAAAGGTAGGTACTATGCTATCAGCCCTAGGGCCTATGCAAGCCTATCCAAAAAGGTACCCTGGCTTTCGCCACCCAAGAAAATTATTTTCCTGTGCCCCTGTCAAGCAGAGCCACAGAGGTGATCCCTGGGGTGAATTTCCTATTTCCCATCCAATCATCAAGATTTTTTTTGAAGAGTGCTAATGAGGAGCTTTGCTTGATATAGATAAGTAGTTTGCTCCAGAGTATGGGAAGTTTCTGGGACAGGAATCTATCGCTCCAGCATGTTCTGTTTATTGTGGTGATAAGGCTTAGGTCCCTAGAGCATGTCGCTCGGAGGGATTGGGATTTCTTTATGTGGAGCATGTCCAGTAGCTCTGGGTTTGATATAGCTTTGTATGTTAGGCAAAGATTGCCTCTGAGTAGGCAATATACAATGGAGTAAAGCTGGAGTTTTTTGAGACAGTCTGCGTAGGGCATCTGTTTGAGGCCAGTAATCCTTTTTGTGAGGTATTTCTGCGGCCTTTCCAGTTGTAGATGTCTTGTGAGGTACATACCAAAAGGGGCGTTGTACTCTATAATGGGTCTAATGAGTGACTAGTAGAGGGGAACAATGACCTCTTTTTTCCTGGATGAGAAACCTTTTGTGATGAGGTGTGCCATGTAGAAGGATTTCCTGACTACTGTGGCAATGTGATTATCAAAGGAGAGACTACTGTCCACCTGTGTCCCATGGCCCTAGCTTAAAGCTTCTTTCCATTTTTTCCACCTTCATGTTTGACTTATTTTTCCACTAGGTTACTGGAAGATATTTCCTGCACAAAAGCTGGAGCTTGCACTGCTTTTTGTCTAACAGCTGCAGGATTCTAGTCAGTGTTTTCTCTTCACATTTTCTAGTTGATTTTCTTTCAGGTTCTCTTAGTTTCTTATTTGCTGTCCTCCAGGCAGTGTACATACTAGTCAGTAACTCAGTTTTACTCAGGCTGACAATATCACTGTCTGATATTTCTCAGTTTCTGTTTTCACAATGGGAGATCTGAAGTTAAGCTACTGATCAGTGTGCAGCCATCTTGGAAGTTCCCTGCTTTCTACAAATGTTAACATTTTCAAAATATCTCTAATAGCTCTATAAAATCTTTATAATTTTTCTTGAAACAGACTCCTTAAGTTTGGCAACAACTCTTTCTACCTTCTGTTGCCTAAGTCACTGTTCTAAAGTTTTTTTTTTTTTGCTCTGAAGCTATCAAAAAAAAAATTGCTTAACAGCAGTCTTTCTAAATTCATGTATATTATCCAAATATTCCTTTATTTTTTCTTTATCACGCACCAGTTCTTCTTCTTCTGTGAGATTGTTTTTGTTCTGTAATACTTTAACCTTTGTCAGCCCCTAAATATGTTCCTATTACTTCTTAACCATATCTCTATTTTATTTTACAACTCTGTTTTATTTTATTCTTTTCTCTAGCTTTCCATTCTAAAAAAATCTGTCAAATAATTTCCACTACCCATTCTTTAAATTCATGTCTTTTTAATAGGCATGTGGAAAAGCACCAGTGTCTCATTTTTACTTCATTCCCTGCATTTTCTTAGTTTTTATTGGTGCATGATCAGAAATAATTATTGAATGTGGGTTGAAACGTTTAGTTAAATACATATATTCATGTAAAATATAATTTGTATCCAATCTCTCCCAGTCATTGCAACTTGGGAAATAATTTGTAAATTCTGTCTGAATACCTACTGTGGAATTCACATATCCCATACCAAATATGCTCATACATTTCTCAGAAATCTACCCTTTTGTTACATTTTCCCTTTTATATCCCACTGATACATCTTCACTATTGCAGATCATATTCCACTCTCCCCACCTGTAAGTAATATTTTCTGCTGAAAGCTGATTATTTCTCCCAAACCTTTCTTAAGCCCCAATGATAGCAGTTTTTAGTGAAATACAAATACATGCCATTGTAATCCTTCTCTCCCTTCTCTCTTGCCAATCGACCATTACTACCACAAATTTTCTTCTTCTTCTTCTTTCGGCTTTTCCCAGTTAGGGGTCGCCACAGCGGATCACCTGTCCGCTCATGATTGGCAGTGGAGTTTTACAGTGTCGAGTTGTCAGCCTGGCGCCCAATCTTCCACAGAAGGCACACACACGAACACACTCACACCTAGGGCCAATTTAGAGTGTCCAATCCACCTACAGCATGTCTTTGGGATGTGGGAAAAAAACAGAGCACCCGGAGGAAACCCATGCGACCACAGGGAGGACATGCAGACTCCGCACAGAAGGCACCCTAGCCGAGGATCGAACCAGAGAACCTCTTGCTGTGAGGCGGCAACGCTAACCGCTGCACCACCGTGGCCGCCCACTACCACAAATTTCCTATTATTATTTTTTTTTTCTTCTCTCACTATTGGAGCTCCTTTGGCAATGAGTATTATTACTTCCCTTTTACTTTGTCCCTGATATTCTGCTAAATACCATCCTAAAATCCTGTATTTGTCAGATTCATATGCTCATTTATTTTCAGATATTTTTTAAAGCCATTTACTTTCCAAGATACTAAGGATAGCATAGCCATTATGAAAAAAAAGTTACCGTTCCCACTTATTATACATGACAGTTTTTTGGATGTGTATTTCCAGCTTTTGTCTTACATGCACACTCTAATGTTGGTAGTCCAGTCTGTTATATCATTGTTTCATCTCATCTCATCGTCTGAACCTATGTCACATTTCTCAAGACTTTTTGCTTTAATGATAACTCTAAACAAAAAACTGAATACATTGTCAAAATCCCCACATCCCCTAATAACTCAGGTGAAGCACACAAAACTAAGGACATTTTTAACAAATGAAATTAACCTGCAAGATATGAATAATTTGCCCCAGATTGACAGCTGCATTCACAGGCATTACATATTCTAAAGTTCATGCTGCCCATGTTAAAGTACATGTGACAGCCTGTCCCACTTACACTGATTACTGTGTACTCTATTTTGACTCTGTTCCCCTCCCAGATGTGAAAACAGCTTGTATGCTTTCAGAAAACATTAACTTTCAGCCCTAAGAAAAAAAATACACTGGCTACCTTAAATAAAACTTAAGTTATGTAATGTTCTGTTAAATGTATTAAAGTATTAAGGCTACTGGGGAGGCTGCTGTCTCTTATTCATGTCCCATAATTTCAAACTTTATTTTTCACTGAACTCCTTGTCATGTACCTTAGAATTTTGCATTTCTCTCAGCAAAGAATCCTCAGAACTCCCAAGATTAATTGACTGTACCTGCAGACAACTTGTCTTGTGTAGAAACAGTCAGCAATTAAAAAACTAACAACTTGCAGATGGATGAAGGACTCTTTGTAAATTGTACTGAGACCAGAATGTACAGAATTTTCCTTGCTAACTGCCGTCATCTGCATACTTCATAAGTCACACTGAGAAAATTTGTAATGTAAATAAAAGCTGATATATTTGCATATGCATGAACTGTAGCGTTTTCCATGACTTTGTACATTTCACTCAAAACAGAATGTACAGAATATAGCTGTCTTCAGCTGTAGACTTATTGAATCACACTGGGAATATTTGCTAATGGAAAAAAAAGCAAGCTTAATATCTTTGCATATGCAAGAAGCATAGCATTTTTCATGACTTTCATTATTTTGAGTTATTTTTCAAGCCTGTTTGGTTACAAAATATTGTTTATAGTTTGAGCCAAGTAGTTGAAGCTAGACATCCACCCTTGTAAGAATCAAGCAAAGTTATCATCTTAGCTCTACATATACTGCAATCAGTACACTTTTACATCAATCCCCACCCCTAGCAGCCCAGTATTGTAGTATTAACTTAAGCTTGCTTTTGTTCAGCCTTTCTTCTCTTGCTATACTGTAAAAGGCTATATTTCTTATAACTAAAAAAGGTACTTATTTACTTTATTATCTTTAACATATACAGCAATCACTGAAAAGGATCCTTCCATGTTAAATACCCCTGACAGCACACAATACAAAACTACTTTTGTAATATAACTTGCAGTTTATATCATCAAAAGTTTTGTATTAAAGATATAATTTGGGGTATGTAGTTTACATTCCACCCACGAGTTTAACAAAGTCATCAAAAGTCCAGTCTTTTCTCAACCACTTTTTTTGCAAAACTGTCACAAATGTGAGTGATGCTTTATAATCTCACATTTATTCATTAATTTCAGTGTTGCTGGTCCTCTTTGGGATCATGGTTTCATACAAATATTAAGAACAAAAGTTGTTTTCCTTACAGTCACCCCTTTCCTTCCTCTTTCCCTCATTGTCATTCCAAACATTGACATGAACTGAGGCAAATGGCTTTCAGTTTCTCATAAGTTTAACAAAATCAACAAACGTCCATTCTCCTCTTTTCCTTGTACAGCCATATTTAATAAATGCAATTGATGCTTTGCACTATCACAGTTATTCACCATTATTCATGTTGCTGGTCTTCTTCCTTTTCATCTCCACCCCCCAACTCCAGACTCTGGTTCAATTCCAAGGTACTCCCCAATTCCTCTAGTCTACTCCTGTGCATTTCTCTATCTCTAAAGCATTTGAGGCAATGGTAAAGATTTCACTGGCAAAGTCTCTCCATGTGCCTCATCATCAGAAGAATGAAAATCTGAGTCCCTTTCTGCTTGATGGCTCACTTTTTATTGGACAGTTATTTGTATTTCCTCTTTAGCATGTTCTGCACCAAAAATGACCTTGGTCCTCCACAAAAAATACTCTGAAGACAGCTGGATACAGTATCTTGAATTTCACATCTGCCTCTTAAAATTCCCTGATTACAGTGAATAATTATTTCCATAAACACTGTGCTGTCTCACATTTTTAATACTTTTTCCTTGAGTCACAACTTTGTCAGGATCTTTCCGATGGTGTAATTGCATCTTTACTAATAGAGGCCATGGCTGTTTTCTCATAGTCTGGTTTGAAGCATGCACTCAGTGTGCCCTTTCTGTTAACAAATCCTGCTGTGGAACACCAGTCCAATTGCTTATTTGTATTTTCATAAATTAATACAGTCTATTTCTTCCAATATCTTTGGTATAGCAGAAAATCTCCTTTTTTTCTGTGTACACTGTCTTCCAACTGTACTATTTTTGAAACAACTCTTCTTGAGAAGCCTTACACTCAGGCAGCCTTTTCTTCATTTCATCCTCTGATTTCTGCAGTTTTATCAGTTCATCTGAGTAGCTAGTTAAGGCTGCTTCTATGTTTTCCAGCCTTTTCTTCATTTCATCCTCTGATTTTTGCATTTTTATCAGTTCATCTGAGTAGCTAGTTAATGCTTCTTCTATTTTTTTCCAGCCTTTTGTTATTTATGTTGATCTGTTCCTTCAGTGTTTCATTTATTTTAATCACCTTTGAGTACATTTGATTTATTTTTTCCTCTAAATTACTGGAATCCATCTCATGAACCAAAGCTGAAGACTGAACTGCTTTTTGCTGAATAGCTAGAGGATCCTTAAAAGCCAGTGTTTTCTCTTCACATTTTCTGGTTGATTTTCTTTTAGGCTCTCTTAGTTTTTTCTTTGTTGGCATCCAGGTGGTGTACTTACTAGCCAGTAACTGAATTTTACCCAAATAACAGTTTCAGTGGCACTCCATTTTATCGGTTTCTGTTTTTATTCTTAGAGAGCTAGAATTAAGCTGTTGATCGGTTACAGTCATCTTGGAAGTCAGAAAGAAGTTGAGATCTTGATGTAGTTATAGCTGTTTGTGTTAGAATTCTGCATTCAGAAAGAGCTGCCTTGAGATAGACCCAAATCCCAAAATGTATTTTTTTTGGGTGGGGGAGGTACATTGGTCTTTTTCTTCCTGTGATGCAAGGCCATGGTTTTGCTGTTTTTCCTTTCGTGATTCCAAAGGGGATGAGAGGCTTTTGTACCTTCCAGAAGCAGCAATACCTTAAGCACATCCTGAAGTTCCTGATACTGACTCTTCAGGGGTTCTTGTCCATACTGAGAGGGGACATCTGGTTAAGGTTGATATTCTGGCATGTCAGCGTTTGGGGTCCACATATCAGATTCATTCAGAACCCTATAGTTGGCCTTCATTTTACTGCAAAGTGATGTTGTTTATTCTCTTCTTTGTACATAGAGTATTTAATGAGGTGCTAGCCATTATGTTTTTAGGTAAGACTTGCAGTTGAAGGAACTTCTTGTTTCACTTAGCTGAATATGTAGCTACTGGTACACCTTTTGAGGGTATCCCTGGTTGCAGCTATTGCATTAGATGTTTAGTGATTATTAGTGTAGGGGATAACAGTAAGATGAGTGATGCCCTGTCTTTTCAGAGGAAAGAAGATTTGCTTTATTAGGGGACAGTTAGATAGTCCTCAGTGTTTCTCATTCCTACCTACAGAGAACATTGTCCTGGACATCATAGCACTGACAGCCTTGGGGCTGTGTCAGAGGTGGATTGACAGAAAAATGGATGCCAAGATTCTGTAGCCAAGCGCATCCTACTATCTGCTGTATCACATTTCTGTGTTGTTGAATGTACTGGCTGTCATGAGACGTAGTAGATAAGATAGTGACTGATGCTTTAGACTCTCTGGTTTCACTAGATTTTACAGCAGATGTTTCAGAAAAGCTGAAGCTGCCAGAAAAAAATATTTTGGTAATTGGAAGAGTTTCTTCATCTTTGGTTGATAGGGACCCCATATGGCCCATCAGTTAACCTGCAAGTGTGTGTCATCTCATATGTCCTCATCAGTTAACCTGCATAGGATTAAGACCCCCATTCCCTTCTCTTATCAGATCACTGGTGTTCTTTTTAAAATAGACCCTATTATTGGGTACCCATGCTAACAGTGAGCTCTCTTTTGAACATCATATGTCATCTGTGATCAGAAAACCCTTTTGCAAATAGAAAGTCCTTCTCCCTTGCACTTCTTTTATATTATGGCATCTCTTGTAGGTCCAAGGATGTCCTTATCCCCATATACTCCTCCCTAAATAGACCCATCATTGAATGCAGTACCCTTTGGAATGTACTTCTCTGATCATCTTGTATAACTTGAAAGCCCAAAAGTTCCTGATTAGCAAAAGTTCTTGTTTAGGCCACTTAAGCTATCCTGGCAGGTTGAAATATCTGTCCCTATACTAAGTGTCACACAGGCTCTTGAGAGGCAATCTCTACCCAGGTTTTAGTACTCTTGAAAAATTAATGCCTGCTCTCAGAACATAAATCTCCACTGTAAAATTAACAGACCTAATAACATAATAGATTTCTTACCTTTTCACATCCACTACCTTTGGAATAGACTTCATATGCACATCATGCAGAGTACCTCCTGAAAATCTGTAAACCTTGGACTGGATGGGCAACCATATCTATAATTTCAGGCCTGTTATAAATGCTAATGTCTATAATCCAGAGGCATCTAGTCAATCTTTACCTTTACTAGGGTGATGTAGATAAGTTTCCCAGTTGCTCTCCACCCCTGAGCTTCTTATGTACTTACGAACCTATGACATGTCTCAGCCTCTTGTTTAACTTGAGTGTCAGTTACTCTCCATTGTCATGATGTACATTTCAACCGTTCTAGCTCGTTACAGCCTTGTGATGGAAAGAACTGTAGCCTAGCACTAGTTTGTCATGTAGCTCCTTAAGGAGGTTCTGCATCTTTATCCCACCATTATAGAACCCAGTTTCTTCTTGCGACTCAAACCTCACGGTTGACTAGCTTACCATTTTCCATTTGAATTGGTTGGTTGAGCATCTCTGAAGTCCATCTCTTAGCAGATTCTTTTCTTGTTGGGTGTTACCTCTGTCCATAGCGTCACTATCACACTGTCATTCCTTCATGGTACAGGTAATAAGGACCTCTGCTCCCACAGGTATCCCTTAAAGGACAACAGTGTACGCTTCTCAGAGCTTTGGGATGCATGACAGTCTACATCCTCTTGGTAACTTTAGCCAGGTTACACAAGGAAGAGTTAGTGGCATCTAAGGGACTTGTGATGGCAGCAACATCTCCCTCCACTGGAGAGTCCCTACTGATGACCCCTTCATACAGAAAAATTTAATTTGGTGGATGAATCAGGTATAAGCCAGTTTGGGGATACCATTTATAGTCAGACCACAGATGCCTCTATCTTTGCTTTGCAGTTCATACACATCATATGAAAGTAGAGATAAAGGTGGAGCAATGAAGACATATCCTAGCACATCACTGTTAGAGATGTTAGCAGTGTTCTGTTCCTTACAGCTATTTTATGTCACCCTGGACACTGATGGCCCTCAAGGTGGTAACACGCAACACAAGTTATGTGATTCATCAGCAAACAGTGAGGAAACCACTCTTGTCAACTTACTGACTGTCCATGATAAGTTTTAAACATGGCTACATAATAGAGACTTCACTGTCAAGCTTCTTTCATCCATTTGGTCCATGATGATGTAGATGACCACCTGAACAGGTCCACCATCCAGCCTCCTTGAATGGAAGTTGGATGCCCAACTTTTCCACGGTGGGACACTGAAGCGGAGTCCCTAGATATGAATCTGTTTGCTTCTCCTCATAATCAACAGCTCAGTTAGTTTTGGAGGGAGGCTTGGGCAGTGAATGGCTTCCCAAAGCAGTGGGCAAGGGGCTGCTGTAAGCATTACCCTATCTCCATTTGCTACCATAGAAAGGACAGATGCTATTGTGATAGCTTTCTTCTGGCCAAGACAATCCTGGATTTCCAAGCTAATGTAGTTATGCAAGGAGGAACCCCTAATCCTTCCAATGCTCTGCATATAATTTAATTCAGCATTTGGAAATTAATGCATCCTAATATAATGTGTCATATTAGAAACATGGCATATAAAGGCCCTAATCCCAGATATGCTAATCCAAACGATTACAGGGTTCTCCAAAATTGTCTACAAAAGTGCATACCTAGTGCCATAGCAATGACTTCACCTTCATGGTCAGTAAGTGTAGTATTAGACATGGTAACATAATATAAATTGTGATTATACTATGATGATCAATTTGCCATCACTGAACATGCACATCAATAAATTCTTACCAGATAAGGTTTTGCTGAGAGAAGTAATTAAGTGGTTCAGTAAGTACCTTCAAAACAAGAACATTAAAGTAATCTATATTGCTAACAACCAGGTCAATAGAAACATTGAAGGAAGCCCAAGGGAAATATGCAAATGATCCATTCAGGACACACAAGTTTTCAACTCCATAGCTTTTGAATGCCCTCTAACTTTACTTTTCAAGTCTTTATTGATGCATTGAGACAGTTTAAACAAAAAAAAAGTTAGCTGTAGACGTGAAATGTTTTACACTTTTTAGGTGCTCATAAGTACACCATAAGTGAGTAGCAATCCATTGTCTGAAATAACTTGGTTCACAAAAAGCCTGATGTCCATAACATCAGTTGTGACTGCACAGTTTTCCATATAAGGACCAAAACAACAAATAAAGGTCACACAGAAAAGCCAAATAGATGAAAATAACAAAATCTGGCAGACCAGAGTCTCCACTGTGTAATACCCTAAGCCTCTTTTGAAGAAGACCCATGCAAAATATGCAGATATCCCCTTGAATATGTACAAGTGTTCCAGCTGTGTGTGTCATTTGTATTTGTTGTTTTGGCCATTATTTGGGAAGTTTTGAGTTATCTCTAGTGTCATGGGCTTCAGCCTCTGTATAAACTGAGAATGGCCAAACTATCCTGATGGGGATAGGGGGTTGTACAGGTAAAAGACTGAAACCTGTAAACCAGAAATGGGCTTAAACATGCAGTAGTTAGGTGAGCATCTGGACAATAGCAAGCTGTGAGAAGACTGCATTAGGACTTGTATGTGCATCAGAGTAAACTGCTGAACAGTGCTGTGTTACATCCTTACCTCTGCTCTCAATGTTTTGTTTTGCTTAGGGGCTGAGCACAATTATTGTAACTGTAAAATTTGCCAGTCACTTATTCCTAAGAAACTTTTCATATAAAGTTAGCTTCCCTTAATACCTTTCTGAAGACCCAGTGTCTCAAGAGCCTTGTGCTTTCCAAATTGGTGGAACCCTTGGCTTTGGATGTCCTGCCTCGCACCCAAAGAGAAGATAAAAAAACTGAAACTGGATACTTCTGATGCAGGATCTGACTCAGATGTACCCACTGACATACAACAGCAATCTTTGGTACGTCCAAGCTCTGTGGAGATGACTGTTGCTGCAACCCTGCTGGAGGCTGGTATATGGAGTCTGTCGCTCACATGTCCAAGCCTGAATCTCCAACTGCTGTGGTAGAGAAGGAGGATGATTATTTTGGAGTCAGCAGAGAGCATACCTCAGATACTAGTGCAAGAAGAGGTACCTGGTGTCCTTATTGAGGTCCAACAAGGTTCTGCCCACCCACACTCTGTTTGAGCAAACATCCCATTGAAGAAAAAGTAAAAAAACTAAACGTCTCTTCTCAGTGGATGGTCCATGAGAAAGAATTACTTGATTTTTCTCAAGGCTTGTATAAAGCCATTTTGTCTTTGAAGCCTCCTTCCTTTCTCTCTCCCTGTTCACCTACCCCACCACCTTTGATGAGGTGGCATGAATCTTCCTCATCTGAGGAGGAATTGGATTCATATCAGGACTGTCTGGCCTATTCTTCCTAAATGCACTCTCCTGGCCAGCTTTCCTCAGATGATGAGGATACGTTATCACCAGATTCCCCATTAGAAGAAATTTCTTTTGGAGAAACTATTTCCAGAATGATGCAACATTTTGAGTCGGACACTAAACCAGTTTTAGATGTACAGAAGAGGTACTACAAATTATTGGAGGTTAGAGCCCCTATGCCTTCAGTTGTGCCCCCTGTACTAGAAGACATTTTGGATGCTTTGACTTCTTATCCAGATTGTTAGCCTCCTGCACCTAAGACACCAGACAGATTCTACATAGCGTCTGAAGATATGAATTTTTTTTAACAAGAAACATCTGTATTTATTGAATTATCACTTATACATTTATGTAAATAAAAACAAACAATGCTGACATATTTTGAATTGCAAACATTATGCACCACGAATAATTTTCTCTACAGTCAGTGTCCATTAAACATTACATAACTTATTCAGTTGGTGCCTTCCATTAAGCCTCATTCCTCCTCCAAAACATTATTCTGCTTGTAGTGTTCCCACATTTCTCAAATTTTCTATGTAATTTGCTCCTACACTTTTCTAAAGATTACACTTTTAATTCTTTTAGCTATGTTACTGTATTCATCTAGTGCAGTTGGTTGACAGTTTGATTTCCATTTTGGCAGCCACCAGAATTAAAACAAGGATTTACTATGTCTAAGCAATTCTAATTCTGTAACACAGCTAAAAAAAAAAATAATTTCCTTAGTTACACCAATTTGCTCGCCCAGTATTTCTGACAGAGTAGTCTGCAGGGAATTTTTAGCCTGCCAACTCATTACAGTCCCAAAAATATATTCCCAGTTACCTGTTTCTTCCTCATCACTCCTCCAACATTTGCAGTCTACCTGAGGAAACATTCTTTGGAGCCTGCTTGGGGTGCAACAATACCTATGCAAATGCTTCCATGCAAAGATCCTAAATCTTCTAGACTATTTGCATATTTGGGAGCCACACAAATCCTCCCACTGTTTCTTTGTGAATTGCTTATCCAGTCTGTGTTTCCAATCCTTTCTAACCTTCTCTGATTGATTCCTATAGTTATCATGCAGTATTTTATATGCCCTACTAATTATCCCTCTTTAATATATGCCCTACTAATTATCCATTTTTAACAGCAGCTTCTGTTCTGTATTCTACTAAAAACTGTACTAGTGCTGTTCTTTCACTTAGGCTCCCCTATTCCTTTCTCTTTGCCTACAGTCTGATATCAGGGCTTGATAGGGAAGGCAGTCGCTAACCTACCATCCATATGTATTCTTGGCCCCTTTCCAGTTTATTATATTTCCCTCTCTAATTATTTGCTCCAATACCTTGGTCCCTTTGCCAGTTTTCTCCAGTAAATTCCAGGTCCCCCTTGTCTATTTCTCTCTACCCCTATTGGCAGAATCTCATTTCTCCATCCCAGTTTTGGTTTAGTTCTTAGAATACATTTGGCTACTTTATGAATATAATATTCTGGATGTTATTGTCATTCTCCTTAAGGATCTGTATCCAGAATCCCATTCTGTCCTTATGTATTGAACCCCCCCTTTTTTCATCATCATCTCTTTCAAGTTGAATTATAGCTTTTTGCTTGTGCTATGCATAGAAGCCTTAACTGTGTAGCTCTGAAGAGGACATGAAATTCCTGAAGAAAAATCTTGTAGCAGACTCCAGTTTTCTCTCTGTCTACTGATGAACCCACCAAAATTCTTCCTGCTCCAGATGTGCTACTTATCAGGTAGAGACAGCAGGGCTATAGACAGGTATGGCAAAAACGTCTATAGATGGCTTCAGTGCCCTTAACCACTAAACACAAATGACTAAGTATTTATTATCCATTTTTGGAGAACTTCAGAAAATCTCTAGCTGAATTTGAAGATTACGAGCATGTGTTTTTTTAGGCTATCTCTATGTTCAACAGTGTTAATCAAGTAGCCAGACAATCCATTAAATGCAGCTATGATGCTTACAGGCTTTCTTTAGGGCTGTGACCACTGACTGGTTCAGCCATCCACAGGTTTGCTTGGCTCACCTTCAGTTCCCTGCAGAAGATATTACGTCCAAGCTTCTGGACTCCCCTCTCCATAGCGGACCTTCTGCCACAAACATTTCAAAATGCTTCAGAAGGAAGGTGAAGTCACACAGGACCTTAAGCAGATTTTTCTTACTTAAGTCCCTAGATATCACCGGAACTGTCCCTCTAAATGTAATACCTTTGTGACTAGGGAACAAAAGCCTCTTCAAATGGGCAAAAAACTTCCTAAGAAAAGATTTCGATAGAAATCTCAGCAGGATTCCTACTCTGGAAAAGCCTATTTCTCAAGCAGACCCACTTCTAACTGACTACCTTCCACCTTCCCCCTCCTTCCTCCTATCTAGGTCCATGCATTCCTCTTTACATAAGACTCCACCTGTCCCTCATAGCCTGGAAATGCATTGCCTCAGATAAGTGGTTCTTATCCATCATCCAGGATGATTACAAAATGTCTTGCAGGGAGCTTCCATTTCCAAGGGGTATAGCCCCACTTGCAAATCAATCCCAATTCATCTCCCCCTCGCTTCATGAACTGCTCTCCAAGGGGACTATAGAGACAGTCTATTCTCAGGCCCAGGGAACAGGTTTTTGTTTAAGACTGTTCCTAGTACCCATGAAAAAGGGAACATGGAGGCCCTTACTAGATTTGTCGTATCTCAGCATCTTTTTGAAAGTTCCATCCTTCAAGATGCTGTCTCTCTCTTTCTCCAGACCATACTTCCCCACATCCCTCCTCAGGTATTTCTCATTTCCCTGGATCTGAAGGATGCATACTCACAGATTCTTGTACACCCAGCCTGCAGGTGTAAATTTCTCAGGAGTTCCATCTCTTCATCACAATTTTAGATCTGAAGTAGTTTACTTCATTTGGTCTTCAACCTGTGGGATACCGGATCCGTATCGGATCCGAGCTGGCAACTTTACTAGCATCTGTCCCGAGCTCCAAGCTCCTCCCCTTACCCATAATACACCTCCACTACCTTCCAACCCCCAGATCTCGTTTGCCGCGAATAGCTAAAGCATCGTGATCTCCAGAACTCCTGGTTGTAAGTGGGTTAAAAACTTTAAAATATATCTTTTTTCTCTCTAAACTTTAGATAGTAGAAGTGTAGGTTTCCCTTTCTCCTCCCCTCACTTGGTGCATCGAGTTTGTAGTCTTTAGATTTGTTAGATTAGAGTAGTTGTGTGTGTTTTTTGCCCCCCCCCCCCCAGTGGGTTCTGTGTGTGTGTGGTGAGTGGGTGTTTTACAGTAAGAAAGAAATAACTTCCATTTTTTTTTTCAGTCATTCTTCTTCTGGTACCATGGCAGATAAGCCTATTTTCAAAAGATGCACTGAGTGTGGCCATAAGTTATCCCCTGCGGATGGCCACACTGTGTGTTATGTGCTTGGACATGGCCTATCTGAGCACAAACTGCACTATATGCGTGGGGTTTAACCCGCGTGCCATTAAAGATAGGAAGGCCAAGTTGACCCTGAAAAGCCTTCTCCCCCTTCTGAGACAGTTGCCTCGTCTTCGGCTTTGGTCACAGCGGCTGCTGTGGCAGCCTCTCCTTCTTCTCTTCCCCTGGCTTCTCCACCCTCCGAGGCTGCGACTCAACCTCTTGTGCAAAAACTTGTGGAAGCGGAGTGGAAAAGGGGCAGAGAGAAGGAGGGAGCGTCTAAGTTGAGGGAAAAATGTGACAGGTCTCCAGATCTCCCTTCACCAGTCAAAGACACTAAGGATCCGTGACTCCCCTCGGCTCTGATCTCCGAGGTTCTCCCCGGAGCTAGAGGAGACATGCTCAGCTTTTTGGGCCTCGGTGTCCCGACCCGCAAGGTCAGAGTCTGTGGCCTCGTCGAGGCCCACTCGGACTTTATCTGAGGTTGATATGGATAAAATGATGAGGAGGTTCATCCGTACTCAGATCCAGATGGGGGTCTTGCCAGCCCCCTCTCCCTCAGGAGGGGGGAGCTCACTTCCTTATTTTTCCAGCCGATATCTACTTCTCCAATCTATCCATCGGGTTCAGAGTGTTCAGATCCAAGGATGGCTTTAGTCAGGGGGTCGGCGCATTTGGTACCTGCTTCCTCGACGCTGACAGCTGCCTGGAATGTGTCAGATCCGGGCCGCTATCGAAGCTGGAGCTTGGGTGTCGGATCCGAGGGAGTGGAACTTTTTTCATCAGCTCCACCTTTGTCTGGCCAAGTTCCCTCCCTCGGAGCTCCGTCCACTTCGGGCCTGGCCCAGACTCTCTCACTGGACCCAGGGAGACCGGCCTCCATATTGGTTTCTCGGTGTTCGACATGGTAGAAAGGATTCTCTCCGCTGGATCAAGACCCCCTGACTGCCCCCTCGGACCCCACCCAGACCCCCTCGGTTCTGTCTACGGTCCCCATCATTTCACCAGAGGGACAGCCCGTGCTCGTGGAGCCCCAGACGATTCCCCCTGAAGAACAAGTGGCTTGTGAGTTCCCCCCCAGAGAGCCCCACCGGAGAGGTGCCTCGCAAGCATACATGCAAAAGGAGGCACTTGGACTCCCCTGAGTCCCTCACCGAGAATACGGACTTGGATGATGGAGAAGGTTCTCCTAGGTCACCTCCCAAGGATATCTCCTTTGGAGACATCATGGAAATCCTACGCCAGTGGGGAGGTTGGTCTGCCCCCAAACCTTCTTCTGATGAGTCCATGTTCTTGGAGGCTTTCGGCACGGGCCCTCTACTTCCTTGGTGTCCCCTCCCACGGATCTTTTGTGGACCGAGTCACCTCCCGGCCATGGAAGGAGCTGGACACCATGGAACCAATTCCAAAAAGACCTGACAAAATTTTAAGTCCTCCCACAGACAGACCAGCATGAAACAAGGGCTCCTCCATAGACATTATGGTGGTAGCAGCAGCCACTAAGAAGGAACTTGCCCAGGAGAGTTCCTCAGTTCATCCTCCTGACCGAGAGTCGTGGATGATGGACTGCCTAGGGAAGTGGGTTTACGCTTCAGCTACCTTTTCTATTGGGGCGCTGAACTACCTGGCCCATGTCACCAGACTCCAACATGACCTGATAAAGGACCTGGAGGAGTCTCTCCCTAAGTCCATGTTGCAGGAGGACAGGGTCTTGTTCTCCACAAAGATGGCCACTTTGAAAGCAGTCTCCAACACGTCCATGCAACTCCTTTCACATGCTACTGAAGGAGTGGCTCTGGCGGCTGGGTCCGGCGTGTCCATGTGGCTCAACACCTGGATCAGATTATATAAATTTTCGGAACCTTTCAAGGCGTCCTTTGCCAATGCCCCTTATGATGGCTCTACTGTCTTTGGTAAGACCATCAAAGAGACCTTAGTCCAGAGTGAGAAGGACGGGAAGACACTGTCCACCATCGAGATCCGCTTCTCGAACCTCAAAGATTCTTTTCCCAGAACGAGAGAGGGCAAAAGAAGATGTGGTTCCGGAAGTCACAGTATTCCCGGGACACTCAGGGCTCTTCTTCCCCCAGAGGCAGAGGGGGTTCGAGGAATTTTGGGTCTCGAGAACCTTTCTCTGACAGATCCGGGCAGCAACCCTGAGGGGTGGCTCGACTGCTCTGCTCTGGAGGCAGTCGGGATATGATTGTCCTTGCACCTAGCAGTATTGGAGTCCATAACATCAGACCACTGGGGGCTTCAGATCATATCCATAGGATACTCTGTCCCTTTGTGGGTCCCCCCAAATCTCCGAAACACCACCCGGATGTACCACCCAGACAAAGGGAGGCAGCAGCACAGGACATTTCCAGGCTGCTAGAAAAATGAGCCATCGAAACAGCCCCCCCCCCCCCGATCAGTCCTGATCGGGCTTATACTCCAGGTTATTTTTGGTGCCAAAGAAAACTGGAGACTTAAGGCCCATTCTGGACCTTTCTACCCTGAACCTGTCAATTGCCAAAGAGAAGTTCCGGATGGTCACACTACAGTCCATCATGCTGTACCTGCAAGAGAGTGACTGGATGTGCTAGTTAGACCTCCAGGATGCTTGCTATCACATAAAGATGCACAGAAGCTCCAGGAGGTTCCTCTGCTTCTGGCTAGGAGTCGATCATTACCAATTTTGAGCCCTATCCTTTGGTCTCACCACAGCCCCCAGGGTGTTCACCAATGTGATGGTTGTGGTAGCGACTCGCCTGAGGCTTCAGGGGATTCAGGTCTGTCCATACCTGGACGATATGCTCCTCAGTGCTCCCACCAGGCATCTGCTCTCCCAATCCAGGGATTATTTCCTGAATCTTGCCCTGTGTTTGGGGATCATAATCAATGCATCCAAATCACTCCTAGATCCTGTACAGGTGATAGACTACATTGGCGCCAGGATAGATACATTACAGTGCAAAATCTTCCTGACCTCGGAGAGAGTACAAAACCTGAGGATGCATGTCTCCCTGATCTACCACTCTCATCTCCCAATGGCGGAGATGGTGTTGAGGGCCTTAGGCTCCATGACAGCGACCATAATACTTCTCCCGTGTGCCCGGTTACACATGAGAATTCTACAGTGGACTCTAGCTGTACAATGGTCCCTGTTGGAACTGTCACTGGCATATCCAGTTCAACTCAGTCGAGTCTGATGTTCTTCGTGTTTCACTGTTGCAGTCATTACATTTGGGTAATCTTCTGGGAGGTTGCCCTCAGTTGGCCTGAATTCCAAAGTCTTGAGTCCTGCGTCGGTTGCTGTCTTCTCTTCCGTGACGTCAGGTCGTCAAGGGTATAAAACATGCAGCTGACGCCATTTTCTTTAGTCTTTTGTGCCACGCGGTGCCCGAAGCAGAAGCATTTCGCAAGTGCCAGTTGGCCGACTACTGAAATATTCATGTTTGAGTTTCAGATCCGAAGTCTTCACTAAAGCTAAGTACTCCATTGAGGAAACTTTTTTCTTGCTTTCTACCGATGTCAGAAAAAGTTAATAACTGTATTACTTGTGGAAAGCAAATACCTCATAAGGATTTCCATTTATACTGCATTCCTTGCCTAGGCCCTGATCACAACGTGCCTGGCTGTCGGTTTTGTGCTAGATTTAACCAACGCACTATTAAGCATCGGTATATTTTTGCATCAAAGTATTTTGGAAACAGATTTAACTACCCAGAAATGTCGTTGGATAGCAATCCAACTAATGGAGTACATAAAAAACACAAAGAAAAGGACAGAGAAAGGCAGTCGAGATCCAAAACCGACAATGAAGCTTCTCCTGAGCCAGTCGCCAGTTTGCCGGTACTCAGTGAGGCGCTTTCGCAGCCCCTGATACCCGCTACCTTCGAGTAGCAGGCCTCTACCGACACCCATGTGGAGCCCGGCATGCCGCAAGATACTCAAGGCATTGCACCGACAGATGTATCTCCCTCAGATGGGTCCTGAGCCGCTGAGCAGGCACCGGCTTCTGAGGGTGTATTCAGACTTCAACATTTGTATATCAAACCGACGGCAGCTGCAAAACCAAAAACAACTTCTAAAACTAAAAAACCGACGCATGAGCCACGTGCACAGGCCTCTATGCCTAAAAAACAGATGATCAAAATGGCTGAAGACCTTATTACCTTGATCTGGGATACCCATCCCCCTCCAGATAAGAGGCCTAGCCAAGGCACTGACTATGAATCTTCAGACCAGGTTTCTATTTCTTCTGATTCCTCTTCTGATCAGGAATTATCTATTCCTCACTATGAGGATTCTGATGCTGAGGAGTCTATTCCATCTGCATTTCCTCCTGAGGATTATTCATTTGGAGAAACATTGCATACTTTGAGGGAGCATTTTCACTGGGAAAGTCAAGACTTCTCAGAATCAAAAAAGGCTCAGGAATTTCCTTCTTCTCCCTCAGCACAGGCCTTTAGCCATTCCCCCTGTCCTAGCCATTGTGGATGATGCGTTTTTGGAGTCAAGCTCGACCCCTGACTCCTTACCTCCAGCTCCTAGTAAGCCTGAAAGGTATTACAGGGTCCCTGACTCACATAAATTTTTATTTAGAAACCCTGCTGCTGATCCTGAAACTATTTCACAGGGTCCAAAGGGAGTTTAAGGCATCAACAGCAAAAAATCCTACCCCCTCTGACAGAGATTCAAGGGCACTGGACAGATGGGGAAAAAAGGTTTATACATCTGCAACCTTGGCAATCAGGGCCTTAAATTGTCAATTTCATATGCTTAAGTACCAACAACATATTATGAGACTGCTGAAACAGAAAATTATGTTGATTTCAGAATGGGCAGAAAATAAAGAATTGCAGGAATTATTGCATGCACCTGAACACAAAGAAAGGCATACTTTGCAATGTGGGTTTGATTCCTTAGAGGCCTCCTGCAGGGCCGCAGTTACTGGAGCTGTGATTAGGAGGCATGCCCGGTTAAAGGAACAAAATTTGCCTGATCATGTTAAAGCTAAACTGGTAGATGCACCTTTACAGCATGATTCTCTGTTTGGTATTAAGGCAGAAGAGTTTTTAAAGAAAATGGAAGACAAAGCTAAGTCTATGCAAACTGTTAAAGACTTTGTACAAGTGCAGCCACCAAGATTCAGTAGACACTGGTCTACAAATAATTGGTCCTTTCCTGTGTCAGACAGAGCTCAAAGGGGCAAATCCAGACGTCCTAAGGGTTCCAGATACACAGGCACAAGATTCATACAGGTCAAAGCAATGGGGCACTTCCACCTCTAAATCTGGAGGAGATAAAGGGCAAACCTACAGAAAGCAATCCCAATGACTTCCCTCTGCCTATACCAAGCACTTATCTTTTGGCAGCACCCATGGGGGGAACATTAGCACTTTTTGCTCAAAATTGGCAGTTAATAACCCAGGACAAGTGGGTACTAAACATCGTATCACAGGGATACAGATTCCATTTCCACACTCTGCCAATGGCAAATGGTTGGCCAGATCTGCCAAAAAATCAATGGGCAGAGGCACAGAAACAAGTTACATCCCTCATGGATATGGGGGCCATTCAGATAGTACCAAAACCGGAAAAAGGACATGTTTTTTACTCGACTGTTCTTGGTACCCAGAAAGGACAAGGCCTGGTGGCCAATACTGGATTTATCGATTTTGAACACACACCTGGACATTCCAAAATTCAAAATACTGACTTTGCAGCAGCTTCTGCCCATGCTGGGCAAGAATGCGTGGCTGGTGACATTAGATCTAAAAGAGGCACACAATCATGCAGAAGATACCTCAGATTCAAGGCTAGATTAATGCATTACCAATTCTCTACACTGCCCTTTGGCTTATCTACTGCACCCAGGGTCTTTATAAAGTGCCTGGCACCAATAATTGCATTTTGCAGACAAAGAAGTATACAAATATATCCTTACTTAGATGACTGTCTCATTCAAGCAGAGAACAAGGACATTCTTCTTCGACATCTGGCATTTGTGAAAAGGCTTTTAATATGCCTAGGGTACACAGTAAACAAAAAGAAATCACAGCTGGTACCCTCTCAAAAGATAACATTCCTGGGTGCAAGCTTGAATACAACTGCCCAGATGGCTTACCTCATGCCAGACAAGCAAAAGCATCTGACTACTTACTTCAAACTGATGGCAACAAAGACCCAGTTATCTGCAAGACAAATTCTGCAGGCTCTGGGCTTCATGGCATCCTGCATCCTATTGATTCCATATGCAAGACTGCATATGAGGAAACTTCAATAGTACCTGAAAAGTTTATGGAGTCAACGTTCTCACAGTCTGGAAGCAATGATTCTTCTCATACCCTGCCTACAACATGAGTTTCTATGGTGGGCAAAGGCATGTTACCAAAACATGGGACGGCCCTTCACTCTCCCCCCTGCCAGCCAAACCTTAACAACAGATGCATCGGATTATGCCTGGGGAGCCCACATGGCAGGAAGATGCATTCAGGGCATGTGGACCCCAAAACAAATGCATCTGCATATCAACCAGAAAGAGATGCTAGCTGTTCAAAATGCCCTAACAGACTTCATGGACTTACTTCATCCAGGACAACTACTGATAAAGACGGACAACACCAGTCATGTGGTATATAAACAAGCAAGGAGGCACACACTCATACCCCCTTTGCAGATTAGCCATGGCACTGTGGGACACAGCTTTGACCTACCAAATACATCTTCAAGCTCAGTTCCTGTCAGGAAAACAAAATACACTGGCAGACGATTTAAGCAGAAATCTTATGGATCCTCACGAGTGGAAACTAAATCCACAAGTCTTCAGCATGATAACACAGAAATGGGGGAGCCCAGACATAGATCTATTTGCCTCTCCTCAAAATTATCAATTGAAAAGATTCTGCACAAGGACTTATCACAGACAAGCATGGAAAGAGGATGCCCTGTCCTTCAGTTGGAAAAACCTATCAGTTTACGCCTTTCCTCCTCTGCCTCTTCTCCCCAAGGTCCTCCTAAAAGTCAGACAAGAGAAACCAAAGATGATACTAATTGCCCCGGACTGGCCCCATCAGTACTGGTACCCAATCCTAAGGAACTTATCTCAATACCCAACTTGGACCTTACCTCAAAGACCTCAACTACTGTCCGAGCAAAACAATCAAATCCTGCACAATCAACTACAGACACTGAACCTGGCAGCATGGCTGATCATGTAGTTATACAAACAACACCTCTCAGTAAAGCTGTGATGGATGTCATTTTGGAAGCCAGAAGGCCTAGTGCTAGAAAATCTTATGCTGACAAATGGAAGAGATTCTGTGCTTGGAATCAAGCACAAGGAACTGATACAGCAGAACCAAATATTCCTCAGATATTGCAATACTTAACTGAGATGCTTGGCAAAGGCCTTTCTTTCTCATCAATCAAAATCCATGCCTCTGCCATTTCAGCTCATTACATCACAAAGCCACCAATCTTTTCTCAACCTTTACTAAAGCAGTATCTTAGAGGAGCCAAAAATTTAAGGCCTCCTAGATCATCACTATTACCTGCATGGGACCGCAGTTATGTGTTGGAAAAGCTCACCCTGCCTCCATTTGAACCAGCTGCTACCGCTGATATAAAGTTCTTATCATGGAAAAGAGCTCTGCTACTAGCAATGACTTCAGCAAGAAGAGTTTCAGAGCTACAGGCCCTCTTGGCTATAGAGCCTTTTATCATATTTTACCCAGACAGGGTGTCTCTGAGAACAAATCCCACTTTTATGCCTAAGGTGGTTTCCAGTGTGGCTCTTAATCAAACAATTCATCTACCAACTTTTTATCCAAATCCGTAGAACAAAGGGGAGAGAATTCTGCATTCCTTGGACGTACACAGACAGCTAAGATTCTACTTGAGCAGGACTAAAGCTCTAAGAAAAACTGAGCAATTACTAGTGTCATATGCTGCAGGATCAGAAGGAAAGGCTATTTCAAAGCAGACAATTTCAAAGTGGATAAGCCACTGCATCCGTTTCTGCTACTTACACCATGGTAAACCTGTGCCCAAGGGCATTAGGTCTCATTCCACCAGAGCTGCAGCTACTTCAGCAGCCTTTCTCAGAGGAGTACCAACCAAAGACATTCTAGAGGCTGCTACTTGGAGTTCTGTTCACACCTTTACAAAGCATTATCATTTGCCTCTCTACTCTAAGTGCAGGACAGGCTTTGCCACTGCAGTTCTGCTGGGCCTTATAGCTGCACCTAATGCTGTTTAGCACCATCCTCCCAACCATAGATTTGGGATTCTACCCAAATGTAATGACTGCAACAGTGAAACATGAAGAACATAGTACAGTTGTGTACACTTACCATAAATGTAGATGTTCGAGTGTATTCACTGTTGCAGTCCAGGTTACCCTCCCGCCATCCTCCTGTCATTCTGGAGTTTCTTTCCTTCTCTATCTTCTACAACCTCTGTGGTGTATTTGCTTGTAGATGAAGGTTAAGTTTATATTGATGCATATATATATATATATATATATATATATATATGTGTGTGTGTGTGTGTGTGTGTGTGTGTGTGTGTTTTTTGCTATCTTTTTGGGGGCACCTGACATCGGGGGCAAGAAAAAGTAAAGAAAATGGCATTGGCTGCATGTTTTATACCCCTGACGACCTGATGTTATGGAAGAGAAGACAGCAACTGACACAGGACCCAAGACTTTGGAATTCAGGCCGACTGAGGGCAACCTGCCAGCAGATTACCCAAATGTAATGACTGCAACAGTGAATACACTCGAACATCTACATTTATGGTAAGTGTACACAACTGTACTTTCCAGCCCCGGCCCAAGCCACAGTGACCATGGATGCTTCCCAACTTTGGTGGGGGGGGGGGATTGTTCGGGCTGAACAGTCCAAGGCCTGTGGTCCCCTGTAGAAACCAGCTTGCACATAAATGTCCTAGAGATGAGGGTGGTCCTTCTAGCATTGCAGGCCCTTCATGCCTGTCTTCCTCTGGGAATGATTGCCATTCAGTCAGACATGTCAATGGTCTTGTATATCAACAAACAGTGAGGGACCAGATCTTACCCTCTTTGTTGCGAGCCCATGAGAGTGTGGGAATGGGCTATTTCCACTGGTCGTTTTCTCATTGCAATGCACACTCCGGGATGATCCAGCATCCTAGTGGACAGGCTAAGTCGGACTATTTTGATGCCTTACGAGTGGTCTCTGAATCTGTCAGTAGCGGAACAGATCTTCCGTGAGTTGGGCCAACCTTGCTGCGATCTCTTCACATCTCCTTCCAATGCGAAGTGTAGCGAGTTTTCCGCTCTGAAGCCCCCTGCCGGTGGAGTCCCCCAGAGATGCTCTAGTTCATGCTTGGCCTCTCGGTCTTCTGTATGCTTACCCTCCAGTACCTCTTATTCAGAGGTTCCTACAGAAAGCTCGTCGACCGGGGAGCAAACTGATCCTCATTGTCACGTTTTGGCCTTGCCAGGTATGGTTTCCCTTCCTTTGGTCTCACCTTCTGTCTCTGCCTTGGATCCTGGATCCCATTCACGATCTGATTTCACACCCTTCGGGGGTTCCTCATCTGAATCTGGACAGTTTGAAGCTCACAGCTTGGCTGCTCCAGTTCCCGTGATTGCTAGGACTCCTGGATTATCTTTCTCAGTTAGGTCTATTTTGGTGGCTGCTCATAAGTCTTCGACCAGGAAGGTTTATCGCAGCAAGTGGAAACGTTTTTCCTTTTGAGCCTCTCAAAGGAGTTTAGACCCCTTCATGGCTCCTGTTTCTGCCATTCTTGATTTTCTAGCTGATATTTTTCAAAACGGAGGTAGTTCTTCTACTGTCAAGGTTCAGTTGGCTGCCATTTCTCATTTTCATGTGGGTGAGAATTCTGCCTCTTTAGCTTCCTCCAGACTGTGTAAAGCCTTTAGTAAAGGTACCTTTTTGTTATGCCCCCTGGTCAAGGATCCTGTTCCCTCATGGGACCTTACTATGGTTCTTCAAGCTTTGGTCGCTCCACCTTTCGAGCCTGCTGCAACAGTAGATCTTAAATATTTATCTTGGAAGACAGCCTTTCTGGTGGCTATTACCTCTGCCAAAAGGGTTTCAGAACTGCAGGCCTTGTCCATCAAAGTTTCTTATACGATTTTTCACAAAGATAGGTTTTCCCTTTGGATCAATCCATCCTTTCTTCCTAAGGTGGCATCACCAGTCAGTATCAATCAGACCATCAATTTGCCTGTGTTCTTTCCTAATTTTACTAACAAAATGGAATACAAACCACCTGCTGGATGTTCATAGGCAGTTACGATTCTGTTTGCACATGACAAGAAATTTCCGTAAATCTGATCAGTTGTTTGTATCCTTCTGTAAACCCTATTTGGGGAACCTATCTCCAAGGTCACTGTTGCTAGTTGGATTTCTTCATGCATCCTTCAGGTCTATAAGGACAGAGGCATGTCTCCTCCGGGTCAGGTGAGAGCTCATGCCACTAGAACGATGGCTAAGTCTGCGGCCTTTTGGTCTAGAGTGTCTTTGGATGATGTTTGTTCCGCAGCTACTTGGTCCTCATCTCATACATTTATTTCTCATTACAAATTGGATTTTACTTCCAGAAGGAGAGCATCCTTTGGTTCCTCGGTGCTCCGGAATATCCTTCCATGAGGGCCTCCCAGGAGTTTAGTAGCTGGGGACTCTGTCCCACAGGTTGAAGACCAAATGAAGTAAACTACTTCAGATAAAAAAGTTATGTACCCACTATAACATTCCATCTGAGTAGTTCTACTTCATTTGTCTTCAACCGTCCCTCCCTCCTTTCCCTGGACCATGGCATATGAACAGCCTACGGGCTGCAGTTATAGGTTACAAGTATTTTTACAGGTCGGGTTATCAGTATAAGGTTCAGCAAAGTCGATCTGGGGGTTGGAAGGTAGTGGAGGTGTATTATGGGTAAGGGGAGGAGCTTGGAGCTTAGAGCAGATGCTAGTAAAGTTGTCGGCTCGGATCCGGTATCCCACAGGTTAAAGACAAATGAAGTTGAACTACTCAGATGGAACGTTATGGTGAGTACATAACTTCTTTTTCTTAGCCTTATACTTTGGCATGTCTGCAGCTTCCATACTCATTACAGAGTGCCCTGCTCTGGCTATTGCTTTTTGCAGAATTCAGGGGATACAAATTTTCCCCTACCTGGATGACTTTTTATTCAGACCTCATCCAAGGGAAGCCCTTATGCTACATCTCAAATTTACAATGTCTGTTCTGAAAAGACTGGGATTTACTCTCAATCTAAAGACATCCTCCCTAACCCATTAGGGATATGGTATTCTTAGGTTACAAGCTCAGTAACCTGCTAATGGCAGTTTTCATCCCTCAAGAGAAAGTTCTGACTCTATGATCTAAGCAAGACAGATTCTCAGAGACCTGGCATACATGGCAGCCACAGTTCCAATAGTGCTGTATGGGAGGAAGAACCAGTGGTACCTGAAATCCCTTTGATCTAAGCACTTTCATCCCTTAAGACTTCCACATCCCTCTCTTGTCCTTTATTAAGTGGGAGGTGCATTGGTGGATATCTCACGTAAAACTTGGACTTCCCTTCCCTTCCTAGCACCCACATCCATTTAAGACCTACCCATTGGGACTCATTCAACGTGGCCTGGGTGCATGGACAGGCTTCTCAACAATACACGGGCAGTGATCCTCCAAAGAACATAATAGTGTAAAGAAGATGAAAGCCCTCATCCAAGCCTTGCAGGTGCTCTCCCTGCTGTGGAATCCTGTCTCCCTGAATGTCTTCTAAAACAGCACATTAGTCATGTGGTGTGTCAGCAGATGGGGACACCACATCTTAGAAGCTATGCAGGCTAATTCTGAGGGCATGGGACATAGCCATAGAAAGAAAACTGTCCCTACAGGCAGTTTACATTGCTTCAGTGGACAACATCCTTACAGACAACCTCAGCAGATCCCCCCCCCCAAATGGATTGGCAGAGGGAGGTCTTTCTGGGCATAGTCCACAAATGGGATAGACCTCAAATAGATATTTTTGCCTCCAGCCAGAACAGACAGCTCAGACCATTCTGCTCTAGGACTTCTTGTTGCCAGGCCTGGAGGATGGATGCCATGTCTTTCAACTGTCGAGAGAAGTTCCTATATTCCTTCCCTCCCATCTCCTTGATCCCAAAGGTTCTGTTGAAGATACAGAGGGACAATCCAAAAATCTTCCTGGTGACATCCTTTTGATCCTGTTACCACTGATTTCCCCCTTCAACTTAATCTTGCCAAGAGCAATCACTTCAACTTACCCCACAGAATGGCCTTATTCATACAGGGCATGGGCTTTCTTATTCACCCCAACCTTTAGGCTCTCAACCGAGCTCTTTGATTGATATAATTTTAATTCCCTTCAGGCACCAGTTCTCCGAGGATGTATTCCAAGTACTTCAGGAGGCAAGAAAAGTTACTACTAGAAAATCTTTCATCTCGAAGTGGAAAAGATTTTCTGTATGGTATTGCAAGAATGAAGACCTCAATTTGATGGGTAGACTATTTTGTCATACATGTGACAGCTACTTAAAAATGATCTAGTCTACCCCTCCATCAAAGCATCTGCTATTTCTGCTTGCGTGTCATTTGTCTGCCATTGTGTGTAGAAATGAGGTCAGACAGTTCTTATAAAGCATCCTTCACTTGAATCCTTCCAGCTAAGCTATCCTCCCTCCTTGGGAATTTTCATTTTGTTTTAGAAAAGTTTACCCAGCCAATTCTGAACTGGCATCTTCAACTTCACTAAAACTTTGTAACTGAAAAACATTTCTGCTCATTGCTTTTACCTCTGCTGAAAGAGTTAGAGTTATAAGCACTTATGGCAACCCTTCCTTTCCTTATCATTCATAGGCTAGGATTTTTTTAAGGGCTAATCTTTGAACCAATCCATTCATTTGCCAACCTTTTTTCCTAATCCTCAAAACAGAGGTTAGATGATCCTTCTCTGCCTGGACATATACCAGTAGCTAAGGTTTTATCTTTGGCTTGGGAGTTGGTTTAATGGTTAAGGTATTTGCCTCACAGACACAAGGTAAAAGATTTGATTCTCACCTTGGGAAGGTAAATTGGATAGGCTTAAAATGGCCCATAAGGGCAGTTAGCCTAGTGCTTACCTATGAACCTTGAGTAAACAATTCAATTCAGAAAGAATCCTCCACTCCAACAGACTGAGGTCATATGCCATACGTATAGAACAACAAGAATGTTTTTTAGCTTTTGGTACCCAGGGCGGCTGTTAGGTTACCTTCTGCTGGATAAATCACAAGTATTGGAATATTGAAACAATAATCAGGACATCTAGTGTTATGGTAAGTACTTACACAGTTATACTTTCTCCATTTTCTGTGATGCAGTGAACAGGGAGTCAGTATATTCTCATCCAATGTGTACAGGCACTGGATGATGTAGCCATTTGATGACCCTGAGGTGACTACACACACACACACACACACACACACACACATGAAGAAAAACACTCCATACCATGTATGTAGCAGCTAAGCTTTATTTATTTTTCCTTTCAAGAGCATTAAGACAACATCTTAAGCCTGGTGTACAATAATATTTTTTTTCTCCAAACAGAATTAGTTACATCCATCTTATGGCCCATTTCCGAATGCACACTCAGATTAAAGAACAAACATCTTGCATGATCTCTGGATTCAGATGCATCATACGACCAGAGTGGCTTCACATGTTTTCCCCACCTGAACTGCAGCGGCTTATGTCTGGGGATAATGCTGAGATTGACCTTGAAGATTTAAAGTAAGTAAGACTATGTTAGTAAATAATGCATACTTTTTGAATTAGTGCCTTGAATGTTTAAGCGGTCAAAATCTAGGTCGTTGTCAGTAGCATTAAAAAGTAGAAAGATATCTCATCCCATTCTCTTTTTAGTTTGTATAGCCATCTGTTTTCATCGTAGAACTATAAATTGTTCTGTAGTTACTAATTGTTTCTTCTGCATCTTGTAAGTGACAGGTATGAGGTAATCTCTTGTGAGGTAGAGCCACTGGAGGCAGGACTCTGTTTCACCATCAAGGCATACTTTTCCATTCATATCCTCATCTTTTGCTCTGGAGCCTTCTTTCTGCGACTTGTAGTTGTCTGTGTTGTGCTTCTTGAAGAAATGGGCTGAGTGTTTAACAGGTTTAAGGAGGTTTGGACAGAGGTAGATTTAAAGAATTAAATTGAAAGAAACAAGAAAAAATAAGGAAGGCATTTCACATGATGAATAGAGGATACTGACCAAGATTTCATAGTAAACAAGACATGTTTTAGGTGCATATAGGAAAAAGGGGAAAGCAAGATTCATTATAAGATAACAAGGAGTGAAGTAACAACATGGAAGGGGAACAGGAAAAGGGAACTACTAGGAAACTTGCTTTGTCATGCTTTCCGTCATTCGGTAGGCCTTTTGAGTTAAGAAAGAGTAATTTAAAGATTAGTAATGATGTAAACAGAGTATAGCAACCATGAAGCTAGAGAAGGAAAAGTAGCAAGGACAATTTCTTTTGGGGGGGGGGGGCACAGTGATGAGTCACAATGCAGTCTGCTGCTGCAGGTTCTGTCAGTAAGCTGTGCACTCTTTGTAAGTAGTGTTGCTTCTGTCCATTTTACCTTGATCATAGCTGTAAAAAAACTTTGTTTTCTAGTCTTAGGATGTATAATTTAAACTGTTGTTGAAACTGAATGTAGGTAGATCTATACTGGTTCATAGGTTCTTACTAAGTTTGCTGTCAAGGAGACTGTTGAGAAGCTCAGCCGCATTACCCATTACTGATGGGAGACTAACAGTGCCCCCCATTAAGTAGATTTTCCTCAGATATCTCAGGTGAAAAATTATGGAGACCTATCCAGTCATCCAGGCTGGTTTAAAAGGTTGCTATGGAAATATTCTACTTGATATGTTAAGGCAATGTATTCTACAAATGGGTCATACGTTGGGTTATGTACATGCTGTGCCATTTAGTGATGATGGGATAATACAAGTTTAGTTCTGTGTTTTCTTTCCTTGATGCTTTGCCTCCTGTTGCCACTGTGTTTGTTGAGGCTGTGCCCCGTGCTCCTAATGTGCAGTGATCTTGGTGATGAGTATATTAATTTGGTGTTGGGGGTGGGTGGGTAAAGGAAGATTACTTTCACAAAAAAACTTAAAAACGTTTAGTGAGACTGCCTTCAATGATTTTGTTTTTGGCTACTTAGTGTTTTGGCTTTGTTCTCTGTTTGGGTTAGAATTTTGTTTGTTCAGTGTGCAACCTTTTTTTAGGTACATTAGAGAAAGAGAAATTAGATTGCTGGAAATAGAGTGGAGGAAGTTGTGAAGATGAAAAGAAAGATGCGATAATTTTGAATACTTTACTTTGTTCACAGATGGGAAGCGTTAAAGATTGCTGTAGTTGCTGGAAAGAATTGTATTTTGTGGTAGGGGTGACTGACAGAGGAATTCACTTAGAGTAGAGACTAAAAAAGACGTAAAGTGAGTTAGAGTCAGGCAAATCAAAAGCAGCTGCTGATTGTCACAAGAGGTGCTAAGAGGATTTGCTAAAGGGATCAGGAAGCCATTCAGAAAAGGCTGCAGCAGTAATTTTGCACAGGAAAGGTCAGTGAAAGTTGCTGAATGTTACAGGCTAGTCAGCTTAATGTAAGACAAGGTGCTAGAGATGGCTTTAAGAAAAATAACACATCATGTAAGAAAAATGGTGGTGATTGGTATTCACAGTTGAAAGGTCATGGTATTTTAAATCTGATTATCATGTATAATTAAGTAACAGATGCAGCAGGTGTAGGGTTGCCACCTTTTCAAATGGTCAAAGTGTGGGACATTTTTGGTACAAACATCAGATTTTACAGGCCGACACATACCCATGGCCAGTGCAAAGGATATAGAACTTAACGTTTTTGCCTAAATAGAAGCTTATTCTTGTAGTATTTTAGCTGCTTATTATAACATTTAGGTATTTCAGATATAGAATAACTGTTTTATGCAACTATTACATAAAATATAGGAAATAATTTTGTCCTAAAATCTCAGGACATTTGCCATTTTTACAATTTTTTGTTAGGACACAACTGCCCAAAGAAGGACTGTCCCTCGCAAAGTGGGACAGGTGGTAACCCTAAACACCACCTCACTGGATATAGTGTTTCTTGACTTGCAAAGATTTTTGCATCTATATCGTATATGATGTTTTGTTGATGTAAATACTGGTTCGAAATTTGTGGGTTGAATTAAGAATTTGCTCGAAAGGAGTCTGTGTATTAGAGGATTATTCATCTTGGAAGAAGAAGGTACTGGTAGCTGTGTTCCTTGAGGATGCATGTTTTTCAGTCTTTATCTTTCATTCATGATCTCTACTGTTTCCTGCTTTTATATGTGCATTTCACTGTATTTTTGAGAAAGGATTGCTCCTCCTCCTCACTGTTGCTGCTGTAAGACTGTCTTGAAATCACTTTCTGCAAGTTGTTTAATTGGTAGCATTGCACTTTTAGATCTCTTCTACTTTGTTTCTACATTAGAAGGACTGGGTTTACTCATCTTGTGACAGGAGATGTGTGCTTATTGTGTCTGAGATGGGAACACACAAAATGGCTCATAGTGTAGTCATTTATTCGCCAGAGGGTTCATTAGTTAGTTTTCAGTTTTTTTCTGTGCTGCTATAAATTTGGAGCATTTTCCCAGAGATACATGCCCTGTACGGTAGCAAACACCTAGAAAATAAATTTTCCGTATAGAACAGTCCATAAAACATACTCTGGAAAGCAGTAGTTATTGAGTAAATACCTTGTGTGCCAACAAGCCTAGAGCAGCTAGTTGGACATCGAGTGGCAATACCAAAAGATTTAGTAGAATTCGCTATTGTGAAAACATAAAATCTAGTAGAATTTAGTACTGGTTGGCATAATCCCAGTAAAGCACCCTTATTAATCTGCACCAACAAAGCACCATTAGTAGCCTGCTTAACCCCATTACACCACCCCTTTTAGATCACCAATCAAAGGACTAGGCAGCATGGATATGCATTTTCTTAATTTCTCTGTAGCCAGCTTGGTGGATATGGGCATCTTGAGACAATGTAGCAGTTGTCTCATGTTTAGCGACAACCACATAATCTGTAAAGAAATGGACACCGTATGTGAGAGGTGTACTTAAAGAATGACACTGGAGACTAAACTCTCATGTACAAGCCCACATCAGATTGTTGAAACCACACACACAACAATCACGTCACTTAGCACACAACACCCACACACAGAGTAACATTTGCTGAGGCACTTAAAAACAATCTTCCTAAACAACAAAAATCACCTAGACTGCCTTTTGGCAAAGCTATGCCTCAGCAAGCCCAAAGGCATTCAGAAAAAAACGCACCTAACACTGTACATACAGTCACTCTGAATGGAGTCCCAGACACTAAGCCTAAGGCAAGCTAATACACTTCCCAGGACTCAGGTCACAGGGGACTCCATTGTAAGACATACTGATGGCCCGAAAAAAACAAACATTTATTTTTGCCGTTACTTCTGGGTGTTTTGTGAACTTGTCACAGTGCCCGGTGTAGTTTTTTTTTTTGAGTTGTCACCTTTTTAGGTGTTGTTTAGGAGTGAGTTTCTTCTTTTGGTTTTGGATATACTGATACCCCACTAACCAGGCTAAATAAGGAGAGGATAGCGGTAAGTGTCTTATGTGGAGCCAGGATCTGCTAAGTCACATACACACTCAAGTCATTACACCACAAATACCAGTATGATTCTATCATAGTCTGTGTAGGAGTAAATGATCTGAGATGTACCTCCCTTGAGTATATGAAGAGAGACATTATGGAGATCTCAGACTGTGTGTATCAGGCTGGTATGAGCCTGGCAATGAGCAGCATATTACCATCACCAAGGATAATGCCACAATATGAGTAAAAGATTACTTAAATTTTAACAATTGGCTGTCTTTCTGGTGTCATTCTAAGGGGTTCCAAATTTTGTCAGGTTGGGAGGACATGGTTAACAGGGCATGTTGCTTTGCCAAAGATGGTCTGCACCTGACCCATCTAGGCTTTTAAATACTGGATAAAACTTTATCCACCTCCGTAGTGACATTTTAGGCACTGCCAAATTGATAAACCTATCAACATAGCAAAATCAACTCAGTTGAACCTTGGGGGGGGGGGGGGGGTTATTACTGCTCAATGCCAGGAACCTGAATAAAAAAAAAACACTCCCTCCAAGCCATCCTCACACTCGAGAATATAGACATCTGTGCAGTTACAGGGACACGGTTTAAAGTGGCAGACAGTACGACAGTGCAAGGTTTCAGTGCCTTCCACACTTTTAGACCAGTAGTTGTACATACAAGAGATAAAAGTGGAGGTGTCTCAATATATATTAATAACAAGCATACCTTTAGGGTGGTCCAACAGAATGACATGCTTGAGTTCCTCCACATGCAGATCACCATAGACAAAATCCTGTAGCAAATCCTAGCCAGCTGTAGGTCACCCTCCATGTCCCAAGAAATTCACAATGCATACTCTGACCTACTAGAGACACTTACCAACCAATCTAACCACTACTAATAATCCTACTTAGATTGGAAATCCTACACAGCCTCAAATCTACAAGCACAGATTTCATAAATACAAACACCTGTGACCAACTAGTGAATATGCCCACTAGGGGCTGCAGCAAACTGGACCTTTTAATCACAAATGTGGAAGAATGCTGCATCCTCCCCCAGTGTCTTTTCCTCCCCGGTGAGGTCTGACCATAAAGCTGTCTTCAAGAAAATCAAACTCAACTTTGTAACCCTAGTAAAATCAGCAACTGTTACAAGCTGTTCCAAGGCAAAATACTTTATCTGATTTTGTCAGTTTTCATTTGTTCCTCAATTCTTGGGTTTGGATTGGATCCTCAGATCTGGCTCGGCTGCTTCTGCTATCTCGTGGATCACTGAAAGCTTTCAAGCTCTCCCCTGTCCCATAATGCACCAGTCCCTAACTTACCTCAGATCTCATTTGCCGCCTTGGCCTTGAAGTACAGACATGGTCGCTGTTTCAGCTGTTGAGTTCATTGCGTTCTGTGAGTTTGGATGTAAATCTTTATAATATTTTTGTATCTACACACATACACACACACACACACACACACACAAACACACACATTATATATATATATATATATATATATATATATATATATATAATGTGTGTGTGTGTGTATATATGTAAATATTATCTTTATCTTCTCTCTTTTCCTTTACATGCTGTGAAGTACTTGTGCACTCTTTTTTTATACCATTATTGGTAGATCATTCCGTACTTTCTGTACATCCTGTATTACCATAGTTGGTATTTTCTAATTTCTTGTATTTGTCTAAAAAAAAATAATTCTTTCCTTCCCTTTTTTACTTTATTAAAAATGTCTGAGAAACTCTTGCGTTTCAAAAAATGTTTGTCCTGTGGCCACAAAATTCCTTTATCAGACACGCATTCACAATCAGTTTACTGCCTAGGCCCATCTCATCTTGCTGCTATGTTATTTGTAAGGGTTTTAACCCTAGGGCCATAATTTAACCCTAAGGCCATAATAGACTGTAGGAACAAGCTTAGACTCAGGGGCTTGCTGCCCTCTAAACCTTCTGCTTCTCCAGTATCTTCTGGGGCTCATACCCCTAAAAAACCCAAAAAGAAAGATTCAAGAGAGCGTTTCCCAGAGCCAACTACTTCATAGGTGTCAAACTCGGAACCTCCTCCAAAAATGGCTAAATTTTTGGATCCCAGTTACTCGGATCCAAAATTCTGAAAAGAGGAAATCACCTTGGATCCGATTGCCAATCTTGGGTCCAGATCCAGTCACCTCTAGGCTGCCTTCCCCCTTCTTGGAGCATTCTCCAAGACACCACCAATCAAAGCCTTCATCTACAAAATCCTCATCTTATTCTTCTAAAAGTTTGACAGAAACTGATGTGGATAGGAAGATGAGGAAATTCCTGTCAACACAGATACAAATGAGAGTTCTCCTGGATCTGACCCCATCGAATCTGGAGACCCTTGTTAATACAGCTGTACCCTTGGTCACTCCTTTTCTGATCCGACCTATTGTATTGGAGCCGTTGGATCTGAAGGTCCCAGAGACATTCACATTGAATTCGAAGATACTGGTATCTTCAACTCCAGTGATGTCTCTGAGTGTACTGCCTCCTACTATATTGGAGTCAGATTATTCTTGGAGCCGTAGTTGTGCCGACAGATCTGGAGTGGTGGAGTCAGCACCAAAGCAGTCAGATCCATCTTTCCTCCCTCGCAACCTCTGAGTTTGATAGCTTGGCTCTGACTCCTCCTTCAAGTGCTTTACCTACTGGGAGGAGAGAACTTGTGGCCCACAAGCATGGCTTTTCAGAGCTGATGGCTTCCTTCTCTCTGAGGCATTCCACATTCAAAGTAGTGGAGAAAGCTTTTTCTATTCCTAGAGCTAGAACTTCTCCACTTTCTGCAGCTGTGACCTGCCTAACCCTTTCATCTGTATGTCTTGCCTCAGCTATCCTTACCACAGGGACAGCCAGCCCAAGTTAGTCACCAGGATATCCAACACGGTATACTGATTTCTTCAGGCACTTCTCCAGAGCATCCCACTGAAGAAGTTCCCAGGACGAAAAAGTGCAAAAGGAGGCCCCTGGACTCTCCTCAAGAGTCAACTCACAAAGATTCTGACTTCAATGAAGGGGGAAGTATTCCCAAAATCACCACTTAGCGACATTTCATTTGGAGACATTTTGGAACTCCTGAAGCAAAGGGGGTAGTTGGTCTCCCTACAACCTTTCCCAAGAGGAGTTGGTATTCTTGGAGGCTTTTGGTGCTGGCTTGTGTACCTCCTGAGTAACTCCTCCCACTGATGAGTTCATTGATTTGGTCTCTTGTTGGGCATGGGAGGAGCCTGATACTGTTGAACCAATACCCAACAGACTAGTCAAGATTCTGGCACCATCTAGGGAATCTGTTGGAGCAAAGGAATACCAGTTGATGCCTTGGTCATAGCAGCAGCTACAAAGAAGGATCTAGCAGAACAGAGTTCCTCTGTCCACCCCCCTAACAGGGAGTCTGGGGTGATGGACAAATTAGGGAAGTGTGTTTATGCTTTAGCGACCTTTGCCCTTTGGTCACTGAATTATTTGGCACACTTCACAAGACTACAGATGGATCTGATTAAAGAACTTACCAAATCCTTCTCAGAGACTGTATCCTCTGAGGCAGAGAGCACTGTTGCCTCACAGTTGGCTACCCTTCAGTCCATTTCCAGTTAGTCCATGAGGCGTATCTCATGCAGCAGAAAGTACCTCACAGGTGGTGGGTTCACCTATTTCCATCAGGAGGCATGCCTGTGTGCATTTGTGCAACTTTGTAGAACCATGCAGAGCTTCCTTTGTCAATGCTTCCTCTGACTGAAGTTCCTTATTTGGCTCCAAAGTGAAAGACAAACTCTCCAAGTGTGAGCAAGAAGGTAAAATCCTATCTGCTGTGGGGTTACATTTTTTGACCCCTCGATATCAATCTTTTCTAAGAAACAACGAGGTGTTTGAAACATGTGGTTCAAGAAATCCCAGGTTCATTTCCAAGAGCCACGTGAGGGGAACTTGAGTGGAAGATGCCGCCCTTGTGGCAGAGGTGGGCTGCAAAATCAAGAATTGAGAGATTCTTTCTCTAAAAGATCCTCCTGAAAGAAGGCCCGACTGTCTCTGGAGGTGGTCGGGGGTCATCTATTACTGCAGCAAACAGCCTGGCCAAAAATTACAAAAGATTCATGGGTGCAGAAGATAATATCTATAGGTTATATAATACCATTTTCCCATCCACCCCTTTTGTTTACAAGAAAATCCAGGATGTTCCATCCAGTCAGAGGGAGGAATTAGTGCCAGAAATAAACAAGCTACTAGAAAAAGAGAGTCATCCAAGAGGGTCCCCCAGACCAGAAAGAGTCCACAACTTACTCAAGATTCTTTTTAGTGCCAAAGAAAATGTGGGACTGGAGAGCAGTTTTGTATCTCAGCAACCTAAAATCAGTCAGTTCAATACACAAAGTTCCAGATTATCACAGTTCAGTCTATTCTGTCATTTCTGCACCAGGTCGATTGGATGTGCTCGATAGATCTTCAGGATGCATTCTATCATATCTATATGAACAGACGCACCAGGAGATATCTTCTCTTCCAGTTAGGAGACAGTCATTTCAGAGCTCTGCCCTTTGGTCTTACCACAACCTCCAGGGTGTTCACCAGTGTATGGCAGTAGTGACAGCTCACTTGAGGCTTCAAGGATTCCGAGTGTTTCTGTATTTAGACGACTGGCTCATTACAGCTCTGACCAGACATCAACTGATACAGACCCAAGATCACAAACTCCATATATGCATTTCAGTCAGTTACAACAAATCTTATCTGGAACCAACACAGACATTGGAATTCATCAGTGTTTGTATCAACATGATCACACAAACAGCATCTCTCCTTTTGACAAGAATTCAGACTATTCAGTTTCAGGTTGGGAAAATCATTCAAATCTCTCCTCTCTCAGCTCAATTAATCCTCCAAGTTTTAGGGTCCATGTTGGCAGCAATCATCCCGGTTTCATTGTCAAGGTACCATATGAGAACACTTCACTGGACGTTAGCCAGTGGTCCATTCTTTACCAACCTCTATCCAGTCAGATAAAGATAACTCAAGCTTACAAAAGATATCTCCTATGGTGGATACAATCAAGTCAAGTACAAGAAATTGTCACTTTGTTCTTCCTCAACCCAAATCCATAGTGACAACAGATGCCTCCCAGATCTTCTGGGGGGGGGGGCATTTTCTAGGAAGGACAGTCCAAGATACATGGTCCCACAAAGAGAGCGACAAGCAAATCAGTGTCCTGTAGAGGAGTGTGATCCTTCTAGTGTTGCAGGCCTTCCAAGACTCTGTCCCCACTGGGACTGTTGTGATTCAACCAGACAATTTGTCACTGGTGTGGTACGTCGGCAAACAAGGCAGGACCAAATGTTATCCCTTGTGTCAAGAATCTTTAAGAGTGTAACAATGGGCGATCTCATCCAATTGATTTCTGATAGTAACGCACATTCCAGAGAAGTTACAACGTGATTGCAGATAAGTTAAGCAGGTCCATTTTGATGCCTTATGAGTGGTCTCTCAGTGTGAAGGTGGTAGAGAGAATTTTCCATTGATGGGGTTAACCCTGCTGCGACCTTTTTGCATTCCCTCTCAGCAAATGCAGCAGGTTCTCTGCCCTGATTGCCCCACGGGGAAGTAACCAAGAGATGCTGCCATTCACGATTAGCCTGCCGGTCTCCTTTATGCCTATCCCTGTTACCCCAGTCCCCAAATTTCATCAAAAAGCATCTCGATTGAAGAGCACAGTAATCTTCATTGCCTCGTATTGGCCTCATCAGATTTGGTTTCCCTTTATTGGGCCTTATCTTCTTCATCCTCCTTAGATCTTGCATCCATTTCCAGATCTGCTGTCTCTCCCAACAGACTCGATTCATCCAGACATTCCAGGCCTAAAGTTGACAGCATGGTTTCTCTACTTACATTGATTGCTAGACTGCCCAGGCTCTCCTCCTTTGTCCATCATATTTTTTTTTATCTTCCAAGAAAACATCCGCCAAAAAATTTTACAAGAGCTAATGGAAAAGATTTATATTTTAGACACAACAAAAATGATAAGACCACTTCTTTGCTCCTGTCTCTAAAGTTCTGGAATTTCTTGTGTTAATCTTCAGTGAATGAGCTAGCTCTTCTATGGTTAAAGTGTAATTAACTGCCATCTCCAACTTTCATGCTGGGATAAATAATTCTTCTCTCACATCTTCTAAACTTTGTAGAGCTTTTGTAAGATTATCTTTTCTCCTTAGACCTCCTATTAAATATGCCACTCCTGCTTGGGATTTAAATGTACTTTTGCAGGCTCTAACCCACTTTCCATTTGAATATTCAGCTAAGACAGAACTGAAATATTTAACCTGGAAAACTATCTTTTTAGCAGCAATTACCTCTGCCAGAAGGATTTCTGAAGTACAGGCCTTGTCTTCTAAGCCCACTTATTTGATTTTCCAGAAAGACAGAGTTTTCTTGAGACCCAACCCTTCCTTTTTTACTAAGGTGATGTCAAAATCTAGTATCAGTCAAGTTATCATCCTACCAGTTTTCTTTCCAAATCTCATGTTAGAAAATAGAACAACTGTTAGTATCCTTTTCAGGTTCAAAATTGGACAAGTCACTCTCTAACGTATCATTAGCTAAATGGTTGACTGATTGTATTACCTTTATTTATACTAAATTGTGCATGTCATTACCCAAACCACCAAATGCACATTTTTCCAAGATCTATGGCTGCTTCTTCAGCATTTTTGTCTAGATCTTCTCTAGACAATATTTGTGCCGCTGCAACTAGGGCCAGTCGTCATACCTTTATTGCTCATTGCAAATTAGATCTGGTCTCTAGGGGTGGAGGAGCTTTTAATTCAACTGTGTACTTACCCATAACATTCAATTATGTACTTACCATAACTTTCTGTGTTGTCCATTTTCATTCTTCCTCAACCTCCCACCCACCAACCCCCTCCTTGTCATCTTTTTGTAAGGATCAAAGATACTGAAGGAAACCCTGTTCCTTTCTTTGAGTCTTGGATTTTGCTGGTTACCTTTCTATTGTTATTCCTTTGCAATACTCGACAGATATAAGGGGCAGAAAACAAGATCTGAAGTATGTTAGGGACTAGGGCATTATGGGAAAGGGAGGAGCTCAAGAGCTTTCAGTGATCCATGAGCTAGTAGAAAGGGCCAAGTCAGATCCAAGGATCGGGTCCAAACTGAAGAGTTAAAGAAGAATGAAAATTGACAACACAGATGGAACATTATGGTGAGTATATAACTTCTTTTTATTAAGTGACAGTTTGTCAAAATTCAGTCACCTCCAAACCCAGAGAACACAGCCGTCTACACTGAATTGCTCTCAGAAACACTGTACAACCATGTCAGTAGCTGCATAAAGGCCGCTGTACCTACCAGAAGTAAGCCCAGAAATAGCCCTGAAACAAACCATCCTGGTGGCATCCCAAATTAAACAGGATGTACAACAAAAGGAAAAAAATATGGTAAAAATCAGAAAGGGTAATTCCCATAAAGATAAAAACTGTCTCATTAAACTAAAGCAACTAAGAAGGCTAATTACATCAAGCAAAGTCAACTTCGAAGTTAAGATAGTCTCCCTGGTGAAAGATAACCATAAGGTCTTCTTCACCTATGTCAGAAACCTCAAGGGCAGCATACAGCAGTTTGCTGAACTGGTGGTTAATGGTGCCACAGTCACTGAGCCTGGCAATGTAGCCAACCTGTTAGTAGAGAAATTCAGTTTCAGCTTTACCCCTCTCTGACCCCAACCATCCTCCAAGAAATACCCTAAAACACAACCCTTCCTATTATAGCTGTGGAGCATGTACTGGCTGTGCTAAGTAAAAGCCAAGAATATAGTCTCAGTGGATCCCAATATTATCCCAGGATGTTTCCAGAACAGTCTAGACTTTTCAGGACCCCTGGAGTCACTATTTAACTGTAGTCTTAAAACAGGCTTTGTGCCATGCGAATGGAAGACTGTGATGATCATTCCTCTTCATAAGAGAAGGCAGATCCTGGTAACTACAGACCCATTAGTCTGACTAGTCTTATTTGCAAAGCCATGGAAAAAAACTATCATATAAAATTATCAACAAGGCTATGAGAGACCTCCAGACACTGGATCCCTCCAAGTTCGTCTCTGTCAAAGGAAGGTCATGCAATACTGAACTCGGTGGATTTCTTTGAAAGGGTCATTAAGGCAATGGATGAGGGGAAAGCAGTCTATACTTCCTACATAGATCTGGCTAAAGCATTTGATACAATACCCCACTCGGGCATTGTCATCAAACTCACAATACTAGGCATTAACCTCTTTGTAACTCACTGGATAGCTAACTGGCTCATGGATTGGACCCAAGAGGTTAGGATCAGTGAGGCCATCTCCACAAAAAAGCCAGTCACCAGTGGAGTCCCTTAGGGCTCAGTGATGGGCTCGCTGCTTTTTTGGCATGTACTTCTTGGAGGTCAAAGCCAGTATCATAGGCCTCTGGCTGACCAAGTTTGCAGGTGAGTGTAAACTGAGAGCAGTCATTGAATCCCCCAAGATGAGAACACCATTCAGGAAAGTCTAAGACAGACAAATGCTTGGTGCCAAAGCCATGGATTTAAACTCAGTACCAAGAAATGCATTGTAGTACCTTTTGGGAAGTCGGCCACCCCAGGTGACTATGTCATCAATAAAACATGGCTAAAAGTTGATTCACTAGTCAGTGATCTGGGAACTCATGTTGATAGTAACATAGCCTTTGACCAACATGTGTCCAAGGTAGTAAGAAAATCCTTCATTCCTTAATTTATAAGTAAGAGCATGGTGTCTAGGTCCAGAGTGGTCATCATACCTCTGAATCTGGCCCTTATCAGCAGAATTGTAGAGTATAATGCTCTATGTACCTGCCCAGACATATGCAGTGACTGTAATGCCCACAAAGGTTTCTTACAAAAATAATACAGGTAGTAAGCACAATTGTCTTTACTTAGTATCCTACAAATCTCTAAGAAGTGATCTTTGTCTGGTGTACAAGGCATACCTGGACTCGGTTTTGATGAACCTTTTGTACATCTGCAAAGTAAACAGCATCAGTGCTACTAGATCAAAAGACCTAAATTTTGCTTGTGGTATAAATAGGACATATTACACAAAAAAATAGGAATTCTCTGAGAAACATATTTGTCTCTCCAACATGTCCTATTTACAAAACAAACAAACCAACACTCCTGAAGGTAACTCAAAGAAATGTAAATTTCGAGTCACACAAAAAAATCTTGAGTATACTATCATGGAGACTCACGTTGCGAGGATCAAAACCAAAGAACTCTAAAATCAAGTTTTAATAAAAATATAATAATATGTTTGTAGAAACAAAAAAAGCCTTTTCAATATATTCCGATAAGTGCTTTCGACCTTAGCCTTCTTCAGATCATAGAATTTTGGGCTCTTGCTTCTCTAGTGAAGAAAAAAAAAAAACGGTTTCCTCCAATCATTTTCTTCTCACAGGGCCACTGCTTTCTTTCAGACCTATCACTGGTTAAGCCCATCAAAATGGCTAAAATCACTGTCTTACCAATAGAACGGTGTCTTTTCTTCACAATGGGGAGTTTCAAAATGGAGGAAACTGTTTTTTTTTATAGAGAAACAAGACCCTAAAATTCTATGATCTGAAGATTTATGAAAACTTGATTTTAGAGTTCTTTGGCTTTGATCTTCGCAACGTGAGTCTCAGTGGTGGTATGCTCAAGACTTTTTTGTGTGACTCAAAATTTACATTTCTTTGAGTTACCTTCAGCAGTGTTGGTTTGTTTTGTAAATAGGACATGTTGGAGAGACAGATATGTTTCTCAGAGAATTCCTATTCTCTGGAACAGGCTCCACATCCATTGTGAGGCAGAGTTCCTCCCTAACCCATTCTAAATGCAACTTGGACCACTGGGTGGGCTACTGAGAAATGCACCTCTGGTCTGGTGCCTGTATTTCTAATGGACAGAGGCAGTTAGTAAATCACCCCCTATAAAAATCAAATTTTTGGGTAATATTTGGGTTGCATGTCTAGGCTTATGAGCCCTAGTGGTATACACCTATGAACCGGTGTGGTTTGAAGACAGAATTGCATCATTTGCTTATGATTCTTAGGTGGTTTGAAGGGTAAGATTTCAGAAAAAATGGTAAGGCGGAGAGTGAGGTGACTGTTTCAGTTTAATATAAATAAATGCAGGATAATTAATCTGGAGGCCAGTAATCCAAGTAAATGTATATGCATGGGATGGAGTCTAGAACAGTCTTTTAACAAAAAGAGTTTGGAATCTGGATAATTCAAAAATTAAGCTGCTGGGTGTACTAGTATCTGTACAGAATCTTTAAACAGATGTGTTGCAGTATATTTTGATTTCATATTGGTTTTAATTGCCAAATTCATTAATTCTCCTATTACAGACTTAGTCCAGTTCAGTGTCATGAGAAAAGATGAAACTTTTCCCAACAAGTCACTCGCTGGTTTCCGGTCAGAGGAAATAATCATAAACAGGTGCCAGCCACGCTCGCGCGCACACACACACACACACACACACACACACACACACACACACACACACACACACACTTTGCTTTCCCTTTATTGGGCCTTATCTTCTTCATCCTCCACAGTTAACAGTTTGGAGGAGTGCAAGTTTACCAGTTCACCTACAGCACGTCTTTGGGATGTGGGAGGATCAAAAGGACCTAGACAAAACTCAAATAGGTATAGCGAGAACATGTAGGCCCCACAGAGCTGGCACCCCAGCTGAGCCTACTGAGCAATGGTATAAAAAGTTTCAAAGCCCCCTGACAACCTAGACAACAATGTCTGCTATGTAGAGGAATACACAATTGCTCTATAAAGCCACTTAAACAAATGCATTAACTCAGCTGTACCTAACAGGAACAAAACCAGGTCTTCCTGAAAAAACAAGCCACCCTGATGGACTGTAAGTATAAATAAGTTATACAACAAAAGAAAGAAACTGATATCTAAGAACAGGAGGGAACTAACTCAACAGAAGAAGAATATCCTCCACAGCTTGAACAAGCAAATCAGATATTTTTTTAAGTGCCCTAAGGCTAGCTATGAGTCTAAATTAGCATCCCCAGCTAAAGACAATCATAAGGCATAGGTTCATAGGTTGGTACTAGGCTATCAGCCCTAGGGCCTATACAAGCCTAGCCATAACAATTCCCTGTCTATTTCTTCCCACACTATTTACTTCCCTGGACCCCTGTCTAGCAGGGCGACTGACGTGATCCCCGTACATCCAAAACTTAAGAATGAGTGCCCAGCTGTGTGCCCTAGTTATATTGGATGGTACCACTCACACCGAACGTGAGGAAATTGCCAACCTGCTAGTCAACAGATTTGACAATAGCTTTGCTCCTCTGTCCTCACCTGACATACCCCAAAGCATTCCCAGCAGTAGTCATCTACTGAGTATTTCCAAAGAACATGTCATACAAGCATTCTCCAAGGCCAAAGACACAGCCTCTGTGGGACCAGATAACATCCCAGGCTGCTTACTAAACAATCTAAAACAAGACCTAGCAGAACACTTGGCAGCCTCTTTAATCATAGCCTGAGAACTGGCTTTGTCCCAGCAGAGTGGAAACAGCACCAGTAATCCCCTTGCACAAAGGTGGTCCGTCAGTTGACCCTGGGAACTATCAACCAATAAGCCTAACCAACCTTATTTGTAAGGCCATAGAAAGAATCATCATGGACCTTATCCACAAGGACATAGCCAACCTTCAAACTCTTGACCCAATCCAGTTTGGCTTCGTCAAGTATAGATCTTGCTTATTAAACCTGGCGGACTTCTTTGAGAATGTCAACAAAGCCCTGGATGAGGGCAAAATAGTACATACCACCTGTCTAGATTTAGCCAAGATTTTTTACACAATCCCCCATTCAGGTATCATAGAGAAACTGTCCCAGCTGGGGATTAACCCATACATTACTAGATGGGTAGCCAACTTGCTCACTGACAGAATGCACAGTGTCAACGTTGGAGAGTCCACCTTCACCAGTAGACCAGTTAGCAGTGGGATACCACAGGGATCTGTGCTGGGCCCTCTGCTGTTTGAAATCTTTTCTCTGAAGTCCAGGGAAAGGAAGATGGCCTGCGGCTTACCAGGTTTGCAGATGACTGTAAACTGGGTGCAATCATGGAGTCCCCAACAATGTTAACATATTAAAAAAAGGGCTCAAACAGACAAATGATTGTTGCCAAACACAAGGACTAAAACTTTACACAAAAATGCCTCATTATCCCCTTTGGCAAAGAAGTAGCCCCTACTAATTCTGGTACAGATAGCACCCCTCTAAGCTGAAACTCAGTGGTGCAAGACTTGAGAACACAAGTTGATAGCATTCCAAACTTTGATCACCATGTGTCCGTAGTGGTAAGAAAAGCATTCTAATTCTACATTGTGCATTTCATAAACAAGGGCATCGCATCCAAGCCCTGGGAGGTTATAGCTCCACTGTACTCTACCCTTATCAGGCCACTAATTGAGTACAATGCTCCCTTCTGTATGTACCTCACCAGACATCTGCAGTAACTGGAGAGACAACAGAAGTTTCTTACCAAGAGAATCCAGGGCCTCCAAAACATGGCATACATGGAAAAACTGAAAGCCCTGTCACTCTACTCTGTGTCATACAGGCTGTTGAGAGGCGACCTCTGCCTGGCCTACAGAGCAGTCTCGGATCCTGCCCTAATGGAATTGCTGCACATCCACAAATCAAATGGGGCAAAAATAACTAGCTCCAGGGATCTCAGCCTAGCCTGTGACATTAACAGAACATGCTGGAGAGACAGGTACATCTCCAAGCAATTACCACTCCTTTGGAATAAGCTCCCACTACATGTGAAGCAGAGTTCCTCAGTGACCCTATTCAACCTCCTGTCTTTACCCCTAATCCCCTCCAAGTATTACTTCAGATCTCATTTGCCACTTTTAGAGTCAGATGTAGTTGAAGTAGCTCAAGTTCAGATAAGTGAATTTTTTATCTTTCTTGTTTTTTTTTTTCTAATTGTATTTCCTATCCTTTTGGATTCATTCTTTTTCTGTGTGTTCCTTCCTCCACTGATAACGAAAAAAAAAATGTTTAGTAGTACTACTTTTATGCGTAAGCCTTGCGCCTTTTTCCTTCTTACTAGTATTCTTATTACTATTCTTGGTATTTCCTCTCATTTATCCCCTTTGTGGGATAGCCTTTTTACCATTACTATCTCACTTTTCTTTGACTGTGCTTCTGTTGTGTTTTTTCTCCTCAGTTGTTGTTATCTGCATTCAGTTGTGTCAGACAAGCCCTCCAGGTTTAAAAAGTACACTTCCTGTGACCATAAAATCCCCAACTCTGATGCCCATTCAGAATGCATTTATTGTCTATGGGCTGCTTACCTTGATGAAAATTGTGACGTTTGCTCGAGGTTCAATCACAGAGTTTTGGTTGAGCGTAGAAGTTGGCATTCCTCTTCCTTTTTCTGTGCCTGGAGCTTTCCCTTCCACAAAAAATCCTGCAGATAAACCTAAAGGGGGGACAAAGCTGAAAAGGCAGTTGATAATCTAAGGAGCCAAGGAAGCATTCTCCTGATTGCTGTCCTCACTCGGCTCTGACTGCAGCTCCACCTTCTAAAGTTTCGAAGACCTTGGAACTGACTTGTTCCCTTCCAGGTCACCTTCTAGGAGGCAATCTTTTTTTTCTTCCCTGAGCTAATCCCGTTTTCTGCAAGACACACCCCATTGGACTTCAAGGCCCCCATCTACTTCCTCATCCTTCAGATCTACTGGGAGCCTGTCTGAAGCAGATGTGGACAATGATGAGAAAATTCCTCCAGACCCAAATTCAGTTGGGAGTTCTTCCTGCTCCATTTCCCTTCAGACATTTGAGCTTTACACCATCCCAAACCCCTATTGTTGCTTCTACTCCAATCCACCCATCGGGTTTAGATGTTTCGAATCTGAAACTTTCCAGAATTGTCCTTGTTAGATCCAAAAGTTTGGTCCTGTTTGATCCTGGCATCTTCTCTGATCTAGCCAGCACTGATTTTGTCAGAACCATAGCCTCGGCACCAGATCTGGGGGGGGGTGGGGGCTCAACTTGGAGCTGTCTCCTTCCCTCAAGGCTTCAATACTAGACAGTTGGCTCCAGCTTCTGCTTTGAGACAAGGTCAAAGGGGTTCTCTGAGCTATCCTAGTCAGTTGGCTTCAGCTCCTTCTGGGGTAGTTCTGAGTTCTCCCTCGGCTTCTTCCTTCAAGGTAGTGGAGAGAGTTTTCTCCATCTCAGGAGACAGGACATCCTTGCCCCCTTGGGTCCTTCCCCTCCACAACTGTCTGCCTTGGGTCCTGAGGCTACTGGTTCTGTTCCATTGAGACAGTCACTCTGTAACAGGGTAGAAACGGTCCTCATGCAGGCCTCCCTGAGGACCTCTGAGTCTTCCCTGGATTATCCCCCAGTAGAAGATCCCCAGAAGCACAAGTACAAGAGGAGCCAGTTTGTTTACCTGTGGGCAGAAGTCACTAATAGAAGATACAGACTTTAATGAAGTGGAGCGGTCCCCAAGTCACCCCTTGAGGATGTCTTATTCGGGGAGATCTTGAACTTCTAAGACAGAAAGGTGGTTGGTCTTCCAAAGCCCCTTCAAAGGAGGAGTCGCTATTTCTTGAGGCTTTCAGAACCAGCTCAGCTACTTCCTGGGTGGCCCCCCTTCCCCGGTGGATGAAATGGTGGATTTGATTTCCCGTCTGGCAAGGAAGGTTCCGGATGTTACAGAACTCATCCCTAACAAGCCAGATAAGTACTTAGTTGCACCCAAAGACTGTGCCCACTGGAGTAAAGGCCCCCCTCCCAACATTGCTACAGTGGTGGTGGTAGCAGCCAGTAAAAAGGAACTTGCCAAGTAAAGTTCTACTGTACATCCTCCTAACAGACAGTCTAGGGCCTTTGACAGACTTGAGTAGTGAATTTGTACATCAGTGACATTTGCTGTCCAATCACTAAACTATTTCACACACATAACAAGGTTTCAGAGGGACTTGATAAGGAGTTTCCAAGTCCCTTTCAGGGTCCATGTCTAATGAGGGCAGAAAAGCTATGTTTACCCAACTGGCCACCCTTCAATCGCTCTTGAATGTTTCCATGTGTTTAATCTCCAGTGCTACAAAGGGTGTTTCTAGAGCTGCAGATTCAAGCATTATGGTTCAAGGGCATGCCTTATGTGATTGTCATTTCAATGAGCCTTTCTAGGTTTCCTTCATCAATGCTGCTTTTGATGCATCGACTGTGTTTGGACCCAAAGTTAGAGACACTGTCCAGGAGCGAACAGGATGCCAAAATTCTGTGAGCCATGGGTATACAGTTTTCTACTTCTCAGACAACTTTTTCTAGAATCCAGAAAGTGAGGTAGGAAGATCTGGTTCTGAAAATCACAAGGATTTTCCCCATACTTCTACAGAGATCAATCCTCCCACTGCAGAGGGGGGAGATCCAATACTAGACATCACCTACGAGGCAGAGTGGGCTTGCAAAACCTGGTCTTCAGAGCTCCATTTACCAAGAAGCCTTATCAGTGCTCCTGAAGGATTGCCTGACTTCTGAACTCTGGAGGCAGTTGGGGATGTTTATCTCTGTACCCAGAGGCCTAGATCTCCATCACCAAAAAATGTCTGGGTGAAGGCTATAATTACCAGAGGCAATTACATTCCATTTTCTCACCCTCCTCCAACAAAATTGAGGAAAGTTTCCCAATTGCCACCCTGTCAAAAGAGAGGCAGCCTTACAAGTTGAAAATCTGCTAGCAAAAGTGTCATCCCAAAGGTTCCACTAGATTAGCACAGGTTCGGAACTTATTCAAGATTATTTTTGGTGCCAAAGAAAAACAGGGATGTCAATTCAATTTTAGGCCAAAGCCATCTAAATCTGTTTGTAAAACACAAAGTCCTGAATGGTCATGCTTTAGTACATACTTTCCGCTTCTGAGGCAGGACGATTGGATGTGCTCAGTAGATCTCTGGGATGCGTATTATCACATCAAAGTAGACAGATGGTCTTCACTTTTGGCTGGGGGCCAGTCACTTTCAGTTCAGAGCCCTGCTCTTTGGTCTCACTACAGGCCCCTGGGTTTTCACCACATGTATGGCAGTAGTAGAGAGAGAAGTGAGCAAACGCTTACGGAAAACCCAAGAAATGCTGCAAATATGTTTTCAAAGAATGGTGCTTTCCTCCTTGGCTACTGCTGTTAAAGTTCTTGTTAAGACGCTTTTCCTTGTTTCTTCTTTAAAAGAACTTTTATTAAAATGATTTAAAACAAAAAACAAAATAAAAGCTGCAACCTAACCATTTGAAAGTTAGCATTGTAATGCAAAAAAGAGAGATGAGCGTTTTCGGTTTATCAATCTTCTTCAGATCTGCTTAACATTTGCAGCTACTTCTATTTATATTCATGCTCTTTAGAGACTCCCATTGGTTGTGGGGGATGACTATAAGTCAGCAGCATGAATATAATTAGAAGTAGCTGCAAATGTTAAGCAGATCTGAAGAAGGTTGATAAACCGAAAAGCGCTCATCTGTCTTTTTTGCGTTACAACGCTAACTTTCAAATGGTTAAGTTGTAGCTTTTATTTTGTTTTTTGTTTTAAATCATTTTAGTAAAAGTTCTTTTAAAGAAGAAACAAGGAGAAGCGTCTTAACAAGAATTTTAACAGCAGTAGCCAAGGAGAAAAGCACCATTCTTTGAAAACATAAATGTATGGCAGTAGTTGCAGCTCACTTGAGATTGCTACAATTCCAAGCATTTCCCTACCTCAACGACTGGCTTCTCATTACTCCCACCAAGCATCTTTTGATGTATGCTAGAGACTACTTGCTCTATGCCAGAGACTACTTGCTCTATATATGCCTTCATCTGGGCATTACAGTCAGTTACAGCTAATCACACCTTTCTCCCACTCAAGTCCTGGAGTTCACTGGTGATCACCTGGATGCAGTTTCTCAGATAGCGAGGCTACCTCATTCCAGACTATTCATTTTACAACAAAGTTGCACATCTTTCTCTTCAGTCTCCCCCAGCCAAGTTGGTTTTGCAGCTCCTGGTCTATGGCCATCACCGTAACACTGGTGCCACTTGCAAAATTTTATACGAGGATGCTACACTGTGCACTGGCTATCCAATGGTTGATAAGGTGACAACCCATGAAGTTTTCCATTTGAATCCGCAAGATTTGCAAAGAACGTGTCCTGGAGGAGCCATGCCCCAGAAGTTCCTCATGGTTGACCATTTGTTCCACCCTTCTCCAAGGTCACAGTGACTGCAGACGTTTCTCAGCTGGGGGGCAATACTTGGGACAGATGGCTCAAAGCCCATGGTCCTCTTTAGAGACCAGTCTCCGCGTCAGTGCTGTAGAGAGAGAGCAGTCTTCCTAGCATTTAGGCATTCCAGGATGTTCTTTCTCTATACAGACAAACAGCATGTCAGTAGTCTGGTACATCAGCAAACGGGGGATCCTGCTCCTGTCACTTCTGTCAAGAAGCATTGAGTGTGTGGCAGTGGGTGATCTCTTCCAGTTGCTTTGTAATAGCAATGCACTTTCCAGGCAATTCCAGGGCATTAGTGGACGGACTGAGCAGATGTATTCTGTTGCCCTATGAAGGGTCTCAGTCCATCAGTGGTGTAGCTGATATTTCATTAGTAGGATCAGCTATCCTGCAGCCTGTTTGCCTCTCCCCACAACTCCAAATGTAGCAGTTTTTTTTAACCAGATTTCCCCCAGAGAGGGATCCACTGAGAGTCTGATTTGTGACTGGCCCCTTGGTCTCCTGTATGCTTATCTACCAACCCCCTTATCCTGAAGTTTCTACAGATAGCATGTCAACGGAAGAGCATGGTAATCCAAATCACCCACTTTTGGCCTTGACAAGTGTGGTTTCCCTTCCTAATCACCCTCCTTGGATACTGGACCCACCTCCAGATCTCCTGTTTTACCCATCTAGACTGCCTCATCTGAACATCCAAGTCCTCAAGCTTACCACATTTTTTCTCTACTTCCAGTGATGGGTAGACAGCCCAAGCTTTCTTCTCAGGCTGTGCACATTTTTACTTTCTCCCAAAAAAGCTCCAACATTAAGATATACAAGAACAAATGAAAAAGGTTGTCAGTCTGTGCTCACAAGAGACATTTGAATCCTATCTCAGCCCCTGTTCCAGCTACCCTAAATTTTCATGCTTCAGTCTTCCATGAGGGAGCAAGTTAACATACAGTTACGGTACAGTTAGCTGCCATTTCCATTTTTTATATTAGAAAAGTCCTCTGTGGCATCTGTCAAATTGTGCAAAGCATTCCTCAAGGGTACTTTTCTTCTCAGACCACCTGCTAAAGACCCTACTCCTCCTTGGGACCTTACAGTACTTTTACAAGCCATGATGCAGTCCCCCTTTAAACCAGCTACCAATGTAGCTTTATCCCAGAAAACCATTTTTTTAGTTGCTATTGTATCACCCAGTCAAGTATCTGAACTTCGGGCACTGACTTGTTAGTCACCTTACTTAATTTTTCATAAAGGCAGAATTTCTGTTCAAACCTGCCCCTCTTTTTTGCCAAGGTTAGCCTCTGAGAGTGTGCTTAATCAATCCATTAATTTGCCTGTCTTCTTTCCAAAATTCTGTAACAAAGGAGAATATATGCTTCATTTATTGGCAATCCATCCACAACCCCTTTTTCCATTTTTGCACATTGGGTTGGGGTGTCACTTCGACAGTGACGATCATCTAGAGTCAATGTTCACACCTCCTGGTGGCTGGCCTTGCCACATTTATTCTTCCAAACCAAACACTCGCGGGCGCGTGCACACACACACACACACACACACACACACACACACACACACACACACACACACACACACACACACACACACACACACCTATGGACAATTTAGAGTGCCCAGCCCACCTACTCCATATCTTTGGAATGTGGGAATAAACCAGAGAAAATCTGTGTGAACACAGGAATGACATTCAGACTCCACACAGAGGGTACCCCAGCCAACAATCAAACCAGAAAACATGCTGCTGTAAGGTGAAAACATTGCCAGCTGCACCATTGTGTCACACCTTAGGGAGAAGGTACACATACCCAGCTCAAAATCAGTTCAGTCCAGCAGAGATTGAGATAGGTGAAAAACCTACTTATTGCTGCAAACACCAATACCTGCAACACTGACTCTGTCAATAGTTTTAGTTAAGAATTATTGTTGAAAAAGTGTTATGCATTTCTATTAGGTGAGACTTTATTTGGCTGTTTTCCACCAACACCAGATTAAGCTGCAGTTCAACCAGACGTTTCATCTCAGTAATTCTAGTTTACTCTGAACAAGGAGAGTGATATGTTAGTATAGTTTCAAAGCTAGACATGGAAGTATAGATGCTCTGTAACTCTGTGAATGGTAGTAGTACTGCTATATTCTGTATCTTTGGCAGTTTCCTTGTGCTAGTTGGGTAAAGAAAATAGATGTCATGAAGGAAGCTGTTATCTCCTTGTTTGTCGTATTGTGTAGCCTTCAGTTACAGGAAATGTGGAAACTCCTTTCTGGCCCCATACAACTTGTGGGGTGACGGTCTCAGTTTCTTGAGTCAGAAGTAGTTCATATTCAAGCATTTTATTGTCATTGTATAATACAACAAAATTACTTTTCATGAGAAGTATTTTAATTCAGGATATTGATGCTGCAGCTGCCTGCTCAAGGTGTCACACTTTCGGCAAACATTGCAGTTTGGATGTTCATTTTAACTGTGTAATTTGTATGTTCATTTTAACTGTGTAATTTCTCTTACATTAATTAGAATAGGGACAGTCTCTACCACTGATGTAAATACAGTTCACTGATTGTTTTTCTCAGGCCAGTCCTCTGCCTCTGCCTCGGCTCTAGCCCGCTCCGTTCACTCCGCTCCCCTCCCTGCCCCCAATTCTCACCCACAGACCTCTTACCTTTATCCTTCCTACTCCCCCTCCCACTAATTATCCCACACCTATAACAACACAGAATTATCCCCCATAACACATCACGCACCTCCCTCTGCTCACAATTACCCTATATCTTCCATTGAGTATGTCCTCCCACAACACAAATCAACACAACCTAATATCCCACCTGCGTCTACCTTTCCAATTAGCTCTCCTACTCTTGCTAACCCTTACAATCTGTACACTTCATACAGCCAAAGTAATAGTACACCACACTACCTGTTGTTTCAAATTACTCCTATTACACCCCCCCACAGGCCCATTGCTTACAGTAACCAAACCCACTATTGTCTCCTCCTCATTATCTTAACTCTGTGCAGAGACATTCACCCCAACCCAGGTCCAAACAACCCTCATTCATCTACCATAAGTCTAAAAGACTAACATCTTCACTTAATAACAATCAATACACATAGCATCTGTAATAAAGGAAGTGAATTTCATGCCTGGTTAGCTACTCACACTCCACATATCATTGCAGTAACAGAGACATGGTTAAAACCACATATTTCCAACCGCGAAATTCTTCCTCCAGGGTATAACATCATTCGCTCCGACCAATCTCATAAAAAGGCTGGAAGGGAAGCGTAGCACTAATATATCAAAATACATTAACTATTTCCACATACCCAAAACCAGTACCCACTTTTGGAAACCTTGAATTCCTACTTACATCACTTCACATGAGTAACAACAAACACATATGTATCACCATACTTTACATTCCTCCAGGCCATAACATTCCCATTCTTGAAGATTTCCTGGATAAACCATAACATATCACAAGAAACCATCATCATGGGAGATACCAACATCAGTTGGCTAAACCTTATTTCTAACTCTCGTCTCAGCAGTATAAACCTACACAGTTTATTACAACCCCAACCCATGGCCTGTCCACTCCCTCAGAATCCACGTTAGATTGGATATTAGTGTCACACCCTCACAAGTACTCTAACTCAGGCACCCTCCCAAACACATTTAGTGATCATCTACCTGCATACACACACAGAACTCACTCTCAAATATCTAAAACACACTGCTATAAAACATCCAGAAATCTCACCCACTTTGACCAATCCACATTCATAAATATATTGAAAGCACAAAACTGGGACCCACTAAAAACTTTCCCCTTAGATAACGCCATTAACTACTTTAACAGAGTCTGTCTTGAAACCCTAAATGGTCTAGCACCTATTAGAACCAAATGAACTAAACTGAATCACGCCCCATGGCTAACTAAACAGACTGAACAACTTCTCCTTCACAGAGACCGTGCATGGAAACAATGGGTAAGGAATAGATCACAACTAAATGAAATTAACTACAAAACTCTCAGAAATAAAGCAAGAAAAACTAGTCATAGAAGATAAAACAAATTTCTTTCCCCATAATCTAACTACCCAATCCAAAAATCCAGAAAAGTTCTGGAGATCTGTCTCCTCTCTCCTCAACCCTGGCAACACACATAACCCATCTCTCTCACCTGAAAAGAATCCTCTGAAAATTGCCCATGGCTTTAACGTGCATTTTATCACTAGTATTCAAAACCTAGTCAAACTTTCTCCCATCACATCTCAGGACTCTACTGTACCCACAATTGATTGCACCTCCTTATCCCCTTCAGATACCGCAACACTTACTGCCTTTACAATCCAACCCACACCTACCTCTCTCATATTCAGACTACTAACCAAACTAAAACCCTGCTCTCCTGCTGCTGATATCCTACCTTCTGAATACCTTCAACTTCCTGCTGAAGCAATTGCACTTTCGGTCAGCATACTCATAAATTGCTCCATTTTGGAATGTTATGTTCCTCAGCTATGGAAAAAGTCCATTATAACTCCCTTACACAAAGGAGGAAATTCCTATGACCTCTCAAATTATTGCCCAATATCAATTACTCTCTCCTTTATCAAAAATCCTAGAAAAATGTGTCCAGACTCAATTTCTTAAATATCTCTTAGACAACAACCTTCTTGCCCCCACCAAACATGGCTTCCGCTCTAACCATAGTACCATCACAGCTCTTCTATCTTTCACTGACACTGTTAACAAAGCCATTGATGCTGGTCTCCCTGCATCTTTTCTACTACTAGATCTATCAAAGGCTTTTGATACAGTCTCAAACGCAAAGCTCTTACACCGACTAGCTAAATTAGGCTGCTCCCTAACATGGTTCTTCTCCTACCTCAATAACCGAGAACAATCAGTCAAATGGCAAACTGCACAATCTCAGTACCTATTAATTAACATAGGAGTCACACAAGCATCCATTCCTAGGACCCTTTCTTTTTAATGTTTTCATTAATGATCTCCACAAGGTAGCTCAACAAAGCAAAATCGTCCAATATGCAGACGATTCAACCATTATTTCCACAGCCAATACAATTGAAGACCACGTCTCTACTACTCATACTATTTTCACAGCCATTGAATACTGGCTAAACAATGCTCAGTTACTCTTAACCCCCAACAAAAAAAAAAAAAAACAAAGTATTACTCTTCTCCACAAAACCTCCCCCAACCAACTTTAAAATCTTTCTCTAGACAACACAGATTGAAATCATAAAGACTGCAAAATTACTTGGAATCACCATTGACGGCAAACTTACTTTCGAAACACATATACTCAATACTATAAGGAAAACCCACTTTAAACTTGGAAAACTTTAGTGACATAAACTTTACCTAGACAGTCATACCAAAATAAAACTGGCCAATACCTTATTTATTCCATCTCTCCTATATGGTAGCACAATTTTCACCAATCTCCACTCATCTCTCAGTAACAAACTCCAGTCATGCTACTACAAAATAGCAACATTTGCCTCTAGCAAGCCTAACCGTACACATCACTGCCTGGCAATTTTAGACTTGCATTGGTTAGACTTCTATCACTACCTCTGTTATACCCAAATGGCTCTCACCCACAAACTAATCTTTAAAACAGTCAACTGCCCAGTACTCCGCTCCATCCTTCAGTTTTATATTCCTACTTGGACTCTTAGATCCTGTAGCAAACAGCTTCTTAATGTTACCAAACCTAATAAAAGAGCTGGCCAAACTCTATACTCTCACAGAGTTGCAAAGCTATGGAATAATTTACCCCCCCCCCCCATATAACTCAAATCAACTGTCACAAATCCTTTAAGTTTACCGTAAAAAGCCACTTCCTACAAAACCCCTCTTGCCCCTGTAAACCTAACAAAAAAACACCTTAACCACATCGATTCTTCTAATCTGATACTTATAATCAGATACTTTGATGTATTAACAATCATTTTATGCATAATTCCATAAATACAATCTTAAGCCATCTTGGCAACTTCATTGCAATTTCCAGTTTGTGCAATACTGCTTTTATTTAATATTGAAATTTACTGTATGATTATAAAATTGTATGCAACTATGACATATCAAATTGGAAATGTATTTAATTATGCTACTTGTATGTTTTAATGTAATTTGTGTGGAGCTTTTCTCCCCGGGCCTCCACTGAAAATGGGTACCTTATCCAGTGGACTTTCCCGGTTAACAAATGTCAATTAAAAAAAAATAATAATAATAATTTTAGGACTGCAGTGGGTTTGAGAGTCTAGTACTTGAGGGCCTCCTGTTATAATTCCTGAATCCTTCCAGTTAATTGCTGATAATTGTCACTAATAGAAGTTTGGATGTATTAAATTGCTAATCACTAAGCACTATGCAGTCAGTTAAAGTGAATATGTTAGCTTAAGGGACTTCCAAGATGGCTGTACACTGATAAAAATGTTGATTTGAGTTCTCCCAGTGTAGAAACATAAACTTTGGAAAGAAAAGCCAGTAACAACATTAATTTCAGTAAAATTCAGTTACTGGTTAATCACTACACTTCCTGGATGTCAGCAAAGAAGAAATCTGGAGAGGTTAATAGAAGATCAGCTGGAAAAGAAAACTGTTTTGGGAAGAGCCTTACAGTTCAGCAAAAAGCAGTACGTTAGAGGAAAATTAATTCAAATACATTTAGAGGGGTTTATAATAAGTGAGCCACTGAATAAATATGTAAAGTCAACTGATAACAGTCTGAAAAGCATAGAAAAAGCTTTAAATAGCTATTCAGTTGAGCTGGTGAAACTACAGGAATCAGAGGTTGAAACACAGGAAAAAATGTCTAAATTTGAGGCTTCTCTAGAAGAATTTTTTTAAAAATGGAGTTAGAGCATGCAGAGAAAACCTGAGATTTTCTGCTATACTAGAGAAACTAGAAGGGATGCATTAAATTCATTTTATTAAAGTACAAATAAGCAATCAAACTGGTGTTCCACAACATAATTTGTTAATTGATAGGGCATACTGTGCATGCTTCAAACTTTGCTATGGCAAAGCAGCCAAGACTTGCATTAATGTAGATGTAGTCATACCAACAGAAGGAGCTGCTTCTGACAAAATTGTGGCAGAAGAGAAAATATAAAAAAAAATTGGGGTCACCAGAGTGTTTGTGGAAATGGATTATTCACTGTACACCAGGCAGAAGAGAAGAGCAAAGAGTTTCTTCCTGCAGTCAAGGGATGTTGAGAGGCAGGTGTGAGATTTAAGTTGCTATATCCAGCTGTTTTAGAATATTTTTCCTGGAGGATCAAAGACGTTTTTAGATACAGAACAAGCTAAGGAGGAATAAAAAGTTTACCCAGCAAAGAGTGAGCCAGCAAGCTTCTCATTCTTCTGACAAAATAGCAAAGCCCATAGAAGGAACTTGCCAGTAAAACCTTTTCCATTTTTCCAATGGAAAAGAGAGTCAAAGGAAAAAACCCACACACTGACTAGAAAAATCAGGAGTGCCTTTAACTTGAACCAGAGACTGATGTTGGGTGGTAGAGATGATGAAGAAGACCGACTGTAATGGGAAGGTAGGAAATGAATGGAAGAACTGTAGAGTGTTGTTTCCAAAAAATGTAGTTTGCACATGAGAACTGTGCTTCTGCAAGAAGTGACTAAAGAATACTTGAATTTTGTTGATGGTGCTAAAGTGGTTGGAGGACTGTAAAGTGTATTTGCTACTTTGCCATTAATGTTTAGAAGGACAATGAAGGGAATGAAGATGTAACTGTATGCAATAAAAATGTATTCTTAGAATTTATACAATAAATATCTTGAAGGAAAATGTGTGTTATATTGTAGTTCTGTATAGTATGCAGAGGTATGTTAAATGTGAGATGGGGGTTGTCATCAATAACTGCTGTTTGTCAGTGATCTTAAAGTAAGAAGTGCTTTTTCCTGACTATAATTTTTTTTTCCAGGGTTTGTATTGTAACAAGGTAAAGGCTGGAAATTACAATATGATGTTGTAATCATGGGCTACTGGCTGAAGATGTAAAAGTGTATTTTATCATATTATACGCATATTAAAATATAATAATTTCCCCAATTTCTGTGCTGGTGGAAGTACTGATTAATGTTAATTTATGATGCAGACAAGGGATATTTTTTCTAAGAGAAGCTAGAAGATGATAGTTTTCCAGGATTTGAAAAATATTTTTTCTGGCATCAGTAAAGCTATTTAGCTGTTTTTTTTCTTTCTGCTATCAAAACGTGCCAGCACCTGGAGACTGAGAGTTAATAATTGACGGAAGTTAATCAGGAATGACTGAAAAATGTGCTCTGAGGTATTCGTATAATAAGAAAATTCATAATTATTTTTTAAAGAAGAACTGGCAAGCAGTTCAATGAAAATGAATGAAGTTTGTTATTGAGAAAAATAAATACCTTTGCAGTTAATTGCATCCTTGTCAGCCGTAGTACTTTGTATACTAAATAGAACAGTGCACAGTTTAATTTATTAATTTAAAGGTAGTCAGTGTACTTTTTTATTAAGGGGCAGCTGCGGTGGTGCAGCGGTTAACATTGCCGCCTCACAGCAAGAGGATGTTCTTTGTGTTTCACTGTTGCAGTCATTACATTTGGGTAATCCTGCTGGCAGGTTGCCCTCAGTCGGCCTGAATTCCAAAGTCCTGGGTCCTGCGTCGGCTGCTGTCTCCCCTTCCCTGACATCAGGTCGTCAGGGGTATAAAAGATGCGGCCAACACCATTTTCTTTAGTCTTTCTTGCCACGCATTGCCCGAAGCAGAAGCAGTTCACAAGTGCCGGTCGGCCAACTCCTGAGATTTTCGTGTTCGAGTTTCAGATCTGAAGTCTTCCATAAAGCTAAGTACCCCGTTGAGGAAACTTTTTTTCTTGCTCCAGACCGATGTCAGAAAAAGTTAATAATTGTATTTCTTGTGGGAAGCAAATACCTCATAAGGACTTTCATTCTTACTGTATTCCTTGCCTAGGCCCTTTTCACAATGTTGCTGGTTGTCAGTTATGTGCTAGATTTACCCAACGCACTATCAAGCGTCGGTATGATTTTGCTTTAAACTATTTTGGACGCCAGTTTAATTATCCAGAAATGTCATCGGATAGCCATCCGACTACCGGAGTTCACAAAAACGCAAAGAAAAGGAAAGAAATAGACAACCGTGGCCCAAAACTGATGACAAAGCTTTTCCAAAGCCAGTCACCGGTTCGCCGGTTCTCAGTGAGGCACTTTTGCAGCCCCTGACACCCGCTACTTTAGAGTTGCAGGCCGCTACCAACTCCCAAGTGGAGTCGGCCATGCCACTGGAAACTCAAGGTATTGGTGCCTCGGATACTATTCCTTCAGATGGGTCCGGAGCCGCTGAGCAGGCACCGGCTTCTGAGGGTGTATTCAGACCTAAACATCTTTACATAAAGCCAACCTCAGCTTCAAAGGCAAAGACTAAAGCATCTTCTAAAGCAAAGAAACCAACTCAAGAGCCACGTGGATAGGCCTCTATGCCCAAAAAACAGATGCTCAAAATGGCCGAGGACTTAATTGCCTTGATCAGGGGTTCCCCTCCCCCTCCTGATAAGAGGCCTAGGCAAGAGACTGACTATGAATCTTCAGATCAGGTTTCTATTTCTTCAGATTCCTCTTCCGATCAGGAATATTCTCTTCCCCCCTATGAGGATTCTGATGCTGAAGAATCCATACATTCAGCTTTTCCTCCAGAGGACTATTCTTTTGGGGAAACCTTGCATACCATGAGGGAGCATTTCCACTGGGAGAGCCAAGATTTTTCAGAATCTAAAAAGAAGCTCAGGGATTTCCTTTTACTTCCTCAACACAGGCCACTAGCCATTCCACCTGTGTTAGATATTGTAGATGATGTGTTTTCGGAGTCTAGTCTCACCCCTGACTCCTAACCTCCAGCTCCTGTTAAGCCTGACAGCTATTACAGGGTTCCTGACTCTCATAAATTCCTTTTTAAAAACCCTGCTGCAGACCCAGAAATTATTTCACAGGGTCCCAAAGGAGTTAAGGCTTCCGCTGCAAAAAACCCAACCCCCTCTGATAGAGATTCTAGGGCACTGGATAGATGGGGAAAAAAGGTTTACACATCTGCTACCTTGGCTATAAGGGCCTTAAACTGTCAGTTTCATATGCTTAAATATCAGCAACATGTCATGGCATTGCTTAAACAGAAAATGTTATTAAACACTGAATGTGCAGAAAACAAGGAAATGCAGGATTTATTGCATGCAGCTGAACAAGGTGGAAAGCATACTTTGCAATGTGGTTTTGATTCTTTGGAGGCCTCCTGCAGGGCCGCAGTTACAGGTTCTGTAATTAGGAGGCATGCTTGGTTAAAGGAACAAAATCTGCCTGATCATGTTAAACTTAAATTATTAGATGCACCTTTACAGCATGATACTTTGTTTGGTGTTAAGGCAGAGGAAGTGTTAAAGAAAATGGAGGACAAAGCTAAATCTATGCAAACTGTTAAAGATTTTTTTACAAGTACAGCCACCTAGGTTTAGTAGACACTGGCCTGCAAAGAATTTGTCCTTTCCTGTGTCAGACAGACCTCAAAGGGGCAGATCCAGATGCCCTAGAGGCAGATCCCAGGCACAAGGTTCCCACAGTCAAAGCAATGGGGTGCTTCTACCTCCAAAGTTGGAGAAGACAAATCACAACCATACAGGAAACAGTCCCAGTGACTTCCCCCTACCTGCATAAAGCACTTATCTTCTGGCAGCACCCTTAGGGGGAAAATTAGCATTTTTTTTCTCAAAATTGGCACATTATAACCCAGGACAAGTGGGTCCTAAATATCGTGTCACAAGGGTACAAGTTCCATTTCCATACCCTGCCAAAGGCAGACAGCTGGCCAGATCTGCCAAAAAATCAATGGACAGAGGCACAAAAACAAGTCTCATCCCTCATGGACATGGGGGCCATTCAACAAGTACCAGAGCAAGAGCAGGGACAAGGATTTTACTCAAGACTGTTCTTGGTACCCAGAAAGGACAAGACCTGGAGACCAATACTGGACCTATCTATTCTGAACACTTTCCTGGATATACCAAAATTCAAGATGATGACTTTGCAGCAGCTTCTGCCCATGCTGGGCAAGAACACTTGGCTGGTAACTCCAGACCTAAAAGAGGCATACCTGCATGTCCCAATCAGACAATTATGCAGACGATACCTCAGATTGAAGGCTGGCTCAATGCATTACCAATTCTCTGCACTGCCCTTTGGCTTATCTACTGTGCCCAGGGTCTTTACAAAGTGCCTGGCACCAGTATTTGCATTCAGCAGACAAAGAGGAATACAAATATATCCTTACTTGGACGACTGCCTAATTCAAGCAGAGAACAAGGACATTCTTCTACAGTATCTGGCATTTGTGAAAAGACTTCTAACATGCCTAGGGTACACAGTCAACAAAAAGAAACCAAAACTAGTACCCTCTCAAGAGATAATATTCCTGGGTGCAAGCTTAAATACAACTGCCCAGATGGCTTATCTCACGCCAGACAAACCAAGGCAACTGACTACCTATTTCAAAATATTGGCAACAACAGTTATCTGCAAGAAAACTTCTGCAGGCTTTGGGCTTCATGGCATCCTGCATCCTACTAATTCCATGTGCAAGACTGCATATGAGGAAACTTCAATGGTACCTAAAAAGTGTTTGGACTCAACATTGCCACAGCCTGGAAACAATGATACTCTTATTCCCTGCCTACAACAGGAGTTTCGATGGTGGGCAAAGGTTTGTCACCAAAACAAGGGACAGCCATTCACATTACCCCCAGCCAGGCAGACACTAACAATGGATGCATCAGATTATGCCTGGGGGGCCCACATGGCAGGAAGATGCATTCAGAGCACATGGCCCACAACCCAAATGCATCTACATGTCAATCCAAAAGAGATGCTAGCTGTTCAGAATGCCCTGACAGCCTTCAAGGACCTTCTTCATCTAGGACAACTAATGATAAAGATGGACAATGCCACGGTCATGTGGTATATAAACAAGCAGGGGGACACACATTCTTACCCCCTTTGCAGACTAGCCATGACTTTGTGGGACACAGCATTAACTTACCAAGTACATCTGCAGGCACAATTCCTGCTAGGAAGGAAAAATACTCTGGCAGATGAACTAAGCAGAAACCTCATGGATCCCCACGAGTGGCAGCTGGATCCACAAGTCTTCAGCATGATAACAAAGAAATGGGGATGCCCGGACATAGATCTATTCGCTTCCCCTCACAACTACCAACTAAAAAGATTCTGCACAAGGACTTATCACAGACAAGCATGGAAGGTGGATGCCCTATCTTTCAGCTGGAAAGACCCTATCAGTATATGCCTTTCCCCCACTGCTCTCCTCCCCAAGGTACTCCTAAAGGTCAGACAGGAGAAGCCAAAAATGATACTGATTGCCCCAGACTGGCCCCGGCAGTACTGGTTTCCAATCCTAAAGAATTTGTCTCAATGCCCAGCTTGGACCTTACCTCAAATACCTCATCTACTGTCCCAGTAAAACAATCAGATCCTGCTCAGCCAACTCAGGACTTTAAACCTGGCAGCATGGTGGATAATGTAGTCATACAAAACACACCTCTCAGTAAAGCTGTGATGAATGTCATTTTGGAGGCCAGAAGGCCTTGTACTAGAAAATCTTATGCTGGAAAATGGAAGAGATTCTGTGCTTGGAACCAGGCACAAGGAACTGATACAGCTGTGCCAAATATTCCTCAGATTTTGCAATACTTAATTGAGATGCTGAACAAAGGTCGATCTTTTTCATCTATTAAAATTCATGCCTCTGCCATTTCGGTTCATTACAATACAGAGCCACCGATCTTTGCTCATCCCTTATTAAAACAATACCTCAGTGGAGCCAAAAATGTAAGGCCTCCAAGGAGACCACCAGTGCCTGCATGGGACCTTAACTATGTCTTGGAATAACTCACCCTGCCTCCTTTTGAGCCAGCTGCTACTGCTGATATAAAGTGTTTATCTTGGAAAACAGCTCTGCTCCTAGCAATAACTTCTGCAAGACGAGTTTCAGAGCTTCAGGCGCTCATGGCTGTGGAACCTTTTATCATTTTTTATCCAGACAGGGTCTCTCTGAGGACAAACCCAACATTTATGCCTAAGGTATTGTCCAGTGTGGCTCTTAACCAAACTATTCACCTGCCAACGTTTTATCCAAATCCACAGAACAAGGGGGAGAGAATTCTGCATTCTTTGGACATACACAGACAGCTTAGATTCTACTTGGACAGAACCAAAGTTTTCAGAAAGACAGAACAATTACTAGTGGCATATGCTGCAGGATCACAAGGAAAGGCTATCTCAAAGCAGACCATTTCAAAGTGGATAGGCCACCGCATTCATTTCTGTTACTTACACCATGGCAAGCCAGTGCCTAAGGGCATTAGGCCACATTCAACCAGAGCTGCAGCCACTTCAGCAGCCTTCCTCAGGGGAGTACCAACCAAGGACATTTTATTGGCTGCTGCTTGGAGTTCAGTGCACACCTTTACAAAGCACTATCATCTGCCGCTCTACTCTAAATCCAGGGCAGGCTTTGCCACTGCAGGTCTGCAGGGACTCATAGCCACTCTTAATGCTGTTTAGCTCTAGCCTCCCATCCATAGCTTTGGGACTCTACCCAAATGTAATGACTGCAACAGTGAAACACGAAGAACAGTACAGTTGTGTACACTTACCATAAATGTAGATGTTCGAGTGTATTCACTGTTGCAGTCCAGGTTACCCACCCACCATCCCCCTTTCTTCTGATGGAACATATCTTTCCTTCTCTGATTTATACAACCTATGTGGTGTATTTGCTTATAGATGAAGGTAAAGTTTATATTGGTGCATGTATTTATATGTATATAAATTTTGGCTACTCTTTTGAGGGCACCTGACATCTGGGGCAAGAAAAACTAAAGAAAATGGCGTCTGCCGCATCTTTTTTACCCCTGACGACCTGACGTCAGGAAGGGGCGACAGCAGCCAATGCAGGACCTTGGAATTTAGGCCGACTGAGGGCAACCTGCCAGCAGGATTACCCAAATGCAATGACTGCAACAGTGAATACACTCGAACATCTACATTTATGGTAAGTGTACACAACTGTACTTTCTCCGGTTTGATCCTCTGCTGGGGTGCCTTCTGTGCGGAGTCTGCATGTCCTCCCTGTGGTCACGTGGGTTTTCTCTGGGTGCTCCGGTTTCTTCCCACATCCCAAAGACATGTAGGTGGATTGGACACACTAAATTGGCCCTAGGTGTGAGTGCGTGTGTGCATTTCATGGAAGGTTGGGCCCCGGGCTGGCAACTCGACACTGTAAAACTCCACTGCCAATCATGAGCAGCCAGGTGATCCACGGTGGTGACCCCTAACCGGGAAAAAGCTGAAAGAAAAAGTGTACTTTTTTATTAAGGCTAAAAAGTGTGTAACTGAGAGAATGCAAGCTGTTTTTCACATCTGGGAGGGAAATAGAAATAGGATAAGGACATATGGCGCATGTGAAAGGGGGAGCACAGGCAACAGCATGCATTTCGGGCATAATTAAACCTAACTTTAGAATAAGTAAATCCTGTGGATTTAGTTTTCTTTTGGGGGCAACTGCCCCCTATATGGAGGGGATAAGTTCTGTTTTATAAAGTATATATAGTTTTGTGTATGTGCTGTGATTCTAAAATGGGTTGGGAGGGTTCAAATTTTATTTAATTTCGTGTTCCTTGAGTGTTTTTATTGAAGCAAAACGTCTAAGAAAGTGTGACATGGACTCGGAGAGGAGAAGCAACGACACTATATAAGGTCATTCTGACATGCATTAATGTTGGAAACGTGCATACAAAAGCACTGTCATGCAGAGTATTATCATGGAATGTCAGTGGCATTGCAGGTGTAGACAAAAACAAACAGTACTGAATTATATTAGGAAATGTAGGGTGCAAATAGCAATGTTAACAGAGACAAGTCTGAATGGAAATGATGTGAATTTGGCAAAGAATGATTTCAGAATGTTTATTTAGCAGAGTATCAGGGTCAAAGGAAAAGGGGTAATACTGATTGAGGGACTCTAGCATTAATAGAAGAAGAGAGAAAATGCAGTAATGGTGGATTTCTGCTAATAAGAGTTATTGGCATGAAAGAAGGATAACACTGGCATGCATTTATATTCCACATAAAACTGCAACTATGCAGCTTACGAAAATGTGGATAGAAATAATCAGCTTTTTCAACACGGATAGTTTATTGTTGGGGACTGTAACCTGATTTCCAGTAGTGGGCATGTATCAGGGGATCTAAACAAAAGAGGGTAGATTTCGGAGAAAATATATAAGAACATCTGGAATAGAGGATTTGAACTTATTAGCAAGAGCTTGGGCAGAGTTTACATATTATTCCCCAGGGTACAAAAACTAGGCATGACTGGATATAAATTACATTTCATGGAGCTTGTATGTGTAACTGAATGCTTTGAAATACATCCATTAAATATCTCATATTGTATACCAGTAAAGACGAGGATAGAGACGAAAGGCAATGCAGTAAAAAAGAGACATGTTGGCACTTTCCTGTTTGTTAAAAGGAGATGAATGGCCAGTAGAATTGATTTGACATTTATTAGGGAATATAGACATGTCTCCAGAAGAGATCGCCAAGGAGTAAGATAAAAATGAAAATAGAGTTTAAAATGTGTTAAAATAAATGATAAATAAGTAGACAGACACAGTAGAAAATATTTAGGTGAGATTTCAAAAGTTGAAGTATTGCAAAAGGAGAATCCCACAGAACAAGAAGAGAAGCAATTGCTGAGTGCTGAAGGAAAATGAGTGTTTGGATAATATGCATGAGTTTAAAAAGATTCCTGTTAAGCAAGTATTTTTCAATAATTTTAGAGCACAAAAACTCTTAGCACAACAATGTAGGCAGCAGAAAGGAGTGTTGCCAGACTTGGGGGGAGGGCTATGACAAGAAAACTAGCCAGAGATCCTGTAGTGGTATTAGAGATGTTTCCGAAATTCTGTGCAGATTTGTATGAAGCAGAGAAATGGGAAAACCAAGAAAAGGCACAAATGCAATTATTTATGGAAGAAGCAGCTGTGCTGTGGTTTAGAGGAAGATGAGGTTCTTCAAGAATTAATAGCTGTGATAGGAATGGATGAGATAAAATGGTGATGTATAATAAATTGACAGGGAGGTCTCCAGGAACAGGTGGTATTCCTGATGAAGTTTGGAAGTTAGCAGTGAAGGAAATGACCAAGATCTGAAAACGTTTTATTTAACAATATTTTAAAAGGACTGTTTGTATCTTAGAAGAAAGTTGTGGTGGTTTTATTACCCAAAGAGAGTAAAGACCCTTCAGACCCAACTTCATATAGACAAAGGTCATTTTTATACCATGTTTATGAAGTGTTTATGTCCATACTAGTTAAGGGAATGGTAAAGGTGTTGCTGAAATTGATAGCTGTGGATCAGAATGTTTTTGTAGAGTGGATGCAAACATTTGAAAACAATGAAACAAAGGTAATACAGAGGGAAGTAGAGTGAAAAAAACCACTGCTATTATTGGTTGGTCTTGATACATAGACGGCATTTGATAGAGTCAGATGGATTTCCTACACAAGGTAATGGTAGCATTTGCATTCTGTGGTAGAATAATAGGATTAATTAGGAGGTTGTATGAAGGGTCAGAGGCAGTAATCACAGTGGGAGGGTTCCTCTTTGACAGGATTTGTGTAAAAAGTCGAACTAGTCAAGATTGACATCTTTCCTCTCTGTTATTTGCTTTATACTTAGAGCCATTGGCAAAGAAAATAAGGGACTCAGAAATTCAGTGATATAACTGGAATGATGATAAAGAAAAGTTAGCTTTATTCATACATTATATTAACTTACCTTCCAAAAATACTAGACTCAATAGACAAATACTCGAAATTCTCCTGCTATAAACTAAACTTAGAAAAATCAACCATCTTTCCCCTGAACCCTTTTTGCAGATTACCTAGCTCCCCCCCAAAATCAAAGTTAATGATTTTCTACAGTATCTCAGTATTTCTTTTCATCAAGACCCCAACCAAGCTATTCAAATAATATCTCCAAACTACAGTCTAACATCCAACAAGATTTGAACAAATGGGCAAAATTGCACCTCCCACTTCTCGCCAGAATTGCTATAATCAAAATGAACATTCTACCTCATCTACTTTGTTTTCAGCACATCCAGCATAATAATTCATAGTAAAATTTTTAAAACTCTCCACACATCCTTTTCCAAATTCCTGTGGTCCCCCAAATCAATTATAATTCGCTACAGTAGACTAACTCTCCCAAAAGACAAGGGTGGTTTAAGTCTGCCTGACTTTAAACTTTATTACAATATTATCAATAGTAACAAGATAGTAACAATTTCTGATTATGCTCCCAATTCATCTACCTGGTCTCCTTCATGGTTAAAATTATACTATAACTGTATAACTGTATTAAAACATTCAGGTTTAACCCCAAAGCTTTCTCTTTTCTGAATACGGAAAACCTAAAAAACTTCAAATTACTATCAACCATTAAGCATAAAATAACTATTCTTCAGAAGATTTTCAAATTTCTAAAACTGTCCATTGCTTTCAATACATTGCAACCCTTCCATCTCAACCCCAACCTTAGATTGAACAACAAAATGATCAACCTGGATAAATCCCCCCTTATCAGAGAGTTTAACTGTAGCAGATCTCTTTCCTGTCAGAAATAAATCATTATCCAGAATTAGACTACACGTGTCTTTACCCAATAGTTATATAATCATCTTGAGACAAATCTGTGAACTGTCATAATACCTTAGAAGATACCTCTCTAAATATAAATGATATTAAAGACTGCAGATCCATATGGAACCTCCTCTTACTTAAAATAAAATGACTTCTAATTCATACAAACGTATTCTTTCTATCCGAACCCAAAATGATCAAATGTTTTCAAACTACAGGAAAGACCAAGATCCCTCCATTAACTCTAATCAAATCTCCCAAGCTGTTCAACTCTCCTTGAAACTTAATCCCCTTAAAAAACTTAACTGTACCCAACTTATGATCTTAAACAGCGCATACCTCAACCCTACAATACTTTCTAAAATCTATCCCTCCTCCTCTTCCCATTGTACCATTCACAATACTGACTTGCTTCATATTATTTGAAGCTGCAAATGCTCTTATAGACTGGTGCTCCCTTAGGGTACAATTGGAAAAAAAGGGATATGAAAAAACGACTTTGTCCTGGCAATTCGCAATATTGCATATCCCCCTTACAGGATTATCCAAACTTCAGAATTGTATAGTAATAACACTCTTTTCCCTTGTCAAACTTTATATCACCCTTAACTGGAAGGCTAGATCTCTACTCACTTGGGATGGATTTAAACGACTTGCTACTAAACACTTACTTGCCCACAAATATCTGAAATACACCCAAAGACTTAGTACACACTTTACTGAATATTGGGAGATTTTATTTGATATCCTTCTAGCTTAATCTCTGTTAACTTATTTATTTTGTTGGACATAAGGCGCATCTGTAAATAGTTATTTGTTGTATATAAGTATATATTGCTTTCATTGTTTTGGTTGTGCGTTGTCTGTTACCATTTTGTATTGCATTATTAAAAATTGTTAATAAAAATATTTAAAAAAAAAGATTATATTGTATTTAATAAATCCAGGAAAAGGCATGTCAGTGTTGTGGAACATTCTGAGACAGCTTCAAGTCTTTTCAGGATATAAAATAAAGGAAAATAAAACAAAGGTTGTAGTGGTTTTCTATGTATCCAATAAATGAATTGGTTCAGCAATACCCATATCTGTGAAAACGTCAGATGAAGTATTTAGGTGTATAGATTAAAATGATTCTATTATGAAACCTAAGGATATGTGGAAAGAGACTAAACAAAAGATAATACAAAAATTGGGAAGTTGGAAATTCATGAATATGGCTATGAATAGTAAGATACAAGCATTGAAAATGTTTCTAGTCTCTTCAGTTTTAGAAACAGGTCAGGCATATTTTTGTCAACTGGCGGTAAAGTTGTGGACCATAATTAACTCACTCAAGTCTGTAACGCCATTTTTGTATACATGCAGTTCACACTCATAGCTCTTTATGGCGTCCAGACCTTTTTGAGTTTGGTTTCTTTAACCAAGTGACTTATCAGCTAATAATAGACAGTATTAGAAAGTGCAAAGAGTTAGGAACACAATGGTACTAAGATTGTTAAATTACATTGTCCTGCATTTGAGAAGTTATCAGTCAGTTTCTCACGTATTTATTTTTATGTTCATATTTTCATAGCTGAAAGCCCTATATGCTGTTGAGAGGTATGGTGTGAAATGACATGGTTGGAGACAGGAACATTCAGTGTCATTGTCTGTTTATGTCATATTATACCTTAGATATTGCTAGCTTTTTGTTACTAATTATGAAACTAAAACAGTATTTCCATGTGTATTCATTATTACAAAAACCAAGTGACTTAAGACATCTGGTGTGAAACCTTAGATTTTCTTGAAGAAAACCGTCTTTGATGTTTTCACTATAAGTTGCACATCTTTAGAGATATTCACTGTCATGTATATTGCTAGTTATCACAATTTAGCATATGTTTTCATATTTCTGTAATTATCTCAGTAAATATGCACTGATAAAGGAATTTCTTGTTGTCATGTGAAACATTACATCTGGTTAACAAAAATCCATCCATTCCCCAACCCCTTTTCCCATTTTTACACATGGTGTTGGGGTGTCACTTCAGCATTAACAGTCAGGTAGAGCCAAGGGTCACATTGCCATGTGGCTAGCTCTGCCGCAGCTGTTCATTCATACCACACGCTCATACCTATGGCTAATTGCGTATATTTAATCCACATACTACATGTCTTAGGGATGTGGGAGGAAACTGGAGCACCTGAAGGAAACCCACATGAACACAGGGAAAACATGCAGACTCCACACAGAAGGCACCCTAGCCAGGAATTGAACAAAATGAACCACTTTCTGTGAGGTGGCAACACTTTCTGCTGCTCCACTGTGCCACCCATCACACTTACACCTATGGCCAATTTAGTGTGTCCATTCACCTACTGTATGTATTTGAAATATGGGAGGAAACTAAAACACCCAGAGGAAACCCAAGCAAACTCAGTAAGGGCATGCATACACCACACAGAAGACACCCTAACTGAGAATCAAACCAGAGAACCTCTTGCTATGAGGTGACAACACTATCCTCTGCCCTACCATGCTGTCCATCATGTCTGGGCAGTATAGTTTCAAAGGTGTGACTGACACTTTGTAAAAGTTTAATAAACATACAAGTTGGAGGTTGTGTGCATTATAATATATTACTATTTATGGAAAGACTATGAATGGCCTGACTTATCACTGTAAAGCTTACTTCTTACTGGTAGCATTGCAAATTGTATAGTTGTACTAGATTTTATTGTTCACAAATATTTACATTTCTTATTTTGCTTTATAAGTTTATTTTGCAAAAAAATGCTCTGGAATGCAAGATATGTGTAGGATGCTAGCGGTCTGACATTGCACACCACTTAGGCACTAATGAGTTAATAGAGCTGAATACATTTATTTGGGAGAGGAAAAGGGCAACAGTTAAGTGGGATAAGCTGTTTCTCCATATAGAACAGGGTCTACATCATATGATCGACATTTGAAAATGTTGAATGGCCAAATCATTGATTTCTTTTCAAGGGAAAGAAATCAGAAGGCCAACAAACACCACATAAATGCAAACGTATTTAAGTGGGGGCTCCCTCCCCACCCCACCGTGGGGGGCTGTGCCCCCACACCCCCCTTAACTAATATTCTAACTCTGAGACCGCACTACAGTCGGGGAAAGGGCAGTTGTGACAGAACGACCAAACAATTTCTTTCCCTTGGTAAGAAATCAGTCATTTGGCCGTTCGACAAACTTCGTGTTCAACATTTTTGTGTCGAGGAAAGGTGCTTCGACATTTTCAAATGTCAATTATGTGATATAGACCCTATAAAACAAGCTAATTTAGGATTAACTAATATGAAGAGATATTGTAGAGCTACATAGTTGAGGCTGATATACATAACACAAGCAGAAGGCTTCAAATCAATGTGGAAAGGCATGATATTGAAACAGAGGGAGAGTTCAAGAAATAAGGAGAGAGTAGAATTTAGGGTTTAGGTCCCTAAGGAGGATAGAAACAACCATACAGAATATTACATTTATGAAGCAGCAAAAAGTATAAGAACTAAGCCAACATGAAAATGGAGAAAGAAGATTTTACCAATAGGAATGACTGCATGTAGGGGCATAGAAAATAGGTAAACGTAGGGTGGCATTTATAAGAGAAAATTAGCAAAGAAACCAATGTATTGGGAGCAAATAACTGTGAAAGAAAAGGTAGTAGAGTGGGATAAGTTGAAGTGGAAGTTTGGACTGCTGGTTGGAGACTGCCTTAGAAACAAATCCACATGGTGGAACCATAATATCAACAAGCTTTATAATAAAAGGAAAAGAATTTTGACCAAAGGTAAGAAGAGTAATTCCGAGAATGATAAAGCCCTTGTCACTGAAATAAACAAACAACTCAGAAACTTAATAAAAATCAACCAAGCCAAGTGTGAGCCTAAAATAGCTACTCAAGCCAAAGACAGTTGCAAGACATTTTTTAGTTATGTTCATAATCTCAAAAGCACAACACAGCAAAGCACTGAGCTAATTGTGAGTGATGTTACCTACACTGAGACTGAAGATACAGAGAACTTGCCAGCTGATAAATTTAGCTCTGACTTTACCCCCTCTCTCTCCTACATTTGTCCCTCAAGATGTACACGAAACTGACTCTGCAACAGCTATCATACAGAACCAAGTCCTAAAAGTGCTATCAAAAGCTTAAAATACTGCAATGATGGGTCCTGCCAATATCCATGGATGCATCTTAAATGGCATGAAGCATGATTTAGCCTCATCTCTGACAACACTGTTCAATGTCATCCTCCATACAAGTTTTGTACCAAGCAAATGGAGAACAGCTACAGTTGTTCCCTGCATAAAGGAAGACCTTTCACAGGCCCAGGCAATTACAGACCCATAGGTCTAACCAACCTCACATGCAAAGCCATGGAAAGAGTTATCATGGAACTAATCAGTCATGATATAGGGAACCTCCTAACACTGGACCCATCTCAATTTGGATTCTTCAAGAGTAGGTCATGCATACTCGACCTGGTGGATTTTTTGAAAAGATCACTAAAGCAATGGATGAAGGCAAAACAGTACACACCACATACCTCAACTTGGCCAAAGCTTTAGACACAGTTCCACATTCAGTCTTAGTAGAAAAGCTAAACAAACTGCAAATAAACTCCTACATCACCCACTGGATTGTCAACTGGTTCACTGATAAGCAGGAAATCAAAAGAGAGGAAGTTACCCCCACAAAGTGACCAGTCAACTTGGAGTACCACAGGTTTCTGTGCTGGGGCCTCTCCTGTTTGGTATCTATTTTTTCTAAAGTAAAAGCTAGTACTAAAAGGCTCTGCCTGACTAACTTTGGAGATGACTGCAAGCTTGGAGCAGTTACTGAATCCCCATTCTAAATGAATAAATAACTGGTGCCAAAATCATTGACTGAAAGTAAATGCCAAAAAATGCATTATTGTATCCTTTTGGAAGTCAACTATATTGGGGAATTACCGCATTAATAATATGCCCCTTAGAGCTGACTCCGTTGTTTGGGATTTGGAAACTTATATGGACAGTGACCTAACTTTTGACCAACATGTGTCCATTGTTGTAAGAAAGTCCTTCTGTATTGCACAGCTTATAAAGAAAGAGATTGTGTCTAGATCTTGGGATTCATTGGTAAAATGTGGGCTGAGTAAAGGGACAATCATTTAATGTAATGCCCTCTTTGGTATATAGCTGTCCAGACACATGCAACAACAGGAATGGCCACATAAATACCTTACTAAAGGGATATAAGGACTAAACAACATGACCTACATGGACTGACTGAAAGCTGTGTCACTATATTCTGTATCCTACAGACTGCCAAGTGGTGACCTTTGCCTGGCATACAAGGCATCCTCTGACCCTATACTAATGGATTTACTGTACATCAGCAAGTCAAATGGCATCAAAATACTCAGTGTAGGGATCTAAACCTTTTCTACAACATCAACAGAGCAGTTTGGAGGAACATGAACATCTCAGAGAGGATACCACTGCTGAGGAACAGACTCCCCATCCACAAAAAATAAAGTTCTTCTTTGCCCATATTCTAGTGCAACTTGGATATATGGGTGGGAAACAGAAAATTTACACCAGGTTCACCCCCTGTACTAGTAGTTAACAGTGTCAGTTCCTAAATACTCTATCCCATTCATGGGTCCCCCTCAAATTATCTATGGTATGATCCCATTTTTTCTCATTAGGGGAAATGTATAATTATCAACCATGGCATGGGTAAGACCAGTCTCTAACCAAAAAGGTTACATCTGAAGTAGTTAACTTCATTTGATCAGCAACCTGTGGGTATCTGATCCGACCTGGATCCCGGCCGGCAGCTTTCCAAGCTAAAGATCCAAACTCCAAGCTCCTCCCCCATTACCCATAATACCCTGCTACCTCCTTCCAGTCCCCAAATCTCATTTGCCGCGGCTTTAACAAGCACGAGTTACGAGCTCCTGGAGGTTAGGTAGTGAATATTGTGTAATTTCTTGACTTTTTGCAAAATTTTGAGAGGTGTGTGTTTGTGATTGTTTAAACCCATTAGCCTAGCTTAGTTTTAGTATATTCCCCCTTCCCCTTATTCTTGTGTGTAAGTGTGTTTGTGGTTGGTATGGCTGAAGGCCCGATGGCCACACTCAGTGCATTCTTTGCCTGGGGGTAGCACATTTATCATCGGGCTGCCATATTTGTGCAGCCTTTAACCCCCAGGCTCTGAGGGATAGGAGGAACAAGCTGATCCAGGCGGGTCTTATACCTGCCGATTCTGCTTCTTCCTCCTCTCCCTCAGTGGCTCCAGCTGTGGCTGTTCAGCCAGCTGTGCTATCTCCTCTGGTTGGGACTCAACCTCCCACCATTTCCCAGGGAGAGAAGGACTCCAAGAGGAAAGAGAGGCGAGAGAGAGCGGGAGAAAGAGAGAGGAATAAAGAGGAAACATAGGAACCACAGCCCCCTCGGCCCCGCCGGCTAAACAGCTCTCTTCTCCCCTGAAGATTCCCGGGTCCTCCCCCTCTCAGCTCTGTTCTCCACGTTTCTCACCGGAGCTGGAGGAGGAGCCCCAGCCATCTTCAAGGTCGTCGAGGAGGCCTTCCCGGCCAGCTTCTGTGGCCTCTTCTAGGTCAACACGAAGCCTTTCAGATGCAGAAATGGACCGGATGATGTGTCGCTTTCTCCAAGCCCAGATGCAGATGAGAGTGCTCCTGCCCCCCCCCCCCCACCGGGGGATAGCTCAGCCCCATTTTTTGCCCCCATAGCTCCTTCTCCAATCCATTATTGGGTTTCGGAGCCATCGGATCCGAGTAGTCTCGGAGTCAGGGAGTCGGCACCGATAGTAGTTGCTACTTCGACGCCGGCCATGCCCTTGAGTTTGTCGGATCCCCTTTTCGGATCCGAGCTCTCAGGGCCGAGAGACGTGCATCGGATCCGAGGGGGTAAGTGTGTCTTCGGCTCCGTTGCAGTCAGAGCACACTTCCCCTTTCGGGTCCAGTCGCTTCGGCTCCGACGCCGATCTCAGTGTCGGATCCAAGGGTGTTGCTCATGGAACCCAGAGAGAGCGGTTCACCTTCGGCGTTCGACGTGGTGGAGAGGGTTCTCTCGAGAAGTTCAAGACCCCCTGCTCGTGCTACGGATCCAGCCAACATTCCCTCGCAGACGGGCTTGTCTTCCATCATCCGGCCCCAGGGACAGTCTGCATCGACGCCCCAGCCAGTTTCACTGGAGGAACATGACCCTGGTGATGAGCCCTCCTCGGACAGTCCCACCGAGGAGATCCCTCACAAACGCAAGTGTAAGAGGAGGCACTTGGACTCCCCCGAGTCCCTCATGGAAGACACTGATTTAGAGGAAGGGGAAGGTTCCCCCAGGTCACCCCCCCCCCCCAAGGGCGTCACCTTTGGAGACATTATTGAAATGCTACACCTAAAATGGGGGTGGTCAGCCCAAAAGCCTTCCTCGGATGAGTCGGTGTTTCTGGAGGCGTTTGATGCAGGCCCATCTACCTCTTGGGTGTCCCCTCCGGCCAACCCCCTGGTAAACCTCATTACTGCCAGGGCGTGGAAGGAGCCGGACACTGTAGAGCCAATCCCCAGATCATCAGATAAGATCCTTGGTCCCCCTGTGGATAGGACAGCGTCGAGTAAAGGTTCCCCGGTAGATGCCATGGTGGTGGCGGCTGCCACCAAGAAGGAACTGGCACAGGATAGTTCCTTGGTCCATCCTCCTGATACTCGACCTGGTGGATTTTTTGAAAAGATCACTAAAGCAATGGATGAAGGCAAAACAGTACACACCACATACCTCAACTTGGCCAAAGCTTTAGACACAGTTCCCCATTCAGTCTTGGTAGAAAAGCTAAACAAACTGCAAATAAACTCCTACATCACCCACTGGATTGTCAACTGGCTCACTGATAAGCAGGAAATCAAAAGAGAGGAAGTTACCCCCACAAAGTGACCAGTCACCTTGGAATACCACAGGTTTCTGTGCTGGGGCCTCTCCTGTTTGGTATCTATTTTTTCTAAAGTAAAAGCTAGTACTAAAAGGCTCTGCCTGACTAACTTTGGAGATGACTGCAAGCTTGTAGCAGTTACTGAATCCCCATTCTAAATGAATAAATAACTGGTGCCAAAATCATTGACTGAAAGTAAATGCCAAAAAATGCATTATTGTATCCTTTTGGAAGTCAACTATATTGGGGAATTACCGCATTAATAATATGCCCCTTAGAGCTGACTCCGTTGTTTGGGATTTGGAAACTTATATGGACAGTGATCTAACTTTTGACCAACATGTGTCCATTGTTGTAAGAAAGTCCTTCTGTATTGCACAGCTTATAAAGAAAGAGATTGTGTCTAGATCTTGGGATTCATTGGTAAAATGTGGGCTGAGTAAAGGGACAATCATTTAATGTAATGCCCTCTTTGGTATATAGCTGTCCAGACACATGCAACAACAGGAATGGCCACATAAATTCCTTACTAAAGGGATATAAGGACTAAACAACATGACCTACATGGACTGACTGAAAGCTGTGTCACTATATTCTGTATCCTACAGACTGCCAAGTGGTGACCTTTGCCTGGCATACAAGGCATCCTCTGACCCTATACTAATGGATTTACTGTACATCAGCAAGTCAAATGGCATCAAAATACTCAGTGTAGGGATCTAAACCTTTTCTATGACATCAACAGAGCAGTTTGGAGGAACATGAACATCTCAGAGAGAGGGATACCACTGCTGGGGAACAGACTCCCCATCTACAAAAAATAAAGTTCTTCTTTGCCCATATTCTAGTGCAACTTGGATATATGGGTGGGAAACAGAAAATTTACACCAGGTTCATCCCCTGTACTAGTAGTTAACAGTGTCAGCTCCTAAATACTCTATCCCATTCATGGGTCCCCCTCAAATTATCTATGGTATGATCCCATTTTTTCTCATTAGGGGTAATGTATAATTATCAACCATGGCATGGATAAGGCCAGTCTCTAACCAAAAAGGTTACATCTGAAGTAGTTAACTTCATTTGATCAGCAACCTGTGGGTATTTGATCCGACCTGGATCCCGGCCGGCAGCTTTCCAAGCTAAAGATCCGAGCTCCAAGCTCCTCCCCCATTACCCATAATACCCTGCTACCTCCTTCCAGTCCCCAAATCTCATTTGCCGCGGCTTTAACAAGCACGAGTTACGAGCTCCTGGAGGTTAGGTAGTGAGTATTGTGTAATTTCTTGACTTTTTGCAAAATTTTGAGAGGTGTGTGTTTGTGATTGTTTAAACCCATTAGCCTAGCTTAGTTTTAGTATATTCCCCCTTCCCCTTATTCTTGTGTGTAAGTGTGTTTGTGGTTGGTATGGCTGAAGGCCCGATGGCCACACTCAGTGCATTCTTTGCCTGGGGGTAGCGCATTTATCATCGGGCTGCCATATTTGTGCAGCCTTTAACCCCCGGGCTCTGAGGGATAGGAGGAACAAGCTGATCCTGGCGGGTCTTATACCTGCCGATTCTGCTTCTTCCTCCTCTCCCTCAGTGGCTTCAGCTGCGGCTGTTCAGCCAGCTGTGCTATCTCCTCTGGTTGGGACTCAACCTCCCACCATTTCCCAGGGAGAGAAGGACTCCAAGAGGAAAGAGAGGCGAGAAAGAGCGGGAGAAAGAGAGAGGAATAAAGAGGAAACATAGGAACCACAGCCCCCTCGGCCCCGCCGGCTAAACGGCTCTCTTCTCCCCTGAAGATTCCCGGGTCCTCCCCCTCTCAGCTCCGTTCTCCACGTTTCTCGCCGGAGCCGGAGGAGGAGCCCCAGCCATCTTCAAGGTCGTCGAGGAGGCCTTCCCGGCCAGCTTCTGTGGCCTCTTCTAGGTCAACACGAAGCCTTTCAGACGCAGAAATGGACCGGATGATTTGTCGCTCTCTCCAAGCCCAGATGCAGATGAGAGTGCTCCTGCCTCCCCCCCCCCCCACCGGGGGGGAGCTCAGCCCCATTTTTTGCCCCCATAGCTCCTTCTCCAATCCATTATTGGGTTTCGGAGCCATCGGATCCGAGTAGTCTCAGAGTCAGGGAGTCGGCGCCTATAGTAGTTGCTACTTTGACGCCGGCCATGCCCTCGAGTTTGTCGGATCCCCTTTTCGGATCCGAGCTCTCAGGGCCGAGAGCTGTGCATCGGATCCGAGGGGGTAAGTGTGTCTTCGGCTCCGTTGCGGTCGGAGCACACTTCCCTTTCGGGTCCAGTCGCTTCGGCTCCGATGCCGATCCCAGCATCGGATCCAAGGGCATTGCTCATGGAACCCAGAGAGAGCGGTTCACCTTCGGCGTTCGACGTGGTGGAGAGGGTTCTCTCGAGAAGTTCAAGACCCCCTGCTCGTGCTACGGATCCAGCCAACATTCCCTCGCAGACGGGCTTGTCTTCCATCATCCGGCCCCAGGGACAGTCTGCATCGACGCCCCAGCCAGTTTCACTGGAGGAACATGACCCTGGTGATGAGCCCTCCTCGGACAGTCCCGCCGAGGAGATCCCTCACAAACGCAAGTGTAAGAGGAGGCACTTGGACTCCCCCGAGTCCCTCATGGAAGACACTGATTTAGAGGAAGGGGAAGGTTCCCCCAGGTCACCCCCCCCCAAGGACGTCTCCTTTGGAGACATTATTGAAATGCTACGCCTAAAATGGGGGTGGTCAGCCCAAAAGCCTTCCTCGGATGAGTCAGTGTTTCTGGAGGCGTTTGCGCAGGCCCATCTACCTCTTGGGTGTCCCTTCCAGCCAACCCTCTGGTAAACCTCATTACTACCAGGGCGTGGAAGGAGCCGGACACTGTAGAGCCAATCCCCAGATCATCAGATAAGATCCTTAGTCCCCCTGTGGATAGGACAGCGTTGAGTAAAGGTTCCCCGGTAGATGCCATGGTGGTGGCAGCTGCCACCATGAAGGAACTGGCACAGGATAGTTCCTCGGTCCATCCTCCTGATAAGGAGTCTCAGACGATGGATTGTATCAGAAAGCGGATGTTTGCTTCGGCTACCTTTTCCATAAAGGCGCTGAATTATTTGGCGCATGTGATTAGGCTTCAGCAGGATCTGGTGAAGGAACACGCTGAGTCTCCCCCTGAGTCCATGTCGGCCGAGGACAAACGGACTTTCTCGACTCGCGCGGCCACTCTGAAATCTGTATCGAACACGTCTATGCGGCTACTCTCCCATGCCACGAAGGGGGCCGCTAGAGCCAGCGGATCAGGCATCACCTTACGGCGTCATACCTGGCTCCGACTTTACAACTTTGCAGAACCCTTCAAGGCATCCTTCGCGAACGCTCTCTTCGACGGTTCTACCCTTTTTGGCAAGACCGTCTGCGATACGTTGGTCCAGAGCAAGAAAGATGTGAAGACGCTGTCTGCCATCGGAATCCGCTTCTTGGCTCCTCAGAGGTCCTTTTCCAGGAACCAGAGAGGACAAAAGAAGATGTGATTCTAGAAGTCTCAGCAGTCCCGTTACGCTCCGGACCCTTTTTCCTTCAGAGGCAGAGGGGGACAAGGTGGACACCGGCCCAGAAGCAGAGGGGGGGGGGGTGAAGAATTTTGGGTCACGGGAACCCTTTTCCAATCAACCCACGCAGCAGCCCTAAGGGGTTGCCCGACTGCTCCTCTCTGGAGGCAGTCGGGGGGGGGGGGGTGTTTTTCGAAGCACCTGGCAGAATGGGCGTCCATCATGACAGATCACTGGGTGCTTCGAATAATACCCAGAGGCTACTCTATTACCTTCATAAATCTTCCTCCTCAATCGAGGTGCCTCCCCGAAATTCCACCCAGTCAGAGGGAGGCTGCAGCTTTAGAAATAAAGAAGCTGCTAGAAAAAAGAGCCATCCAGCACGTCCCCCCAGACCAGTCTGGGTTAGGCAATTTTTTGGTGCCAAAAAAGACGGGGCACTTAAGACCAATTCTCGACCTTTCTACAATAAACCTCTTCATTGCCAAGGAGAAATTCAAGATGGTCACTCTTCAATCCATTCTCCCCCTGCTGCAGGAGAATGACTGCATGTGCTCCATAGACCTCAAGGATGCGTACTACCACATTCTCATGAACAGGCGATCCAGGAGGTTTCTCCACTTTCGGTTGGGGGCCAGTCATTACCAGTTCAGGGTCCTACCATTTGGCCTCACCACAGCTCCCAGGATGTTCACCAAGGTCATGGCAGTTGTTGCAGCCCACCTGAGGCTTCAGGGAATACAGGTTTTTCCTTACCTGGATGAATGGCTCCTTGCCACCTCCACCAGGCATCTACTCTGCTCAGCCAGGGATTGCTTCCTGCTCTTAGCCTCCCAGTTGGGGATCACTATAAATCACAAGAAATCATCCCTTCAACCAGTTCAAGTCCTGGACTTCATAGGGGCCAGAATAGACACGCTTCAGACCAAGGCCTTCTTGATGTCGGACAGACTTTGCAGCTTTTAACCCTTCACGTTCTAGCACTCCTTCAATCTCCAGCCCCATCAGCGGAGTTAGTCCTGAGAGCCTTAGGGTCCATGGCAGCAGCAATCAACCTTTCGCCCTTAGCTCACTTGCACATGAGGGTCCTCCAGTGGACCTTGCAGGTCCAGTGGTCCATCCTTCAACACCCGTTTGACTCTCCAATCCCCCTCAACAGAGTTTGCAGAAATTCCCTCATATGGTGGCTCCAATCTCGAGAGCTTCGGGAAGGACGACCGTTCATAATGCCACAACCCCAAGCCACGGTAACCACGGACACTTCTCGCCTTGGGGGGGGGGGCATTGCATGGGCAGAACTGTCCAAGGTACATGGACTCAGACAGAGATCGTTCTGCATATCAGTGTTCTGGAGATGAGAGAGGTGCTTCTAGCATTGCAAGCTCTTCATACCTTTCTCCCACCAGGGACTATTGCAATTCAGACAGACAACATGTCAGTGGTCTAGTACATCAACAAACAGGGGGGGACCAGGTCTTACCCTCTTTGCCGAGAGGCTATGAGAGTTTGGGATTGGGCGATATCCACCAACTGTTTTCTATTAGCAGTTCACATTTCGGGTTGGTCCAACATCCTAGTGGACAAGCTGAGTCGAACTATCCTCTCACCTTATGAGTGGCCTCTGAACCCCTTAGTAGCGAAACAGATCTTCCACAAGTGGGGGTCAGCCTTGCTGCGATCTCTTCGCATCGCCTTCAAACGGGAAGTGCAGCGAGTTTTTCGCTCTAATCCCCCCCCCCCCCCGGGGGGGAAGGCCCAGAGACGCTCTAGTCTATGCTTGGCCATCCGGTCTTCTTTATGCTTATCCTTCTCTTCCGTTAATGACAAAATTTTTACAGAAAGCTTGTCGGTTGGGGAACAAGATTATCCTCAGCCCCATTCTTGCCTCATCAGACCTGGTTCCCGTACCTACGGTCTCATCTTATAGCTCCTCTTTGGATCTTAGATCCCATCCCAGATCTGATTTCTCATCCTTCGGGATTAGAAACTCTGAATCTGGACGACCTCAAGCTCTCAGCTTGGTTGATCCAGTTCCATTAGTTGCCAGGACTCCCAGTATCTAGTCTGCAGTTAGATCCATCCTGGTAGCGGCGCATAAGCCTACCAGGAAGGTTTACAACAGCAAATGGAAACGGTTTTCCATTTGGGCCTCGCATAGGAATTTGGATCCTTTCACTGCTCCCATTCCAGCAGTGCATGATTTCCTATCTCATATTTTTCAGCAAGGGGCCAGTTCTTCTACTGTAAAGGTTCAAATGGCTGCCATTTCCCATTTTCACATTGGAGACAATCTTAGTCCTTTAGCTTCCACTAAGATTTGTAAGACCTTCTTGAAAGGCACCTTTCTTTTGAGACCTCCTACTAGGAACGCTGTTACCCCATGGGACCTAACTTTGGTCCTTCAGGCTGTAACTGGACCACCCTTTGAGCCTGCAGCATCTGTTGATTTAAAATTCTTATGTTGGAAAACTGCTTTCTTAATAGCTATTACCTCAGCTAAAAGGGTGTCAGAGCTCCAGGCCCTTTGTACTAAACTCCCATATCTTGTTTTCCATAAGGATAGAGTCTCTCTCAGGACTAACCTTCTTACCTAAAGTGACTTCTGAGGTGAACATCAATCAGTCCATTAATCTACCAGTTTTCTTCCCTAACTATCAGAATAAAAGGGAATACAAACGTCATTTGTTAGATGTTCATGGACAATTGTGCTTTTACCTGCACAGAACAGCTGCTTCCTCAAGTCAGAGCAGCTCTTTGTTTCCTTTGCAAAGCCCTTCTTGGGTTAGACAGTGCTGAAGGTGACTCTAGCTAGATGGATTTCTCAATGCATTTTGCTCACATACAAGATATCTGGTCTGCCAGAGCCCTTAGGGGTTCATGCTCATTCTACCCATTCTATGGCTACTTCTCCTACGTTCTGGTCAAGAGTGCACTTGGATGACATTTGATCTATGGCTACTTGGGCTTCCTCTCATACCTTTATCTCTCATTATAAATTGAATTTAATATCCAGAGGAAGGGCAGCTTTTGGCTCTGTAGTGCTCCGGAATATCCTTCCTTAAGGACCTCCCAAGTGTTTGGTAGCTGGGAACTCTGTCCGACAGGTTGCTGATCAAATTAAGTTAACTATTTCAGATAAATAAGTTATGTACTCACCATAACGCTCCATCTGAGTAGGTAACTTCATTTGTCAGCAACCGACCACCCCCCCCCCTTCCTTCCCCCTAACCTGGTTCTTTGATTATCTGAATCCTAGCATGATTCAACCTTTGGTATTCGTTAGGTTAGGATGTTTTAGGTTGTTGTTTTGTCTTGGTGAAATTGTATAATTGGGTAAATGCGATCTGAGGACTGGAAGGAGATAGCAGGGTGTTATGGGTAAGGGGGAGGAGCTTGGAGCTCGGATCTTTAGCTTGGAAAGTTGCCGGCTCGGATACAGGTCGGATCCAATACCCACAGATTGCTGACAGATGAAGTTACCTACTCAGATGGAACGTTATGGTGAGTACATAACTTCTTTTTTAATTCGAGTTAAAAAGGGAAATTGGTTAGGCTTAAACTGGTCCACAAGGGCAGCTAGCCTAGTATGTACTTGTAAACCTATGAATGTTGTGTTGTCCTATCTCACCTTCATTCTTGATGGTTGGGTTCGCAATTGAGCATCAGTTCCAACTCGGCCTAATACTAAAGCTCGAGAGTTTTCAATGGCTTGAGGCTACATCCTATGCCATGATGCCTGGTGACAGTTCCCCAGATCTTATTTGCTGCTTTGCTGGTTCGGAGTAGTTTTTTCGCTGGCTCAGGCTAAGTCTTTACTAATTTACTTTGAATACTTTGCTATCTTTTTAGTGTATAACCTTTAACATCTCTAGTTCCGGGTAGAGCAGTTTGTTGTTTGATAGTCTAGTGTTCCCTTTTTGTGTGTTCTTGCTGGTTGTAGCTTTGTTGTGTGGGCTGTCTTGACTCCCTATCCCATCTAGCTTTAAGTTGTCCTGAATGAATCCATTTTACTTAGAGGATTTGTTTTTTGGTCCCCTTTGTTTTTAGCCCCTTGTATTAGAGAGGGCTTTCCTCCCCCTTTTCTACTTCCTTCCTGAGGTTCCGTCTTTTCAGTAAGAGATGTCTCTTCTGGCTAGAGGACAGCGTTTAACTTGGAGTCCTCTCCTGTAGCGTTATTCTTGGTTTGTTCCCCCTGTATAAAAAAAAAACACTTTTTGCTGTGATAATTGTGTTTTTTTCCTTCTGCCTTTCTGTGTACTGGCTGATAGGTGTACTGTCGCCATGTACTTATCCCTTTTGTTGTCTAATTAGTGAAGTATGTCTAAGGATACTGGTAAGGAAGCCAAGCAATCTGGCTTTAAAAAGTGTGACTCGTGCACACAGAAGATGTCGCTTACTGATAGCCGCACTAGCTGTGTATATTGTTTAGGTGTGGTTCATCTGCAGGACTCCTGCTCTATCTGTCATGGATTCAGTTCCAGGGTTCTGCAGGAACATAAAAATAAGCTTATTCTAGGGGGGTCTACTCAAGAGGACCGTTTGATGTGACTATGGGAGGGAATCAGCCCTCTAAATCCTCATCTGAGAAGTCTGCCAAAAAATCTTCTTCTTCATCTCTGGATTCTGAGCTGACCAAGAAGCCTGAGAAACATGCAACTTTGGACCCAAAGGCTTTCGGGCCCAAGAAGGCAACTACTCCATCGGTACCACCAGCTTTATCAAAGCTGAGACAAAGCCATAAAAGGAGCCAGTCCCCGACTTTAGAACCTGTCAACTCAGTGCCCCAGTCACCCTTTTGCAATCGGTGGCTGGTAGTCATAAATCTTCCACATTCTCCTGTCGATCCTTCCGGAGTCTCTCAGATGATGATGTGGAGCGCGTAGTCTAGAGGTTGCTTTGGACACCGGCCGACCTTAGCCAAAATTCTCTCGAGTCCAGCCCAGATGGAAGTGGAGCTGTTGCCTCTACCTGCCCTGTCTTCTGTTCCTCCTCTGACTCGGACGAGCTCGGAGCTGGAGTGCCTGGAGGTCTTTGTGGTGGAACCATTGGGTCCGAAATCCACATCTGGTGTCTCGGCCCCTGCTTCTGCTCTGACCTCTTCAATGCTGTCTTTTCACAAAGGGTCTGGGAGCAGACACTCCCTCATCGGGTCCGGTGAGGAAAGCCTGATCGGACCCTTGTTGGATCTGACTCTTCCTCTCTGGGCTTCGGTGCAAGTGAGTTTGGCTCCCACATGTGCCTCAGAGCCATCCTCCTTGGAACGGGGGAGATCTCTGGGCTCCTCAGAGCAGGGGGCTCTCTTGGGTTAGGTTCGCAGTGCCTTCGAGGTGATAAGCGTGCTGTCTCCCCAGACTACTCCACCCTCGACTTCAGCTACTCGTCCCCCAAAGGACCATTGTGAACCTCTGTACTGTCCCTCCAGTCCAAGCATAGAGAGCCAGTGCCCCTGGACACCCCCAATGGATGATCCACTCTCTTCTGAAACTTCCCCAGAGTATCCCTCTGAGGAGGTCCCCCGGAAGAGGACTTATAAGAAGAAACATTTACACTCCCCTGAGTCTGTCATGTCAGATACGGACTTAGAGGATTCAGAAGGGTCCCCACGGTCACCCTCTGTGGATGTCTCCTTTTCAGAGATCTTAGAGATCCTGAAGCAGAGAGGTGGCTGGAAGACCCTCATCCCTTCTGAAGATGAGTCTGTATACCTTGAGGCATTTGGATCTCGACCCTCCACCTCTTGGGTGTCTCTGCCTTTCAGCAAACCCCTTGGTGTAGTCAGTCGAAAGGCGTGGGGCTGTCTAGAATCTGTGGAACATGTTCCGAGGAGGCCCAACAAGTTTATAACTGCCCCGGATGACAAGCAATTCTTAACCAAAGGTGTCCCACTAGATGGTATGGTGGTGGTGGTGGTGGCCACCAAGAAGGAATTAACTGAAACTTCTTCATCTATCCATCTGCCAAGTAAGGAGTCTTGAACGATGGACAGATATGGGAAGCATATGTTTTCTTCAGTGGGCTTTGCTCTTAGGGTACTGAACTATTTATCCCATTTTACAAGACTTTAGAGGGATCTCCTGAAAGAGCTAGGAGATACCCTCCAAGGTGCTACAGCTGCAGGGGCTGGACAAGGTAAATTCTCAGCTTGCAACTCTAAATTGTATAGTAGTAAACTCCTCCATGTACCTCTTCTCCTACGCAGCCGATGGAGCAAGTAGGGCAGCAGGCACAGGAATAGCTCTGAGGAGGCATTCCTGGATGCGCCTTTGCTGAACCCTTTAAGTCTTCCTTTATAAGTGCCCCTTTGACGGCTCATCTTTGTTCGGGCCAAAGGATAAAGAGACTCTTACCAGGTGTGAACAAGAAGGTAAAACTCTGTCTGCCGTGGGAGTAAGTTTTTCCGTCCCTACCAGGCCTTATCCCAAAGGTCAGAAGGGTGGAAAAATGTGGTTTCGGAAATCAAGAGCTTCACCGGACACGTGGTGAATTTTCCCCCAGGGGTAGAGGGGGAAATAATGGAAGATGCCGTGCTCGCTGCAGAGGGGGTCCGAAGAACCAGGGTGAGAGAGATACGTTCTCCGGCAGGCCCTTACAGTGCTCCTAAAAGGAGGCCCACCTGTCCACCTCTGGAGCCAGTTTGGGGCAGATTGGCACTGTACCCAAAGGCCTGGCTCAACATCACTCAAGACAAATGGGTACAGTCGATAATATCCAGGGGATACAACATACCCTTCTCTTCTCCACCCCCTCTATCAAGCTCGATCCCAGACATCCCACCTGGTCAAAGGGATCAACCACCGTAGTAATCCAAAGATTGCTAGAAATAAAGAGTCATCCAAGAAGTCCCCGCAGATCAAATCAAATCAAATCCGGGACTTACTCAAGGTTCTTTTTAGTTCCAAAGAAGACAGGGGACTGGAGACCAGTCTTGGATCTCAGCAAGCTAAACAAGTCTATAAAAAAAGCAAAGTTCCAGATGGTGACACTGCAGTCTATACTCCCTTTTCTGGGACAAGACAGTTAGATGTGCTCAATAAATTGTCAGGATGCGTACTTCCATATAAACATGGACAGGTGATCCAGGAGATATCTACACTTCCAGCTGGGAGCCAGTCAATACCAATTCAGAGCTCTGTCCTCTGGTCTCATTACAGCCCCCAGAGTGTTTACCAAATGCATGGCAGTATTCACGGGTCACCTGAGGCATCTAGGATTCCGGGTGTTTTCATACTTAAGATGACTGGCTCCTGACTGCCACCACAGAGCATCTATTGACCAAGGCAAGGGACACTGTCATTCATCTCTGCTCAGAGCTAGGTATTACCATAAATTAAATAAAAATCTGCCTTGTTACCTTCACAGCATATTACTTCATAGGGGCAGACTTAAACACAAGACATAGCAAAACTGCTTCACGACAGGGTGCAAATGTTGCATCAGATATCAGTCTTGCTCATGATGAGGAAAGTGCAGGCAAAGTTTGTTCTCAAGGTTCTGGGTTTAGTGGCAGCTTTGATAACATTAGTTCCACTGGCGCATGAGGCTATTACAGTGGCTACTCTCTGCTCAATGGTCCATGCAGGAGTTATCCATGTCACACAAGATGCTCATTGCGGACACCTGTAAGAAAGACCTATGATGGTGGCTTCAGTCCACACAGGTAACAACAGGCAGACCATTTGTTCTCCCCCATTCAGTTGCTACAGTGACCATGGATGCTTCCAAGATAGGGTGGGGGGCATTATCTGGGACAAACTGTCCAAGGGACTCAGCAGGAACACGAATACCACTTTGCACATCAGTGTACTGGAGATGAGAGCAGTGCTTCTGGCGTTGCAAGCATTCCAGAGCTCTCTTCCTTACAGGTACGATTGCGATACAGACAGACAATAAGTCCATGGTGTGGTACATCAACAAACAAGGCAGAACTAGAACCTACCCTCTGTGTCGAGAGGCTCAAAGAGTATGGCAATGGGCAATTTCTTCTCAACGTTTTTTAACTGCAACGAACATTCCGGGGAAATCCAACATGCTAGCAGACAAATTAAGCCATGCAATTCTTATTGCCTCACGAGTGGTCCATGAAACAGGAAATTGCAAACCAAATTTTTCGCAAGTGTGGCCAGGCTTGCTGCGACCTCTTTGCCATGTCCATGAACTCCAAATGCAGCAGTTACCTTGCCTTAATCCCCCCTCCAGGGGAGTCACCAAGAGATGCACTTGTTCACGATCGGCCTCTGAGACATCTTTATGCCTTTCCCCCATTTCCATTAATACCCCAAGTTCTACAGAAAGCCGAATTGTTGAGTTGCAAACTAATTCTTATCGCTCTATACTGGCCTCGTCAAATCTGGTTCCCCTTCCTATGGCCCCATCTCCAGGAGGAGCCTTGGATTCTGGACCCAGTGCCAGATCTTCTGACCCATCAGTCGGGAATGCTCCATCCCTCCATCCAAACCCTCAAGTTGGCCGCTAGGTTGCTCCAATTCCCATCTTAGCCAGGCTTCCGAATAACTCCCTGGCTGTGCGACACATTCTCGTTTCTTCTCATAAGACTGCAACTAGAAAACTGTATGCTAGAAAATGGAAGAGGTTTTCTTGTTGGGTTTCCAAGTATCATATAGACCCCTTCACAGCTCCAGTGACCACAATTCTAAATTTTTTAGCAGAGATTTTCAATTAAGGTGTAGCGGCAGCTACTATATGAGTAAAATTAGCTGCCATATCTAACTACCATGTAGGAGACATGGGATCAGAAATAAGTAAAACGATAACCAAGCTACACCTCCACTGCTGTAGCACTCTAAAACTTGAAAAAATAAGATGTTTTAATCAAAAAATTAAAACACTGCTAAAAAGATGTAAAATCCCTTGAATTCCATAAACAATGAGCACTTTTAATAAATCTTCATCAGTTCGCTGATAAATTGGGACTGAGAATGTCTTTTAATACTCAAAATTTAAAGCAATCTTTTCTGTTCCTTAAAAATGGACCAATCACAAGTGTTTAAAGTGGACAGACCCTCTTAACAGCCAATAGGCATTTTACTAGCTTTCAGCTTTAGAGAAAACAGGAAGATTTTTTCTCTTCCAATCACAGTTGTCTAAAATAGACACTCCTTCTTTTCAGCCAATAGTTCTTCTAGCTGTTAGCATTTGTTTTCTTGTTGGGTTTCCAAGTATAACATAGACCCCTTCACAGCCCCAGTGACCACAATTCTAGATTTTTTAGCAGAGATTTTCAATCAAGGTGCAACGGCAGCTACTATATGAGTAAAATTAGCTGCCATATCTAACTACCATGTAGGAGACATGGGATCAAAAATAATGTCTCACAGATTATGCAAAGCGTTTCTGAGGGGTACATTCCTATTAAGACCTCCAGTAAGAGAACCACCACCTCCCTGGGATCTAAATTTGATACTGACTCCTCTAATTCTCCCTCCATTCGAGCCAGCTTCCTCTTGCCCACTAAAGTTCTTTACATGGAAGACAATCTTTTTGACAGCCATTACTTCAGCTAGGAGGGTTTCAGAACTACAAGTCTTACCTATTCATCCTCCCTATTCAGTTATCCACAAAGACAGTCTCCCTCAGAACAAATCCTTCCTTTCTGCCCACAGTATGTTCTGTCTCCAACTTGAATCAATCCATTAACCTACCTGTCTTTTTTCCCAACTATGGCAACAAGGCAGAATACAAGCTTCACCAATTGGATGTCCATAGGCAGTTACATTTGTATGTACATAGGACAAGAGAGTTTAGAAAATCTGACTAATTATTTGTCTCATTCTCAGAGACTAGAAAAGAGGAGCCAGTTTCAAGGGTCACCCTATCTAAATGGCTTTCTGATACCTTTACTTATACATATAGCTCTCGGCATAAGCAACTGCCGGGTAAAATTTGAGGCCGTTCAACTAGAGCTATGTCGACTTCCACCGCTTTACAAACCAGACTACCCTTGAATTCAGTTTGTGGGGCAGAAACATGGCTGAATCCTCATACCTTTATTACTCATTAAAAAGTAGATGTGGCCTCCTGGAACAGGGCTTCCTTTGGTTCCACTGTTCTGAAGAGGTTATTCCCATGAGCCACCCGAGAAAAAAGGTGCTGGGAACACTGTCCCAACCATCAAGAATGAATGTGAGATAGGACAACATAACATAAAGAAGTTATGTACTCACCATAACGTTCCATGTCTGTTGTCCATAATCTCACCTTCATTCTTGCATCCCACCCTCCTTCCCCCCTACCTGGAGGATTGAGAGGAATTTCTGGAATTGGTCATACAGTTCTCTGATTCCCTTCTTGTCTCAGGAGACATGGGCTAAGGATTTTTTAAATTTACCCTTTTTCTTCCTTTTCTGGTTTCATTGATCTAGTGATTAGTGTTTGCAAACAAGATCTGGGGAACTGTCGCCAGGCATCATGGGATAGGGTGTAGCCTCGAACCAGTGAAAGCTCTCATACTTTAGTATTAGGCCAAGTCGGAACTGATTCTTGGTTCCGAACCCAACCATCAAGAATGAAGGCGAGATTATGGACAACAAACATGGAACATTATGGCGGATACATAATTTTTTTCTTACTGTCTTAGCTACATGTTGTTCAAAGGCCAGATTGCTGTTTACATATGTTCCCAGATCCCTTACTACTGGGTTGACTATTAGAGGTGTTTTATTGATGGAGTAATTAATGTGGGTTGACAGTTTCTTAAGAAGCATTAGAATGCATGTTTTGGCATTGAGTTTAAGGCCATGGCTGTGGCACCAGTCAATTGGCTATGTTAAACCGTGTTGCAAGATGTTATTTTCTTGGGGAGAATCTATAATAGATCCCAATTTACAGTCATATGTGTACTTGGTGAGCCAGAAACCTTGAACATTAGCCTTGAATTCCGAGAAGTAGATACTAAATAGTAGCGGGCCCTGCACAGAGCCATGAGCCATTTCACTGGTGACCAGTCTCTTAATGGGGGTGGTCTCACCAATTTTGACTTCTTGGGCCCTGTCTGAGAGCCAGCTGGCAATCAAGCGAGTTATGTAGGGATTTAGGCTCAGCTCAGAGAGCTTATCAGCAATGCTCGAGTGGGGTATTGTACCATATATTATACTGTGGCCAGGTCAAGATACACAGTATGCACTGTTTTACCCTCATCCATTGCCTTGGTGACCCTCTCAAAGAAGTCTACCAGGATAAGTAGGCATGACCTTTCATTAACAAAGCCAATTTGGAATGGGTCCATTGTTTCTAGCTTGTCAATGTCCTTGTTTATCATTTCCATGATAATTCATTCTGTTTCTTTACATATTAGGCTTGTTAGACTGATGGGTCTGTAGTTCCCTGAGTCAGTTAATGGTCTGCCCTTACGGATGGCAGTGATTGCTATGGTCGTTCATTCACTTAGAATGTAGCCTGTTGTTGAGACTATAGTTGAAGCTCAAGTGCTCCTGATAGATCATGTTTTCAACTGTTCAGGAGGCAACCGGCAATGTTGTTATAACCCATAGAGGCAGTGTTCTTGGATATATTGAGTGCTGTCAGCACCTGGCCCCTGGTAATAGTTGGGAGACGTATGCTGGAGGGGATTTCACCTGGAGGAGTGAGGGGTGAAATTTGAGCTGAATTTATCAGCCAGTAGATTTGCTATGTCACTGTGATTGGTGAAGGTGGTACCATTCACCATCAGTTCAGCACACTGCTTTGTGTACTTTCAAGGTTCAGGACATAGCTGAAGAAGGCCTTATGATTGTCGTTAGCCTGTGAGGCTATCCTGACCTCATAGTTGGCCTTGTTGGACCTAATTAGACCTATTAGTTCCTTATTTAGTTGTGTAAGAGAACATTTGTTGTTAAAGGAGTTGATCTTCCTGTTTTTGGCCATGAGTTTTTTTTTTTTTCATTTATTTTTTTCTTTTATTTTATACCCTGTTTAAGCTAGGATTCCACCAATGGGGTTTGTTTTTGGTGTTTGTTTTGGGTTTACTTCTGGTAGGTACAACAGCCACTGTGCAACCATACACGTTTGTATACAGACACTGTGATTAATTCTGCATAGGTAGCTGTGAACCTGATGGAGGAGGAGCTCTGAATTTTGACAAACTCTCATTTAATAAGATGTAGTTTGCCTTAAAATAGTTCCTAACTGTTACTTGTTTAGCTGCATTTTTCAGGTTGATTTTTATTTCAAAAAGACAGCTTTGTAATCCAACATCACCAGGGAGGACATGAGACAGAGGGGAGTGTAACAATCTCCCATGTTGGGGAGTACCAGATCCAGTATGTTTGATCCTCTGGTTGGAACACGCATGTCTGTTCCAGGGTGCTTGTTTTAATAAAGGCCAGGAAGCATTGTGCCTATGAGTTTGAGGCAGTGTAAACTTCCCAGTTTATAGAGGGGAAGGTGAAAGCCACCCATGAATAGGGTATTTAGTTGGATGTTGAGCGGCTTGAATAGGTTTAGGTAAGAAACTCTAGAGACATTCATAGTGACCTGTAGCTAGCCATGATATGGTGAGGAACCATATGTACGGCGACTTGCACATGGAAGAGCGCCGTGGTATCATCCTGTTTAACCAAGCTTGGAAGTATGTTTGTTGCTAATACAGACTGAGCCACCTTCACCTTTGGCCCCAGTTTGTGCTGTTGTTGGTCCAAATGTGTAAAAGTCACTGTAGCCTTGCATTACCAGAGTACTTTCTATGGCTTTAAACCAAGTCTCAGTCACAGCAGAGATGTCTCCATGCTCCAGAGTGAGGAGGGCTTGAAAGGTGTGGATTTTCTTGTTAAGGTGTTACTGTTTAATGCTAAGAACCTAAAGTTGCTTGGAGACTGTTTCACTATGTTGGTAGTTTTGTCTTTTTGGCATTGCCTAAAAAAGGCTCTAAGGGGAGTGGATAAACTTTTAGCCATTATCCAAATGCCTATGGGAGATGAGTACAGCCCATCCCCAGCAAAGCAATGTGGTCTGTTGACCATGTCTTTCCTTGCTGAAAGATATTGGATCCCCTTGAAGTGACACCAGAAACTAAGCCATTTATTAAAATCAGTCATTTTATATTCATACTGTGGCATCATCCTTGATGTAGGTAGAATGCTTAGAATACTGTTCAGTGCAAGCCTCATACCTGTCTGTGACACACATTTTGGAAGATCCATTATGTCTCTTTTCATGTAGTCCAGTGAGGTACATCACAGGTCATTTACACTCGCACATACTATGATAGAATCATATTGCTACCTGGGGTGTAGTGACTTGAATGCGTGCATGATATTACAGATCCTGGTTCCAGGTAGACAGCTAACGCTTATCTTCTCTGTGTGTAAACTGGTGAGTGGTGCATCATCAAGTAATTCTTTTGGACCATTCGTGATTTGGTATGGTGAAGTGTGGGGCACTGTAAGAAATGCTCATATATTAGGAGAAAACCAGCTTAAAATAAACTACCTTACTTTAAATTTACGTAAAGGGAAATGCTGGACCAATAGGATAGTATATATTGCTAAATGTACCACCTGCCCCTCATTTTACATAGGGATAACAGAGAGAGCACTTAAAAAGAGGATATATAAGCATGAATATGATATTTCATCTAAACATATTAATAGTGCTGTGTATAAGCATTCCATTATTTGTCCAGGATCTGACCGGTTTAAGTTTGCTATATTGGAAAAGGTCATTTTAAATCCAAGGGGAGGTGATTAGGAAACAGTGTGGAGTATAGAGAGCATTTTTGACAATTAAATTTAAATGACAATTTACCCCAGGAATTTAATTGAATATGTTTCTATTAAGCCTGTGTTAAAATTAAGGTCTGACAAATTATGAAGCTAAAGAAATGATATAGCAGTGTAAATATTTGCTATTTGTTTATTATCTGTTAGTTATACTTTGTTCAGCCATAATATTTGCTGATTAATATTAACATTTTAGAGCAATAGCGCATACCTGGATTGTAAACAGGGATGTCTGAAATAAACAATGAAAAATGACCCAATGAGAGTTTAAAACCTTGTAACAAACATAGAAAAAAAAACATGGAAAGAACCAACTCCACTTTAATGACTAGATAAAATCCCAAATGACTGAGTGCTTTCACCAGTAAGTATTATGGCTTCATCAGAGTCATTTGGAAAAATAAAACTCAGATGTTTGTCTAATAATGATGTAATCTGTTTTGATTGGTTCCAAGGTTATACGGTTAGTGCATTTAAACATCTGAGTTTTATTTTTCCAAATGACTCTGCTGAAGCCATAATACTTAACTGGTGAAAGTGCTCAGTCGTTTAGGATTTTATCTCATCATTAAAGTGGAGTTTTTCTTGACTCATTGTGCTACTGTTTTTGTTTATTAATAAGTGTGTAGCGTTTTCCACCCTGGAGTGGTTCCAAGTTTGTAATAGGCAGTGGAGTTTTTGGGAATGGAAAGAACTGATTTTAGTATCGATTCAAATGGTGGTAATAGCGATGAGGAATCACAATGGCAAGAGTGTTCAGAGCAACAACAATTTGGGATAAATTTTTTTCCAGCTAAGGATTTGGGTTTATTGCAAATTGACCTTACACAACTGATACACTTGTTAACACAACTTTCCACATTCTCAGTTGATTCAGTTCCAGTTGGTTCTACACAAGGTTTTTCCTATAACCAAGCAGTCAATATGTCCATCTATAGAGGAAATATATCCGAGGTATTGGATAACACATCAGCAGCTACCCCTTGGGGAAATCATCTGAGAGAACACTGTAAATCCTCTGCCTGGAGACTTTTAGAGAGACTATGGAAACAAGGGCTTCAAGTTTGAACTTGGGCTTAAATGAACAACATAATCAGGTTTGCACCTCATATTCCAACCTGATACATTTGATGGTTGGCTTTAGGACTAATGCTGAATCTGATAAAGGAGCAGGTACCTATGTGGGTATTAATAACATGGCAATGTCAATGGGTAGGACCTTTTCACCTTGTTTTAGTGCATCTTCAAGTATAAACTGTATCAATTTTAATGCTAGAATAAGTGGTAAGAATATTCTTTCACTAAAAAAAGCATTTATATGTTGGAAAATAAATTGAGCAAGCTGCGTAACTTGCATGTAGAAAATGCATATTTTAATGAATGCCTCAGAAGTAGGGTAGTACCACAGGGTTAGCATGTTTACAAATTTCCCAATGACTTGAAACTGATAGCCCCTTTTATTTGAACTTTGTACAATTGTTCGATTGATGTGACAGGGCTCTTAATGAAAGGAAACTGCAGACTATCAAAGACATAACTAAGGACATTGAAGGACTTATGAGGAGCACACTGTTTTTGATGAGATTGATGATGCTAGATGTGTTGAGATAGTTTAAAAGAAAAACAGAAAGATTGTAAGGGATGAAGAACAATATAAAATTGGCAAAGCTTACCCGATTAAAAATGAAGGTAATAGCGAAAAGAAAAAGTTCACTGTAGTGAAAGAAAATGGTGTTGTTAATATTAACAGTCAAGCAGAATGTGTAATGCAGCAAGAGGGGGTTAATGATAGTACAATGGGCAACTTATATCAATTGCGTACCTCAGAGGATTTTCCCCTCTCAATCAGAGTGAATAGCGAATCGCTAACCTTATCCCAAGGATACAGGCCTTTTACAGTATACCAGTCAGAAAGCTGTTCAAGTGTCCCAGAGGAGTCCATATTTCAAACAACCAAAGATGGCGAGAGGCAGAAGGAAAGGGAAAAAGAGGCAATAGTATTAGAACATGACAGGTTATTCTCAACACATAATGGTTTTAAAATTTTTAATTACAGCCACATAGAAATAACTTTGGATAATTTTTCTTTATTCAGAAAAAAAGGGTTTAAATGTATTTCTCACACACATTTGAGTATAGCTGATATGCTAATTGAGTTCAAATTATTTATAAGAACATTAAACTTGAAAATATATTTTACTTGCGAAAACAACGAAAAATTAAAAGAACCTCAAGTTTCTACATATGAGGGATGTCACATAAAAAGCATCATTAATCCTGCTTTACACCCCGCAATCCAGGTTTTTGCAGAAGCTTGTATAGATAAATTATACAAGCTGGAGAAGACAAAACAATTCTTTCATTGCAATGTAACAGAAAAGGAAAGGCAAGTATTGAAGTCTGTTACTCAGGATAAGGCCATGCATCTGATAAAACCCAATAAGTGAGGTGGTGTGATTACATTTCATTCTGTCAATTATTTTAGTGCACTGCTGAATATATTGCAAGACAATAACACTTATAAACTGGTTTCAAGGAACCAAATAAATATCACATACGGAATGATAGACCTTCAATTAGAAGATTTACATCTGTAGGGAATAATTACTTCTGCTCTGCATTATTTTTTAAGAAGGTCCATTCCAATTATTCCCTGTATTTTCAGAATACCAAAAATACGTAACATTTCTGAACAACCCTTCAGGCCTATTTTGGCAACAAAAGGGTCAAAAACTTACCTTATGGCGGTCATGATTGACTGACTTTTGGCACTTGTTTTCTTAAAGAAAAGTTATTTATTAAAAGATTCATGGTATTTTTAAAGAAGATTAAACGAGAATTGTGGGACACACATTTAGGCTTTTTAAATATTGATGTTATTGGCCTATTTTCCTGCATACTTATTAAGGAAGAGATGGATTTTTTCATGAAGATTTGGTATCGATGGAATTTTTGAATGCAAAATAAATTATTTGATTGAAGAATGTATGTCAATGGTATTAGAAAACAATTTAATTTTTTTTTTGAGAGTGTTCTTCAGACTGATATTGGGAGTAGTTATGGGTGCAGCTTGCACCCTGAAATATGCAAATTTGGTGCTCAACTCATGGGAAGTAAGATATGTTTTTAATTTTGAGCTCTTTAAGGATTTCAAATTATGCTTGTGTTTCCTGGACAACATTTTTATATTATGGAATGGTCTTGAAAAAAATAGTTAATGGTTTCATAGATCATTTATGCAACACTACAAAATTTAAAAAAATTATTTTTATTTATTATAGGGAGACCGTGAATTACTTAGATACTGCCATCAACATGCTGAGATGGGCTTTACATCAGTTATTTACAAAAGGCCCATATTTAGTAATACATACCTTCATTTTTCTAGTTCCCACCTCTAACACACAAGAAAAGTTTGGTTAAAGAGGCAGGCAATAAGATTAGCAAGGCTGATGTCAGACATAGAACTATTTTTACGAGAAATAGAAAAATTAAAGAGAGATTTGTTTGACAGAGGTTATCTAGGACAATTAGTGGAGAGTATTACAGAAGAAGTTGTAAAACTACAGGAATCCAAGTACAAACTCCTTTTAGGGTATAGGTTTGGAAGGGAACAAAATTCAAAACAAGGATGTAAGTAAGGATCCTGTCTGATAAGTTCTGCTTGAGCAGAGGAACCAGGCAGGGGTGTCCAATCTTCCCTTTGTTATTTGCATTATATTTAGAACCATTGGCCAAGAAAGTAAGGGACTCAAATTCAAAGATATAATTGGTATGGTAGTCAAAAAAAGCTCGTTTTTGCAGATGATGATATTTTATACCTGAAAAAAAAACAGAATGGGACATTACAGCACTCTGGAACATTTTGAGACAGTTTCATATCTTTTTGGGATACAGCATTAATGAAGCTAAAACAAAGGCAATAGCAGTAAATTGTGTACCCACACATGAATTAGTTCAGCAGTATCCATATTTATGGGGACATGATAAAATGAAGTATTTAGGAATATGGATTAAAAATGATTCTGGTATGGCAGCTAAGGATATGTGGGAAGGGATTAAACAAAAGATAATACAAAAGTGAGAAAATGTAAGCTCCGATCTGATGATGTTAATCTTCATTCTTTACTTACTAATGGGTATCCGTTCCGTCCTTGGAACCAAATCAGCCGTTATAACAAGTTCGCGCCAGCCAAAAAACTCTTGAGCTAAGCTTACCCGTAGTGCCCCTCTCTCTCTCATCTCAGATCTCGTTTGCCACGTATAATATCAGGACACATCATGCCAGCTCTCAAGCTAAGTGACTTAAAATTTATACTTCCTTTGAAATAATTTTTCACCACTTTTTGTGAATTTCTATCTTCTTAGTAGTCGTTTAGAGTTTGCTATGCATTGCTTTCTGTTTGAGTGCTTCTGTCTGATTCTTTACTAAGTTTTTGGTATTCTTCGTACCATTTTTTGTACAGGCTTTCCTTACCTCTGTGGTAATCTGTAATATCATTGCTGGTATTCCCTACCCCACATCTCTTTTTACCTGTTGGGTACTTCTTATTTACCATAGTTGGTAATCAAATAAAAAAAAAATAATTGGTCCTTCTTTTTCGTAATTGCGTGTGTGTATCCATGACTGTGTTTTGTATATTATTTAACAAGATTTTTCATTATTATTGACAGTGGCTGATAAAAAAGGAACAACAGGCTTTAAGCAATATGGTCAGTGTAACAGGAAAATGCCGAATTCTGATGGACATTTGTCCTGTGTTTATTGTCTTGGGTACAGCATCTAAAATTTAATCCTCCATGCGACTTATGTAAGGGCTTTAGCGCCTGTACCTTGACAGAAAGGATAAATAAATTGATGTTCAAAGGTCTCCTAAAAACTCCTTTCTCAGAGGCTGTATCTGAAGCAGAGGGCTCATCCTCTCCTAAAAAAGAACATAAAAAGAAGAGTCAGTCCGTACCTTCCTCTCCATATGTTCATAGGTTGGTACTAGGCTATCGGCCCTAGGGCCTATACAAGCCTAACCATAACAATTCCCTGGCTATTTCTTCCCACACTATTTACTTCCCTGGACCCCTGTCTAGCAGGGCAACTGACTTGATCCCTGGGGTGAATTTCCTTTCTCTCATCCAATCGTCAAGGTTCCTTTTGAAGAGGGCCAAGGAGGCTTTCTGCTTGACATGTATGGGCAGTCTATTCCAGAGTCTGAGGAGTCTGTGGGTCAGGAACCTATCCCTCCATCATGTTTTGTTTATTGTGATGACAAAGTTTAGATCCCTGGAGCATGTGGCTCTGAGGGATTGGGATTTGTTCAAGTGTAGCATGCCCAACAGCTCTGGGTTTGAGATGGCCTTGTATGTTAAGCAGAGATCGCCTCTGAGTAGACGATATACTACAGAGTATAGCTGGAGTTTTTTAAAGTGGTCAGCAGAGGGAATCTGCTTTAGGCCTCTGATTCTTTTAGTGAGGTATTTCTGTGGCCTTTCCAGTTTTGCAGGTGTCTTGAGAGGTACATACCAAATGGGGCATTGTATTCTGTAATGGGTCTAATGAGGGATGAGTACAGTGGTACAATGACCTCCTTTTTCTGAATGAAAAGCCCTTAGTGATGAGGTGCACCACATAGAAGGATTTCCTGACTGTTGTGGCAATCTGGTTATCGAAGGTCAGACCACTGTCCACCTGTGTCCCTAAGTCTCTTATCACATTTTCAGTGTTCAGTGCACTGCCACCTATGTGGGAATTCATGGGTACATGTTTTTTCCCAAAGGGGATAACTATACATTTCTTGGCATTGAGCTTGAGCCCATGCCAGTGACTCTAAATCTGCTAAATCTCTGACGGAACCGAAGGCAAACGTTCCTAAATTAACTCCTGTAATCTCGGCACCAGGGCCTTAAACCCTTTCTATGGTACTGTTTTCAGCACCAAGACATCAAATGTCTACTACGGTACCGTCCTTGGCACCAGTGCCTCTAACACCTAATACGGTGCTGCTCGTGATTACGGAACCATCCAAAACTTCTACTCCTGCTACAGTACCAAAAGTAGTTTCCCCAATTCAGGTCACTACCCCCCCCCCCTACACAACTTGTCGGTCCTTTGACCACAGTGCCGAAGGGTGAAATAATACCCCGGACCCAATACTCCCCATCTACAGACCCCTTTTTTGGACAACAGTGCAGTCCTTTCCTAGAACACCACAAGTCTCCATCGGGGATGTCGACCCACTCCTCCAGGAGCCTTTCGGAATTTGATGTAGTGAGACTAGTGGAGCAGCTCTTGGCGACCAGAGGAATTCCAGCTCCTTCTAAATCCTCCCTCCCACCCGGAGCCAAGGAATTTTCTCCACAGACTCCAACATATATTCCTTCTTTGACCTCCTTGGCGGTATCAGAGCCCTCTATGCCGATGCCTATCCCGGTACCAGCTTCTACTGTTCCAGTGGTAGACCTTGCCATGGCTGTGGAGTCTACCCTATGGTCCTCCACTCACTCGGAGCCAAGCCATCCTCGGCATCATGACTGGTCTGTTGGCACCATGATCCATAGTATGGCACCTATTTTTCTATGGTGCCGTCTACTACGGTTCCACTTGTCTTGGCGGCACCGAGTCTTCTCATGGCTCCTTCCCTGGGGGGGGTGGGCTCATCAGAGCGTGGTGTGAACCTGGTCCCCGAGGTTGTCTTTCTTGGTTCTAGGCTCCCATCCCTCTTTGGGCGGGCCTGCTTTCCATGTGATGGAGAGAGCACTTGCCTCTGCAGGTTCACAGCTGGTTCCTTCGGAGCCGGAGTGCTCTCTCTCTCTCTCTATATATATATATATATATATATATATATATATATATGTTCTCTGAACTGACAGACTACTACTACAGGACACTGAGCACAGGAACCTCAAGTTACCCTTCCACAAGGTACCCACTCTTTGGAGTCCTCTTTAGATGCTGCCACTGAGGAGGTACCCCATAAAAGATCATGCAAGAGGAAGCAAGTGGATTCCCCCGAAGAATCCTTTACTGAAGATACAGAGTACGATGAAGGGGAAGGGTCCCCACTGTCGCCCCCTGAGGATATCTCCTTTGGAGACATACTGGAAATCTTAAAGCAGTGGGGAGACTGGAAGCCCACCAACCCTTCCTCTGAAGAGTCTGTATTCTTGCAGGCTTTCCATGCTCAACCCTCTGCTTCCTGGGTGACCCTGCCTGCAGATGACCTAGTTCAGCTCATCGTGCAGCGCAGTTGGAGGAATCCTGACTCCATTGAACCTGTTGCCCAGAGACCAGACAAAATTCTCTCTCCGCCTGAGGGCAACCCACTTTGGTCCAAAGGCTTACCAGTAGACGCTGTGGTGGCGGCCACTAGGAAAGAGCTTGCCGAGGAAAGCCCTACTGTCCATCCTCCAAACAAGGAGTCTCAGGTGATAGACAGGTTAGGGAAGCAGGTATATTCTCTATCGACCTTTGCCATTCGGTCCTTGAATTATTTGGCACATTTTACCCGTATTCTGAGAGACCTAATCTTGGAACTCTCGGAAACCCAAGCAGGAGCAGTTTCTGATGAGGTACGTAACAATGTTGCCTCACAGCTTGCCACTTTGTACTCCATATCTAATTCGTCCATGTGGTTGATTTCTCATACTACCGAAGGGGCGGCTAGAGCTGCGGGTGCAGACGTTGTCATGAGGCGTCACACCTGGATGCACCTATGTGATTTTGCAGATCTCTTTAAGTCTTCCTTTCTCAGTGCTCCCATGGAAGCCTCTTCTCTTTTTGACCCAAAGGTAAAAGACACATTAGCCAGGTATGAAAAGGACGGAAAGACCCTGTCTGTTGTGGGCATGCATTTTTCCACCCCCCCCAATGATCCTACTCTAGGGATCAGAGGAGTGGAAAGATGTGGTACAAGAAATCCCAGGGTCCCTTCCGTGACACATGTGGTGAGTTTACCCCCAGGGCAGAGGGGGAAACCCATCTGGAAGACACCCCTGCAGAGGCAGAGGGGGTCCATGTAGTCAGGGATCCAGAGATTCTTTCTCTGGACAGCCCTATCACCGTTCCTGAGGAGCAGCCCAACTGCTTACCTCTGGAAGCAGTAGGGGGACTGTTTTCTCTGCACCACCTTGCCTGGCAATCCATAACCACAGATTCTTGGGTGCAGACGATAATTACCAGAGTTTATCTCATTCCTTTCAATCTTTACTCAAGGCTGCTAAGGCATATTCCCGATGTCCCACCCAGTCAACGGGAAGCAGCAGCTCAAGAAATTCAAAAGCTGCTTCTAAAAAGAGTTATCCAACTAGTCCCACCAGACCAGATAGAGTCCGGATTTTACTCAAGGTTCTTTTTAGTGCCAAAAAAGACAGGGGACTGGAGGTCAATCTTGGACCTCAGCATCCTAAACAAATTTGTAAGACAAACAAAATTCTGGATGGTCACAGTTCAGTCTATCCTCCCATTTCTAGAGAAAGACAATTGGATGTGCTTGATAGATCTCCAGGATGTGTATTACCACATTAAAATGGACAAGTGCTCCAGGAGATTCCTCTGCTTCTTGCAGGGAGTCAATCACTACCAATTCCAAGGGCTGCCCTTTGGTCTCTGTATGGCCCCCAGAGTGTTCTCCAAAAGCATGGCAATGGTAACAGCTCACTTGAGACTGCAAGGATTTTGGGTGTTTCCGTATTTAGACGATTGGCTCCTTATCGCCCCTACCAAGCATCTACTGGTTACAGCTTTACATTACACCCTAAAGCTAGCAAAATCCTTAGGGATCTCAATAAATGTAGAAAAATGCAAGTTGACTCCTACTCAGAAATCTGGAATTCATAGGGGCAACTTTTGACACTCAGTCTTGCCTAGTCTCCCTTCCACTTCACAGATTAGAAAGACTAATGTCTCAACTCCGGGTGATACTCTCTCAGAACAAGATGTCAGCTCGGGCAGGATTTCAACTACTAGGATCAATGGCAGCATTGATTACTATAGTTCCCCTAGCAAGACTACACATCAGGCTCCTACAGTGGCATTTACTAACACAGTGGTCTCTCACTTTTTTAATTTCTCCAAATCTTTTGAATTTCTAATGCCGTGACGGGAATGGACCCCATTCCTAAGTCAAAGTATGATTAAAGTTCATGAAATTAGTATTGTTTCACTCTTTGATGTCAGCCAAAAGTGCTCTTTGCATCACCTATAATGTACCCAGTAATGACTCCTCATGTAATTCGTGCAGATTTACATGTATTGGTAGCGTACCTAAATAAGATTTTAGGCTCTTTTTTATAAGACCAGTTGCTCCTACTACTAGTGGAACTATTTGGGTACATTTCTTCCACATTGCTCTCATTTCTGTTTGCAAATCCTGATATTTTGTAACTTCTCTGTGCGCAGGACACTGTAGTCACTGGGTGTGGTGATTTCAATGATCAGTGCTATATTTGTCTTTTTCTTGTACCACTATGTCTGTTTTTCTAGCATCTATCTTTTGAACTGTTGGTAATGGATGATCCATGTGATGTAGACTTCTTCATTTTCTATGATGCTTTGTAGCTCATGTTTCCAGTGTTTTTCAGCCACTTCAACCCCATAATGTTTGCACAATCATCAGTGCCTTTCAGTATACAGTCCTTCTGCCATTAGTATGTCACAACCAGCAACTAGGTGTGCGACAGTTTCCAATTCTGTTTTACAAAACCTGCATTTGTCTACATGTTCAATGGAAAATGTAAACCAACGTGTATGTAGCCCACTATCTTGTGCCACCAATATTAACCTTCCATCTCTCTGTTTGAATTCACCTCTCCTTAACCATTCCTGCGTTCATTCCTGATCAACATGAGGTTCTTCCAGAAGTTTTCTATACTTGTAACTATATTTATGCATTTTCCACATTTCCTGCCTTTTCATCTGATCCTTCACCTTATATTCTTTCTTTTGTTTTTTGGCACATTCAGTTGCTGCCTGATTTTTTATCTACTTCTGGTTTGATTTCCATTCCTGCTTGATGCCGATATGCTTCTGCTAAGTTAAGCAGGGAAGTCATCTTAGATTTATTCTCCTCATATTTCAAAACTTTCACTATGTTTGGGTCTCGTGAGGACAGCAGATGTGTGTGGAGTCCCATGACTGCAGATCTGTACATGTAATCAATTCCAAAGAGGCCCATCCCTCCTTCGGAACAGGGAATATATAGTCTTGGTATGCACTGATTTTTATAAATCATTTGGTGAGTGTGAAGCATCCTTCTAATTTTAATATCGAATCTATCCAACACGTTTTGGGGCCAATCAATCACTCCAAAACTGAAAGTTAGGACAGGAAGACCAAATTGGTTTATAGCTTGGGTTTTGTTCCTAAATATCATTGCTGTTTTCAGGATTAATTTAAGTCTTTTAAAATATTCCTTACTAAGTTTTACTTGCATTTATTCTTGTTTTATTGCTGATCCTTCATCAGTTCCCAAGTATTGGGTTCAGAGGTGTGTACTAGGCTAATGGCCCTGGAGCCTTTACAAGCCTAGCCCATAGGATTACCCTGGCATCATGCCACCCGACCATAGTTCCCAGGGCCTCTGTCGAGTAGAGCCACTGCAGTGATCCCTGGGGTGAATTTTCTATTTCCCATCCACTCATCAAGATTCCTCTTGAAGAGGGCCAGTGAGGTGCTCTGTTTGACATTTATGGGAAGTCTATTCCATAGCATGGGCAGTCTCTGGGTTATGAACCTGTCCCTCCAATACGTTCTGTTGATTGTGGTAATGAGGTTAAGGTCTGTGGAGCATGTGGTGCAGAGGGATTTCTTTAGATGTAGCTTTTCTAACAGAGCTGGGTCAGACATGGCTTTGTAAGTCAAGTAGAGATCGCCTCTAAGTAGGCGGTATGAGACAGAATAGTCAAGTTTTTTGAGTCTGTCCATATAGGACAAATGTTTAAGGCCTAGGACCCTCTTTGTGAGGTACTTTTGTGGCCTCTCCAGTTGTTGCAGGTGTGTAGTGAGGTATATGCCAAATGGGGCATTGTACTTGATGATTGGCCTAATGAGAGAAGAGTAGAGGGAGACAATGACCTCTTTCTTCTTGGATGCAAAACTCTCAGTAATGAGATGTGCCACATAGAAGGACTTTCTGACCACAGTGACAATGTGGTGGTCAAAAGAGAGGTTGCTGTCAACCTGTGTTCCCAGATCTCTTATAATGCCATCTGTGTTAAGTGGACTACCATCGATGTGGTAATTCAAGGGAACCAGGTTTTCCCAAGGGGGGTGACACATTTTTTGGCATTGAGCTTAAGGGCATGGTTCTGAAACCAGTTGTTGGTGTCAGTGAGGCCTTTCTGTAGGATGTCAACAGCACTTAAGGAGTTAATAATGGCTCCCAACTTGCAATCGTCTGTGAACTTTGTCAGCCAGAGTCCCTTCGTGTTGGCCTGGACTTCTAAGAAGTCGATACCAAACAGGAGAGGACCCAGGACCGATCCTTGTGGGACTCCACTCGTGACTGGTTGGCAGTCTGACTTGGAGTCAGCTACTTTCACACTGTGGGTTCTATCTGTGAGCCAATTTGCCACCCATCTAGTGATATAGGGGTTGATGCCTAGCTTAGTGAGCTTTTCTATGATTCCTGAGTGGGGAATGGTATTAAAGGCCTTGGCCAAATCAAGGTAGGCTGTATGAACCATCTTGCCTTCATCCACAGCTCTGGTAACTGACTCAAAGAAGTCGACCAAGTTGAGCAGGCATGATCTACCCTTCACAAAACCAATCTGTGTGGGATCCAGAGTTTGGACATTCCCTTTATCCTTGTGTGTTAGGTCCATGATGATGCATTCCATAGCGTTGCATATCAGACTTGTCAGGCTAATGGCACCATAGTTCCCAGGGTCTGTAGTTGCTCCTCCTTTGTGGAGAGGGATGACTGTAGCAATGCACTATTCAGTAGAGACAAAGCCTGAGGTGAGGCTGTGATTGAACAGGGTACACAGGTGAGGTGCCATTTCACTCTGTAGTTCATGTAGAACACAGCCAGGGGATATCATCAGGTCCCATGGAAGCTGTATTCTTGGCCTTGGACAGTGCTGTTTTAACCTGTGCAACAGTAATACTGGGTACCTGGCAATCTACTGGTATTATGATTGGTCCTTTGGAGGGGCAGTAAAGTTGGCACTGAATCTGTCGGCCAGTATATTGGCAATATCCATTGGCTCTGTATAGGAGGTACCAGTGTGCAGTAGCTCAGAGCAAATCTTGGTATTGCCGTGGAGATTCTTTACATAACTATAGAAGGCCTTGTGGTTGTCTTTACTATCTGCTGCAGTTCTGTTTTCATAGCTAGCCTTAGAGGATTTGGTGAGGGATCTCAATTTTTTGTTGAGGCTGATAAGGGAGATTTTCCAGTATTAAGGACTTCACCTTATTCTGTTGTAGAGTTTGTTTATGGTAGGGGGCCACCAGATTGGCTTCCTTTTTTTGGAGAGCATCTTGGTTCTATTGGGTATGGCGAGATCCATGCATTTGTGTACGTGTTTGTACACTGCATTGATGTATGATTCAGCACTCATGCAACTATTCTCCATTTGCATGGGTGCCATGAAGTTAGCCACCTCTGTTTTTAGAGTTCAAAGTTAGCTTTGGAGAAGTTTTTCATGGTGGTTACCTTTGCGGGGGAGGGGGGGGGTATTTCCAAGGTGATTAGTTTGTGGTCAGATCTAACCAGGGAGGAGTTGTCTGTTGGTATAGAGCAACAGTCGCCCATGTTAGTAATGACCAGGTCAAGGATGTTGCTACCTCTAGTGGGGGGTAAGAACGAGCTAGTCCAGGGCATTGAAATTAATGAATTCCAGGAAACGTTGGGCAAGTGTATTGATACACGAGTAGTTTTCCCAGTTAATGGAGAGGTAGTTGAAGTTGCCCAGTATGAGAGTGTTAGGTTGGACCCTAATATTCTCCAGGGTGATTAGGAACGTGGAGTGTGTGTCTTGGGACATGGTTGGGGACCTATAACAGGCTACGACCTGAATCGCTGTCGTACCCAGTGTTAGCTGCATCTGAAGTATCTCTGATGTGTTATGGTGGGCTACCAGTCTGGAGGTGTGCGCATCCTTTATGAATATGGAAACACCAATGCTTTTGGAGCTTCAGTACAAGTTTTGGGGCCCAAAGGTGTGGAATGAGTTATAGCCTGGTAGTGCAGGGGTGCTTTCTGCCACCTTGAACCAGATCTCTGTTACAGCACAAGTGTCGATGTTCTCCATTTTAAGAAGTGCTTTGATCAACTGCATTTTGAGATTTAGACTTCTAGCATTGAGCAGCATGACCCTCAAATTGCATTTGTTTGTAGCTGTTATGGTGGAAATTTGGTCTTTGCAACACTGCCTAAAAAGTCACTGTAGGGATGACAAGAGCCTTGGCCAGTATCCGTAAGTCCAGGGGTGACAGATGCAGGCCATCTTTGGCAAATCATTGAGGTCTGTCAGTCATGTCATCCCAGGCAGACAGATACTGGGTCCCCTTAGAATGTCACTCCCTCTTGCTCAGTGGTCCCCTTTGACTCATCCTATGTCCTTTCAGATCTACATAACAAATCGATGCAAACAAGACTTATTTTGGTGGATGAAGCCGGGAAAAGACCTATGGAGTCATCCTTTCTCCCCCTGTCAACCCAAGGCCATAGTGACCACTGATGCTTCCCTGATTGGGGGGGGGGGGGCACTTTCAGGGAAAGACAGTCCAAGGCACTTGGTCCCCCATGGAGAACAATTTGCATATCAATGTTCTAGAACTGAGGGCAGTGCTGCTAGCATTGCAAGTATTCCAATCTGTCCTCCCATCAGGGACAATTGCTATCCAGTTGGACAACATGTCTGTAGTCTGGTATATCAGCAAACAAGGGGTAACCAATTCCTACCCGTTGTGTCAGGGAAACCATGAGAATTTGGCAATGGGCGATATCTTCCAACCGCTTTCTGATAGCAATGCACACTCCTGGGGATTCCAATGTGATTGCAGACAAACTGAGCAGATGCATTCTCCTGCCTCACGAGTGGTTCCCTCAACCCTGTCATAATGGCGAAGATCTTCATTCTCTGGGGCAAGCCTTGCTGTGATCTATTCGCATCCCCCACAAACCACAAATGCAGCAGCTATTTTGCTCTAATTCCCCCGCAGGGGGAGTCCCCAAGGGATGCTCTAGTACATGATTGGCCCACGGGACTTCTTTATGCCTTCCCTCCCCTTCCTCTGATCCTACAATTTCCAAAGAAAGCTTTTCGGTTGAGAAGCAAAGTAATCCTCATTGCACCCTATTGGCCCCAACAAGTTTGGTTTCCCTTCCTTTGGCCTCACCTAGTACACCAACCATGGATTCTGGATCCAACTCTGGAATTGCTGTCACACCCACAAGGGTTGATACATCCAAACATATCGAGTCTCAAGCTGACAGCTTGGTTCCTCCACTTCCAGCAATTGCCAGGCATAGTAATCTATCCTCCGCTGTACGCAACATTCTTATGGCTTCCCATAAAACATCCACCAGGCAACTTTATCTCAGCAAGTGGAAAAGATTCATAATTTGGTCTCAAGAGAAGGGACTAGACCCCTTTTCAGCTTTGCTTATCGAATCTTCTCCATTCCGGAATGGCAGCTTCAGCTATTTGAGTTCACCTGGCTGCTATCTCTAACTTCCACAATGGTTTCCAGGACTCATCCTTGATTTCTCACCATCTCTGTAAAACCATTTTGAAAGGTGTCACGCACATTAGACCACCCTTCAAGGAGCCAATTGAACCTTGGAATTTGACACTATTTCTGCAGTCCTCAACTTGTCCCCCTTTTGAACCTGCTGCCACTTGCGATATAAAATTTTTATATTGGAAAACTTTATTCTTGGTAGCTATTACCTCAGCAAGGCAAATGTCTGAGTTGTACGCCTTGTGCGTAAAACATCCTTACATGGTTTTCCATAAAGACAGAGTGTCACTATGGACTAATCCCACCTTCTTACCCAAGGTTATTGGTTGACCTGCCAGTTTTTTTCCAACTGTTTCTAACAAAGGAGAATATTCCCTGCATTTACTTGATGTGCATAGGCAAATGTGTTTCTACTTGGATAAGACTAAATCACTACGAAAATCTGACCAATTATTCATATCCTTCTCAAGACCAAAACTGGGAAAATCTGTTTCCAAATTGACTCTAAATGGTTGAGAGATTGTATTTGCTTTATCTGCCAACAAAACAAAGTTCTTCTACCAGCTAAGGTCAAACCACATTCAACCAGATCAATTGCGACATCTGTTGCCTTCCATGTAAGAGCTTCCATGGATGACATTTGCGCAACAGCAACATGGGCTACCCCTCATACCTTTATCACTCATTACAAAGTGGATTTGGACTCCAGGGGGAGAACCTCCTTTAGTTCAGTGGTGCTCAGGAATAGCCTTCCATAGGGCCTCCCAGGAAATAAAGTAGCTAGGGACTCTGTCCCATCAGTAATAAATGAATGAAGATTAACAACATCAGATAAAGAAGCTATGTTCTTACCATAATGTTCCATCTGTGCTGTTGATCATTCATTCATTACATCCCACCTGCCAGTACCCCTCCGAAATACTCCTGGATGTTCAGATTTGGTCCTACCTTATGATAGGGAATTTGCTCAGGTAAAGCCTCCGCTTTGTCTCTTATTTTCTTATGGGCAAACTCGATCTGAGGTGATAGAGAGAAGAGCACTATGGGTAAGCTTAGCTTGAGAGTTTTTTTGGCTGGCGCGAGCTTGTTATAAAGGCCGACTCGGTTCCGAGGACTGAACCGATACCCATCAGTAATGAATGAACGAAGATCAACAACACAGATGGAATGTTATGGTAAGAACATAACTTCTTTTTATATGGATATTGATAAGATACAAACAGTTAAAACGTTTTTAGTCCCTGTGGTCTTATACACAGGTCACAGTTTCTAGGAGAGTTTGACATTCAAGTTATTATGGTGAGTCAACCCTACCTCATTTTTGACAAGGACAGAGTTTTGTTGAGAATGAATCCTTCTTTTATGCCTTAGTGATCTTGAGTTTAGCTTAAGATAGACTATTAATTTCCCACTTTTCTTTCCTGAACCAAAGAACGAGAGAGAGGATTCTTCACATTCAAGATATCCCCAGGCAGCTCAAATACTACCTAGGTAAAGTTCAAGCCTTCAGGAAAGCTGAGCAGCTGTTTGTCTGCTATGAAAGTAAGAGGAAAGGACAATCAGTATCAAAGCAGATTATTTCCAGATAGTTGTCTCAAGCTATTGCCTTGTGTTGGATTCGCCATAGTAAGCAACTTCCAGGCAGGGTTAGGGCCCTTTCCATAAGGGCTTTTTATTTTTTTCAATGGCTTTTTTGAAAAAGAGTGGGCTCTAAAAGTATTCTAGAGGCAGCAACTTGGTCCTCTGAACATACTTTTACAAAGCACTACAAATTAGATTCCTTTTCCAGGTCCATAACAGGTTTTCCAAGAGTGTCTGGATACTAAATTTATTTTTCTTCCTCCCTTCTTAGTTTCTAAGCTATGGTAATCTACTGAAATAGTTTAGGGTACTGCAGCAGTGATCTAAATGTTGAAGATAGTACAGTTGTGTAGGTAAACTTACTACAACAGTAGATGTTTCAAAAGATCAGTTTGCAGTAGCCACCCCTTCCTCCAGCCCCCTTATTTTGGCTGTTTTCTTTTTGTATTGCCAGGGTGTGGTTGTGTAGACCCTTGTGTTTATAGTTTACTGGTGGGTTTGTTTCTTAGCATGATCTTTTCAGAGCTCTTGCCTCCTTTTTTTCTTGGCAAGAAAGCTCTGGCTAAATTAATGTTCCAGCTGTCTTTATATAAAGTGGCCCCTCTCAAGCTAATGACAGAGCATGGGTAATGCACCCTTAAGTTTTGAAAACTGGACCCTAATAGCTTAGGCTACTACAGCAGTGATCTATTAAAACATCTGCTTGTTATTGTAAGTTTACTTAACACAACTGTACTTTCTTCGTCATTAGAGTGTCTTAATGGCTTCATTATGCATTGCTTAGTCATAAAGTTACTCCACATGTTTTATAACTCACTTTTGATTCTTTTTCTAATTTTACAGAAAGCATACTGTGTACTACGGTGGCTTCCATGGAAGTCACAGAGTTATTATTTGGCTGTGGGATATTCTGTCTAATGATTTCACACCTGAAGAGAGAGCAATGTTTCTTAAGGTAGGTGTGCTATTAAAGCTTTTGAAATCCCATCTCCTCCAGAGGAAGCTTGGCTTTGTAAAAGTAAAGTAGTTTGAATTTTGAAAGTAGACTATAATACTTCAGCATCTGCATTTGCTTTTTGATTATGCTGCCATTCTTAATATTTCAGCATATATTGGAGATTGTAAGACCTAGTTATGCATATGTTAAGGATCACTGCATCTGGAAATAATGTTTATGTGATGGAAGAAAGATGTGAAGGCTTGTGACAGTCTTCTGCTCAGATCTTTCAGCAGTTGTACTATCCCCCATATGTTGCTTGGTTAGATATTTTGCATTGTGGTTGTTAGAAAGCAGCCTAAGAAAGCATAGCATGTTCCTTTCTCAGTTTTTGCCACCTATATTAAATAAGATCACTGTATTTAACTTTTGTTAGACTGTCATTTATTTGAGGCTCTGTCAGATGTTAAGCATATCTAGAATGTTACTTTTGTCCAAAAAAATTAAGTTACATTTTTTTGTTTGTTTAGCTTTTAGAAATGCTATCCCCCTATCGCTGAAAATCACTAAAAAGTGTTTTTGTGGCCATTAAATTTCTCATAAAGGCTGCTATCTACAGTGCTTGTTTTGTGTTACTTTTAGCAAAAAATTACATAGAGGTGCAAAACATTTACTATTTTTATGAAATTATTAAATATTTCTTTTGTAACACATGCAACTTCTATTTTCTGTGATTACATTTTTTTAAGAAAGCTAAACATCCTGTTCTAGAAGAAAGGAAAGGCAGAGCAACTTCTTCAAAGCCTTTATACAAGTGGAGTGGAGAGAGACTATAGACTCTCTGCAGGGGCAAACTGCAGACATTATTAGTGAATCATTCCCTTACCTTATGACAAGTTCGTGTTTGTTGACCTACTCTAATATGTAAAGCTTGCTGTCTTTCCTGTAATCTCTCTTCACTACCTGTGGGTGACATTTGATTATCTTCCCAAGACAGGTGTTTTTAGTAATGAATAGCTGGAACAGGAAATGTTTCTGGGGCAGTCTTTTTTGGAAAAAGAAATAAAAATATTGGAAGTCTCAAACTGTTGAAACTTTTCCATCTTTTGAAAGAAAATGTTCATTCATAGACAATCCTCAGATGCCTGGAATGGGCAGCACTTTTGTTCTGTAATCTGTTCCAATTTGGGCTCTGGAGGTCTGTTTTTCTGCTGCGTCCTTTTCTTTTGATTTGCCTGCTGCTTTTTGAGAAGAACCTGGGGCCCAGTTTTTGTAAGGAGATGTCTGCTAATTAACTGAAATATACAAGAAAGGGGACAACCTACTCTTGTTTTTATTTAGCTGTCTGTCTTGTCTTTCTTTCTCGCTCTCTTTCTGTCTAGACCTTTTTCTGACAAAGCTTGGGAGCACTGCCTGGTTAAGTGACTTGGTCAGAGTCACACAGGCAAATAGAGGCTGATGGAATCAAACCCTGGACAGCAAGAAGCAGCTTATTAGCAGCTCATGGCATAATCCTGTGCGCTCCCAGACCCCAGGACAGAATATACAGATGTTGGATGCTTATACCTCAGATGTCTGAGGCTCCTCTGAGTATAGATTACATGACAACAGCACAAGAACATTTCCTTTTAATTCACAGTAAGGCAACATTGTTAAGATTAATCCTAAATCCTCAGCCTCTGACAAAAAAAAAATGCCACCTTCCTTAGATTCAAAAGAAGGACATGATTATTATTGTCTCCTTTGGAGAAACTCTTAATCATATGAATTTTTTTATTAATTATGTAGATAACCACTAAGCCAATCCCTTGTTGAGTGGTCAGTCCCACTAGTCCAGTGGCTTCCTTTCAGGGAAGTCCCAAGGTGGTATTTAACTGAGAAGAACTTGGCCAGTGCACCAGGGAGATTTCCATACTCTTTTTGATAAGTACCTTGGAATCCTTTACATCCACCCAAGCAACCACCAACTCAGGAAAATTGGATCTTGGTTTAACATCTTATCCAAAGGAGAACAGCACACTCAAGAGTGCACTACTTCCCATTATGCAGTATGCCATCCCCTTGGAAGAGGTATGTCCTTATGCAGTATGCCACCCCCTTGGAAAAGGTATGTCAAGCTCCTGGAAAGTATTAACAACAGTCAGAGTATCCTTTTGGAATGTTGTTAAGGATGTATCCTAAGAACCTAATGGTCAATCACTAGAGCCAAAGAAATTGGGATGCTTACTTTATAGAGTCATAGAAGAGCATTTAGTTTATTTAGAAACCAAGCAACAGACACTATTGTGACAGAGCTAAACTTCCAAAAAAAGTCCAGCATCACACCTGCACTAACTTCAGCTGCTAGCCTGGCTCCATGGTGTAAAGGGATGGAACCCTGACTCTGACTCAGAAGACTGGTGTTTAAGTAGTTGCCCTGGCAGTGGAAGAATCAGACAGGAAGGGAGGAGTAGGAGAGATGAGGAATATCGCACTTTCTCTCCTGGCAGGTAGTGGTAGGATTTGTGTGCACTCAGTGGCACAGTGTTTGATGTGATTTCCCTGGTAGAGACTGGGAAAGCAGCTGCTTATGCCTCATGGGGGGGGGGGGGGGGCAGGGTTGCTTAGAGGGAATGCCCCTGTGGAAGTGGGGGGACAGCCTTCACAGACAGCCCACTGCACTTACCTCTCTGTTTCCTAGCTAGGTGCATGGAAGCTGGGTGAAGAACAAGAAAAAGCCTCAAACCACCCCATTAACTGTGTGAATAATGTCAGGTTGACCCTTGCCCCAGTGATAAGGGAAAAAAATTGGCCTGTTGGTCACAGTTAAGGCAAAGAGTCGCAAAGAAAAAAAAACTTAAGCTGCTGACAAAGAGAGTAGCATTAAGCTGAGGAAAAAGGTTAATTTCTCTGCCACACTTGAGATAAGAGTATTAAGTTACCAGACTTACATGGTACAGTACCAGTTTAACATTCTGAAACAAAAGATTTTGATTAAGACCTAGCTTATTTTTTTCCTGAAAAATAAAGTTACAGAACGCACTCAAAGTAGATTTCCATATAGTCAGAATTCGATACGACATTGTTGGTACCTTTCCTGGGTAAGCTGCTTTCTCGCTCAGTTATTCAGTACTTTGCATGGTTGATAACAGAGCTCTGGCAAAGCCATCCTTTTTGGTACCTTGTCTGAGTAGACGTTGTGAAAAAACTGTAATAAGGTGGCAGAATATTATATAGCATTTCTAAGGGCATTAAAGATGGACTAGCTGTGTTGGAGATTTATCAGATGAATAAAAATGTGTGTGTGTATACTAGAGATGATGTTGTCCTTCCCATTTTGCTTCACTGATGGGTTATGGATCTGATCCTTGGATCCGACTCGGCCACCTTCTACAGACTTCAGCTTCCAGGCTCAAGCTCCTCCCTTACCCATAATCCTCTGCTCTTAGCTCAGCCTCCTCACTAGATCTCATTTGCCGCCAGTAGGTTCAGACGTGATTCCAGTGCTCCAAGCAAATAAGTAGTTATTTCAACTTCTTATTTTTAAAAATTATGTACTTTGGCCCTTCTTTTTCTTTAACAAAAAAAAAACTTTCCTTTTTTAGTAGTTTTTGTTTTTTCTTCTTCAGATGGAAAAGCCAACAGAATTCAAACAGTGTGCTCAATGTGACAGGAAGATTCCATACTCTTACGCACATTGTAACTGTGTTTATTGTTTAGGACTGGCGCACTTGGATTCCCCTTACAAAATTTGTAAAGGTTTCAATCTTCGAGCCATCCAAGAAAAGAAAAATAAGCTGATTCTGATCAGGAGCTCAACCCTCCTCTAAAGATTCGCAGGGTTCCAAGGCTAATAAGCACCACCATAAGGACTCTAGGGCATCTTCATAGTCTCCTGCAAAGCTTCCAAAAGAGTTGGATCCAAGAATGTCAGCACCGAGATCTATGTCAGCTTCTTTGGCTCCGATAGACTTGATGGCTGTGAGTGAGCTTTCTCCTGGACCGGAATTTTCCAAGTTGGCTCTGATTTCTCCATCTTGCCATATCACCTCAACTGCTTCTTCAGATCCTACCAGATCAGATCCAGACTCTCGATCAGCTCCAGAAATCCCAGGATCCAGAGTCTAGGATTCGGTTGCCCAGGAGGTCCATCAGATCCATGTCTTCCACGATGCCAATGAAGATACTTCAAAGTCCTAGGCACTCAGGACCTTTTTCAGTGGCTTCTTCCAGATCCTCTAGAAGCCTATACTATGACGTGGACAAAATGATTAGGTTCATTATCAAGGCTCGGATCCAAATGGGGGTAATTCCAGCTCCATCCCCTTGTGGATCTGAAAGTGTCCCTGTCACTTCATTTTCTCCTCCTACGATCTGAGTAGCGGTTTTTGAGCCCCAGGTCAGCAGTCTCCCGAGGGATTCAGGGTTGGATCAGATGACCTTTGCTTCCTCAATGCCGACTGTGACCTTGACTACCTCTGCTCCAAGATCCTCTGATCAGAGTGAGTCCCAGATCCGTGATGTCACAGCCGGATCCAATGGGCGATATTCAGCTCTGGTGTTGTTGGATCTTTTCCTCCCCCTTGGAGTTTCAGCCGTCGACAGTATGGGTCAGGTTCTGTCTGCAAGCTGAGGTTCTGGGGGTGCTCCTGCCTACTTCTTGGGAGACGCCAGCCCTGAAGGAGTGGGAGAGGGTATCTCTGGGACCTTCAGCTTTCCGGGTTTTGGAAAAGGGCTTCTCTGCAGACAGAACACTGGACCCTTTGATTTCTGCTCCTCCCTGTGTTCCTGCATCGGATCTGGGTCTTCAACCTTCCATTTCTGTACCAGAGCCCGCCTCTAAGGACCTCTAGACCCTTCCACCTGAGGTGGCCCCTTCCTCTTCCAACTCCTCACCTGAATATCCCATGGAGGAGATCCCAAGTAAGAGCATGTGCAAGAGGAGGCACTTGGACTCCCCTGTGGAGTCCCTTACTGAGGATACGGACTGACACGAGGGAGAGGGATCTCCCAAAATCACCACTGGACAGTGTCCCCTTTGCAGACATCTTAGAAATTTGAAAGTAAAAAGATGGCTGATTATCCAAAAACCCTTCTTTGGAGGAATCTGTAGTCCTGAAGGCCCTCAAGCCGGCCCGTCTACATCTTGGGTAGTCCCCCCTGGCAGACGCTCTTATAGAACTTGTCGTCCATTGGGCCTGGAAGGAGATGGACACCATAGAGTCTGTACCAAAGCGCCCAGACAAAGTCCATTCTCCCCTGAGGATTGAACCATTTTGAGTAAGGGCATCCCGGCTGATGCTATGGTGGTGACAGCAGCTACAAAGGAGAAGCTCGCACAACATAACTTGTATTGCTCACCTGCTGAACAGGGAGTCCAAAGCATTGGATATGTTCGGGAAGTGCACCTTCACTTCTGCGATTTATCGCTTAGAGTGCTTAATTACTTGGCACATTTTATTCACCTACAGAGAGACCTGGTTAAGGAACTCTTGAGTGCATGCCTAAGGAGGGGCTTGATGAGGTTTCTCTGAAGCTGATCAGCCTTTACTTCCCTGACAAAGTCTTCCATGAGGGTCATTTCCCATTTAGCAGAAGGATCCTCAAGGGCAGCCAGCACCAGCATTGTGATACATAGACATGCATGGATGAGGCTTTGTGACTTTGCTGAGCCCTTTAATACATCTTTTGTCAGCACCCGTTTTGATGGTTCTTTGTTTGGATCATCAGTTAAGGACACAGTGACCCGCATCGAGCAAGAAGGTAAGATCTTGTCTGGCAATGGGGATCAAGTTTTACACCCCTCAATGAACCTACTCAGGGAATCAAAGAGGGGCTAAGAAGACTTGATTCAGGATGTCCCAAGGTTCTTTTCTTGATCAAAGCAGAGAGAACTCCTCCAGAGGTGGCAGAGGGGGCTTTAATGGGAGATGCTGCCCTAAAGGCAGAGGGGGCCCACAAAACCAGGACTTTAGGGAACCCTTTGCTGACAAGCCCTTTCAGCGCTGCCCAACTGTCAAGTTCTGGAGGCAGTCAGGGGCCTTTTTTCCTTGCACCCAGGTGCCTAGGCCCAAATAACGACAAATGCTTGGGTGCAAAGCATAATATCCAGAGACTACTACAGTCCCTTTTTTCTAACTCCTCCAAAAATTCAAAAGGTGCTACTACATTCCCTTTTCTGTAATCTATCCAAAAGTTCAAAAGAAAATCCCTGATGTTCCATCCAGCCAGAGGGGGTTGGTAGCTCTAGCAATCAAAAAATGACTTCAAAAGAGAGTCATCCAAGAGATCTGAGTTGAGCAAAAAGGGTCTGGAACTTACTGCCATTTTTATTTTGGTGCCAAAGAAAACGGGACCTGCAGCCTATCGTAAACCTAAGCAAGCTCAATTTATATGTAAAGAAAAAGAAGTTCCAGATGGTGATGGCTCAGTCTACCCTTCTGTTACTAAGGAGAGATGATTGGAAGTGCTGTGTGGACTTGAAGGATGCATACTATCTCATCAAAATACAGATGCTCCAGAAGTCACCTGCACTTCTGCATGAGAGCCAATGACTTCCAATTCAGAGCCCTGCCCTTTGGTCTCACCACAGCCCCGTGGGTATTTACCAAATGCATGGCAGTGGTCACAGCTCAAAATCTGACTGCAAGGGTTTCAGGTATTCCCATATCTAGACAATTGGCTCCTAACTCTCCCCACCCAACATCAACTGTCTCAAGCTAGGGACTATCTCTGCCGGGTATTCAACTTTCTAGGCATCACCATAATTCCAGAAAAGTCACAAAAATTGCCGGTACAAGCTTTTGAATTCATCGACCTGCCAGATTGATTCTGTGGGCCCTGGGATATATAGCGGCTGTTGTAATCTTGGTACCTTTAGCCAGATACTATATGCTCCTTCTACAATAGACACTATCTGTTCAATGGTCAATTCCACATCAGTCTCTATCTGTTCCTGTCAGGTTGACCAATATCTGCAGAAATCATCTAGACGGGTAGATTCATTCGGACCTGTAGGTTGGCAGACCGTTCAGCCTTCCCCCTTCCAATACCCACCGTGACCACGGATGCTTTCCACCCAGAGTGGGGGGGGGGGGCATTTTGAGGGGAAGATGGTCCAAGGCATGTGGACTCACCTAGAGACCAAATTGCATATCAGTGTCCTGGAGATGAGAGCTGTCCTTCTCTCGTTGCAAGCCTTCAGGATGCTCTCCCTGTGAGGACCATTGTGATTCGCACTTACAACATGTCAGTATTCCGATATATCAACAAGCAAGGAAGAACCCGTTCATACTTACTGTGCAGAGAGGCTGTGAGGGTTTGGGAATGGGTGATCTCTTCACACCACTTTCTACTTGCAATACATTTACTGGGGAAATCCAGCATATTGGCAGACAAGGCTCAGCAGGTTCATTCTGATTTCATGACTGGTCCCTCAATCAGACAGTAATGAACAAGATATTCAACCATTGGGGTCACCCCTGCTACGGCCTGTTTGCATCCCCTCACAACAACAAGTGCAGCAGTTATTTCACTCGGACCCCTCCTTAAGAGAGTTCCCCGAGAGAGATGCTGTAGTCCATGATTGGCCCCCAGTCTCCTTTATGCTTACCCCCCTCTACCACTGATCCCAAAATTTCTTCAGAAAGCCAAATGGTTGAAGAGCACTGTGATCCTCATTGCCCCTTTTTGGCCTCATCAGATTTGGTTCCCCTTCCTCTGGTCTCACCTGAGATATTCTGCATGGATACTGGAACCCAAACCGGAATTCCTCACTCACCCCACGCTAGGACTCCACCCACACCTCCACTCACTCAAGTTAACTGCTTGGTTTCTCCAGTTCCCATGATTGCCAGAGGGTCCAGGTTTTCCTCACCAGTCAAAGCGATCATTCTAGCTTCCCAGAATGCATTCACCAAGAAAGTATATAAAAGCAAGTGGAAAAGATTCTCTATTTTGGCTGATAATCACCACACTGATCCTTTCTCAGCTCGTGTTTCTTCAATCCTTTCATTTCTTGAGTCTTTATTTAAAGAAGTTTATAGTTTTGTGACTATTAAGCTCCAGTTAGCTGCCGTATCCAATTTTCATTCAGGACTACCTTCGGGATCTTTTGCTTCAACCAGGTTATGTAAAGCCTTTACGAAAGGTGTTTTTCTTCTCAGACCTCCAATCAAGAACCCAACTCCTTCATGGGATCTGACTGTCATCATGCAAGGTTTGACTCAAAATGCCTTTGAACTGGCTGGTGATTGTGACTTGAAATATTCATCCTGGAAGTCTGCTGCTGTTCTTCGTTTCACTGTTGCAGTCATCACATTTGGGTTATCCCTGCCAGGGTAGCCCTCGGCTGGCCCGAATACCAGAGGCTTATTATTTCTGCGTCGGTTGCTGTCACTTCAGGACTGACATCAGGTTGTCGGTAGTATAAAGTAAGGCAGCCGACACCATTTACATAAGTCTTTCTTGCAGTGGAGCCTGAAGCAGAAGCAGTTCGCATGAGTACTGGTTGGCCGCTACCTGAGTTTCGTCTACTGAATTAAAGTTGAAGTCTTCTAAAGCTAAATACCTCATTGGGGATCCCTTTTTCTTGCAGTAAGTGATGTCAGAAAAAGTTAATATTTATCTCGACTGTGGAAAGAAAATGCCACAAAGGGACTTTCATTCTTACTGTGTCACTTGTTTAGGCCCAGACCATGACATCCCTCCTTTGTCGCTTCTGTGCTTTGTTCAACTCCAGAACTATCTGTCGTCGGGTCATTATTGTAGCTAGATATTTTCACTTATTCCGATACAGCTTTGGTAAGCCATCCGACAGCAGATCTTCCAAAAAAATGTAAAGATAAAGACAGAGACAGACCACACATGTCCAAACCTAACGATGATGCTTCCGTTAAGCCAGTCATCAGTTCTCCAGTCCTCAGTGACGCGCTTTTGCAGACCCTGATGCCCGCTTCTTCGTATTCACAGGCCACTACCGAGACTCATTTGGAGTCCGGTATGCCGCAAAACTCTTCTTTGACTAAGGATCCTGCAGTTGTCTTTACCTTGGATGGGTCTGGAGCCGATGAGCAGGCACCAGCTTCCGAGGAAGTCCTTTGTACTACCGATTCTCGACACAAACCGGCGTCTTCTTTCGTGACTACCGTTCTTTCAAAAATGACTGAGTTTCTTAGGCCCAGGGTACAAAACACACCCAAGAAACTGACGACCCAATCTCAGGCACCTGCTTCCTTGCCTCAAATGCTTAAAATGGCGGAAGACCTTATCATGCTGATCAGGGGAAGCCAAGCTACCTCCTCCAAAAGGAAAAAAGATCTGTCCCCTTTAGTTTTGTCTGAACAAGAGTCTTATGACTCTAATGCATCTGAATATAAAGACATGCAACCCCTCTCTACTTATGAGGATTCTGATGCAGAGGATTCCATCCCTTCAGCCTCTCCCCCAGAGGATTTTTCCTTTGGGGAAACCCTTCATACCTTAAGGGAGCATTTCCAATGGGACAGTCAAGACTACCCTCAGTCTAAAAAGAGACTTGGGGAATTCTTAGATCTTCCACAGCACAGACCCTTGGCCATCCCCCCAGTCCTGGATGTTGTGGAGGATATTTTCCTGTAATCCAGCTTGACTCCTGAGACCCTCCCTCCTGCACCCAGAAAACCAGGCAGGTACTATAGAGTCCCTGACTCTCACAAATTTATTTTTAAAAATCCTACTGCTGACCCTGAGGTAATTTCTCAAGGGCCTAAAGGGATTAAAGCAACCTCTGCTAAGAATCCCACCCCCTCAGATAGGGATTCCCGAGCACTAGACAGATGGGGTAAAAAAGTATATACCTTAGCTACTCTTGCTATCAGGGCACTAAATTGTCAGTTCCATATGTTAAAATTTCAGCAACTTACCCTGGAACTCCTCAAACAAAAAAATGTCTTCCTTTCCTGCTTGGGCAGAATCTAAAGAATTACAAGATTTAATGCATTCTGCAAGTCAAGTAACTAAACACACCTTGCACTGTGGTTTTGATGCCCTAGAAGCTTCTTGCAGGGCAGCACACACTGGAAGTGTCTTTAGAAGGCATGCATGGCTTAAGGAACAGCCCCTGCCAGATCATGTCAAATCTAAATTGTTGTATGCCCCCTTGCACAAAGACAACTTATTTGGCACTAAGGCAGAAGAGGTCTTAAAACAGATGGAAGAAAAAGCAAAATCTATGCAAACAGTTAAGGATTTCTTACAGGTCCAGCCACCCAGGTTCAGCAGGCATTGTCCCACCAAACACTGGTTCTTTCCTGCTCCCACTAAACCGGTCCAGCCCCCAGGGAACAGACCCCCCCAGACAGCAGTCACAGAAAATGCAGAGATCTAAGCAGTGGACTACCTCCACTTCAAAACCAGGTAGTTCTAAGCCACCCCCTTATGGTAAGAACTCACAATGATTCACCTCCCTCACCCCCCTCCCTCTGCCCACCTTCACTTACCCCTAGGAGAAAAACTCTCCTTTCATGCAAGCAGCTGGGCCACCATTACCAACGACCACTGGGTTCTGAATATAGTGTCTCAGGGATACAAATTTTCCTTCCACACCCTTCCAACCCCAGAAGGGTTCCCAGATCTACCTCCAAACCAGTGGGCAGAGGCTCAAAAGCAAATCCTTTCCCTGCTTTTTATGAGGGCAGTAGATCACATTCCTGCAGAACAGAAAGGCCAAGGTTTCTATTCCAGACTTTTTCTGGTGCCCAGAAAAGAGGGCACCTGGCACCCCATCATCGATCTATCCATTCTAAACACCTTCCTGGTGATCCCAAAATTCAAAATGCTCACCCTACCCATGCTCTCCAAGGATGCTTGGCTAGCCCCCCTAGATTTAAAAGAGACCTAGCTCCACATTCCTATCAGGGAATCATGTAGGAAATATCTCTGTTTCAGGGCAGGATCTCAGCACTTTCAGTTCTCTGTGCTTCCCTTTGGCTTATCTACTGCTCCCAGAGTTTTCACAAAATATCTGGCTCCAGACATTGCCTTTTGCAGACAAAGGAATATCCAGATTTACCCATACTTAGATGACTGCCTTATTCAAGCAGACAGCCAGGAAAGCTGCTCAAGCACCTGGCCTTTGTAAAGACCGCACTAACCTCCCTGGGGTACACAATCAACAAAAAGAAATCCAGTTGCCCACCAAAAGGATTATCTTCTTGGGAGCAAGCCTGGACACAGCATCCAAGATGGCATTCCTTACCCCCAGAAAAATAATTTTCCTGACAGCCTACTTCTCCCAACTAGCCACCAGACCCCAGTTATCTGCAAGAAAGATCCTGCAAGCTCTGGGGTTCATGGCATCTTGCATACTACTCATTCCATATGCCAGACTGCATATGAGGAAACTTCAGTGGTACCTAAAAAGCCTTTGGTGTCAACACTCTCAAGGTCTGGAGACTCTTATAGCTATAATTCCTCTTGCCTCAGAAAAGATTTTCTTTGGTGGGCAACAGCATGCTCCCACAACAAGGGCTGCCTTTCTCACCCCCCCTGCCGCCCCGACCCTCACCACAGAAGCATCAGACTATGCTTGGGGTGCACACCTGGACAGCAGGTGCATACAGGGCCAATGGAACCCACAGCAAATCCTTCTGCACATCAACCAAAAAGAGATGATGGCCGTCCAACACTCCTTGATAGCTTTCAAACCCCTTTTCTCCCCAGAGGCTCTCCTGATCAAAACAGACAACACTACTGTGATGTGGTATATCAACAAGCAGGGAGGGACTCACTCCTACCTTCTATGCAGGCTGGTCATGACGCTTTGGCACACATCCTCTGCAATGCAACTGCACCTGTTAGCACAATTCCTACCAGCTTCCCAGCTTCTCTCAACTCTCTCGCAGACCAATTTACTCATTCACTCCGGATCAGCTCAGAAAAAGCTGCCTGCTTAATTCCACCATAGGAACAGTGCAGCCTGAGCTCATTTTCATAAAATCCATTTCTAATGCCACACAGAAAACAAATGTTCATAACACTTTAGCTATAAGAGCTAGACTAAAAATGTAAATGCAAAAGTTGTTCAGCAGATACTGACCTTTCCAACATTGTAAATGTTGATAGTGTGTATCAAAGTCATTATTACATATTTGGCAAGCAATGCTGATATTGTGCATATTTTTTACCTTTTTGGAAAAGCAGATCACAATATCTTGGTCAGTGCACCATGTAGACCCATACAATTTGTATTTAATTTGTTTGCATGAATGTCAGCTTTAAAATGATACTTTACCATTACTGTGTGATGCTCCTTTATGGAGATATTCACATAATATGATTAATATAATATTTCTCATAATTGATAAACAAAGCGTAATATCTCATCAGCTGTAACAGACAGAGGCTGCATATCAGTGTAGAAGTTGTGTGTCTCAATGTCAGCTTCAAAATGATGCTTCATTTGTGTCATCACCATGCTTCCTTGCAAAGATATGGGCATAATAATGAGAAGTATTGGAACTGCATAATTTTCATAATCCTACAAGACTAAACAAACTGTGATATCTGTAAATGTGTACACTGCACAGACACATTTCTTTTACCATGTTGTAAGGAGTAACACTGTCTTCAAAATGAAGTATTACTTGGCACACTGACATGTTCCCTTGCAAAGTTATTTACCAAAATATGAAAAAAATCCTAATTTCCATAACCTAAGTCTGAAACCAACTTCAATATCTGTACATGTGTACAACATACAGACCCAGTTATTTTACCATGTTGTAAGGAGTAACACTGTCTTCAAAGTGAGGTATTCCTTGGCACACTAACATGTTCCCTTGTAAAGTTATTTACCAGATTATGAAAAAAAAATCATAATTTCCATAACTTAAGTTCATAGGTTAGTACTAGGCTATCGGCCCTAGGGCCTATACAAGCCTAGCCATAATAATTCCCTGGATATTTCTTCCCACAATATTTTCTTTCCTGGACCCCTGTCTAACAGGGCGATTGACATGATCCCAGGGGTGAATTTACTATCTCCCATCCAATCATCAAGGTTCCTTTTGAAGAGGGCCCTGCTTGTCCGAAACAAACTTTGATATCTGTACATGTGTACAACATACAGACCCAATTCTTTTACTATATTGTAAGGAGTAATACTGTCTTCAAAATGAGATATTTCTTAGCACATTGACATGCTCCCTTGCAAAGTTATGTTCCAAAATATGAAAAAAAATTATAATTTTCAGAGCCTAGGTCATAAACAAACTTTGATATCTGTATATATGTGCAGCATACAGGCAGTTTTTTTATCATGTTGTAAGGAGTAACACTGTCTTCAAAATGAGGTATCATTTGGCATGTGTACATGCTCCCTGGCATTATTTACCAAAATATTTTAAAAAAATCATAATTTCCAAAACCTAAGACCTACATAAAGTGTGATAGCTGAGCATGTGTACAGAATACATACACCAGTTATTTTATCATGTTGTAAGGACTAATATCGTCTTCAAAAGGAGGTATAATTTGGCACAATTACATGCTCCCTAGCAAATGTATTTACCAAAATATGAAAAAAAATCATAATTTCCATAACCAAAGTCCTAAAGAAAATATGATAGCTGTACAATTGTCCTGCATACAGCACACCTCTTTTTCCATCCTGAAACTAATAATACTCTCTTCAAAATGAGGTATGTATTACCCTGATGACATGCTCTCTGATAAAGTTTAGCGCAATATGAAAAAATATCATAATTCTCATAACCATAGTCCCAAACAAACTGATATCTGGACATGTGTACGGCATACAGATACAGTTCTTTTTATATATTGCAAGTGCTAATACGGTCTTAAAATGAGCTACTACTTAGCATACTGACATGTTCCCTGACAAAGTTATTCACCAAATTTGAACCAATGTCATCATTCTCATAACAGAAGTCCTAAACATAATGTGCTATCTGTACATTTGTCCAGCATACAGACAGTTCTTTTTCCATCCTGTAACTAATCATACTGCTTTCAAAATGAGGTATTACTTACCCTGATGACATGCTCCTTGACAGTTATTTAGCACAATAGGAAAATAAGTCATAACTCTCATAACCATAATTGTAACCAAACTGTGATGTGTGTGCAGGATGGGTATTGATATTCTCTTCTCCATGGTACTCTCTTCAAACAGTTGTTCTTACTCAGCAGGTTCAGCATCTCCTTACCACAGTTATTTGCCAGACTAAGAAAAAAATAATTTACATAACACAATTCATAAACGAATGGTTATCTGTACCTACGCACAGCATACAGATAGTTCTTTTACAATCTGAAAATGAAGTGTTACTTAGCATGTGTACAAGTTCCCTAGCAGTTCTTTTCCTGTGTTGTAAGTAGTGACAACGGTGTTCATAAAATATAACTATAGTTTCTTACAGTACTGGTCCAACTTGGTCATGGCTGTAGTCCATGCATTCTCACTAGCTGCATGTTACCAATATATCATGGATAGCTGTCATCACACCATTGTGGAGGTCAGTCAAGAATAACGCAATGCCACCCGCAGTTAGGTGAACGCCATCGCTTCGGAAAAGGTGAACATCTTCTGCGGTGATGCTGTCATGGCAGATTGTTGATCCACCGACCCTGTGCATCAAGCTATGCATAAACCCATTCTGTAAACATCTGGTCTTGTGTGCTGGCTGTTGACTGTTTGCTGTTTTTCATATCTGGTGAGGAATTATGTCAGACCACACAAAATGACCATGTGGCCAGCACGACTGCAGCTGTTCAAAAATTATTCTGATTTCAAAGCGTAGCCTTCTGAGTGGGTGAGTGATTACATCATTCCCTTCAATGTGTAGCACAAGGATGTCGGGCTCAGGGTAGATTGAACACTAATCTTCCAACAACTGCAGGAGTCCGCTCCAATACATACCTATTGTTGCAATCCAGTATGCTTTCACACTAGTTGTGGGGAAGCTCAAGTTGTAGTGGTTTTCACTTTTGGAGGCATGGCTGGCAGCCCAGTGAATGTAGGAATGGCCACACACCTACACCCATCGTTCTCCTACTCGTGAAGCCATGTCACTGACACAAGGTGGGAGCACCTGCACAGGAAAGAAATGCAGACAGGTTACTACTGATGTTTGAGAGATGTATTGGAAGACTACACATATATGTATATCAATAGCATTATCTAGTTCGCTCATCCAAATTTCACTACTATCCACAGTGGCATTATTCTTTTGATAAGGTACATAACCGGTGATGACGATACAGAGGTACATACTTACCAGCCCTGAAAACACCAAATTACATACAGTGACTGGCAAGATATATATATATATATATATATATATATATATATATATATATATATATATATATATATATATACACACACACACACACACACACTGTGTGTGTGTGTGTGTATATATATATGTATATATATATATATATATATATATATATGTATATATGTGCAAGTACATTATATACACACATATATATCCACGCACACACATATATATGCACAGACATTGATATACATATACAGGAAGAAAAAATCAGGTGTTTCAGAGGGTAGTTAGTTGATGAAGAATGAGGGGGTGGCTTGCAATGACTCCAAGCAGAGAAGAAACACAATCTGTCTTGTGCATTCATCAATGTGATAACGACTTCTACTTATGTGAATAACAGTGACTGCTGCTGAGAGTTTTACCTGAAAAGTGTTGAGTCAGTGCTATATTATAACTGCACTTATTGCTAATGTGATAATGACCTGTCTTTCATTACTGCAAAGTTCTGCATGCTCAGACACAGGTGATAATTGCTGCATATAACCTGTTGAGTAGGCATTCATTATATTACCTTGTGCAGATGTTATGTAACACAGACTCATTATCATCAGTAAGAGTAAGACCTGAGTAATTCAGTAAAACATGCATAACACTGAGCCCTTCTTCCCACCTAAATTCCACACATGACTGACAAAGCCAAGAAAAATTCCCAAAATATAATGCAACTCCATGCTGGTAGTAGTCAGCAAGTAATAACCTTTCTCACTCAGGCAACTACTGAGTATAATCAGAAATGCAATAAGCCTAGCCAAAATGTCAAACTTATCTGGCTGATCCGTCTACGAATTAAACTAAAAAGTAGTAATTCATGTTCTCACCTACTCATCCCTCTGGTTACAATAAACAGTATCCAAGGAAGGCAGACAGAACAAGATGATTTTCCACATCACAAGAAAAAAAAGTAGTCCCTTATGATCTAAACTGATAAGTATATATTATTTCTGTTAAGTACTAACAAATCCAGCTAATAGACATTCATTAAAGACATGTAAGATAACAGTTTGGTAAGATAAAGATGTATATACAACATTCGTATCACAGCAAAAAAGTACAAGTTGTTTAAAAAAATAAATCTTTATATTTTAATTTATGATGGAGCCATCACGTGGACTGCGTTGTACTAAAAGGAACTTATGAGCGAGTCTGTTTCCAAATGAATTTGTATATAAAAGTCATTCAGCAGTATAGCAAACCCAGTCCTTATTAATGCCCACCCCTCCATGCGTGTCTAAAGATCAGTTTGCTGTGCTTTCTCCTATTAATCTGGTGAACTTGGGTATACTGCGACCAATGTAGGAACTGCATCATGTACACTGACAACCCTCTCCTCTTACCTCCCAACACTCAGACTTGTGAGAGATGCACTTATATATCCAAAGTGGAAGCCACACACTCTCCAGCCAAGATGGGAATAGCTGGTCAAGAGGAGAAGGTCAACACTCGCACCACACCACATGGAACACATTGCCCTCCAGAACACACAACAGCACTGACTTCACATAGAAACACAAACCACACACCCACCTTCAGGGAAGCTCTCAATAAAAGTATACCCAAACAGCAGAGACTTCCAAGGCAGAAACACACTCGACCACCACAACACAACACTACTCACGAGACACACAACTCTCCTCAACAGTGTGCCACTCAACCAAAGCCCCTAAGGCAAAACAGCATGCCCAACACACTAGTCTTAGGTGACTCAATAGGTGAGGCACAATGATGTTGCACTCAGTAGGTTGAAGTCATTCCCTTATGTGACAAATATTCAGAAACATTTTCTACACCTGGAAATGGATACTAACAAAATTTGCATTTAGCATTAGCATCCAAGGAAGAAAAGAATATGCAATTCAGTTTTCACAAAACTGTCTTGTAATGTGCTTCTTTAAGTGCATTGCTGTCTTCCTAATGTAATATGCAAATTTGTTCTACTATTACTTTGCAAGTACTAATAGGTTATCATTGCTGTCTGATATGTTTGTTCCAGTGATACACTTCCCATACATGTCAAACAGAGCAAATCAGTACTGGTTCAAGCATACCTCTCAACCTCTAAGAGCAAGAAATCTGGACAAAGCCATATGCAATGGAATGATAAAGGCCCAAAAATAAGGCAACATTTTAAATATTGCTCTTATAAATGTAGAAATTTGATAACCACATGTTGCATTAGCATGATTTTTTTGAAAAGTATGACGACTGTAACTCGTATGTTCATAGGTTGGTACTAGGCTATCAGCCCTAGGGCCTATACAAGCCTAGCCATAACAATTCCCTGGCTATTTCTTCCCACATTATTTACTTTCCTGGACCCCTGTCTAGCAGGGCGACTGATGTGATCCCTGGGGTGAATTTCCTTTCTCCCATCCAATCGTCAAGGTTCCTCTTGAAGAGGTCCAAAGAGGCACTCTGCTTGACATGTATGGGCAATCTATTCCAGAGTCTGGGGAGTCTCTGGGTCAGGAACCTATCCCTCCAGCATGTTTTGTTTATTGTGATGACAAGGTTTAGATCCCTGGAGCGTGTAGCTCTGAGGGATTGGGATTTCTTTAAGTGTAGCATGTCCAACAGCTCTGGGTTTGACATGGCCTTGTATGTTAAGCAGAGATCGCCTCTGAGTAGGCGATATGCGACAGAGTATAGCTGGAGTTTTTAAAGGCGGTCAGCGTAGGGCATCTGCTTTAGGCCTGTGATTCTTTTAGTGAGGTATTTCTGAGGCCTTTCCAGTTGTTGCAGATGTCTTGAGAGGTACATACCAAATGGGGCGTTGTATTCTATAATGGGTCTAATGAAGGATGAGTACAGTGGGACAATGACCTCCTTTTTTCTGGATGAAAAGCCCTTAGTGATGAGGTGTGCCACATAGAAGGATTTCCTGACTGTTGTGGCGATGTGGTTATCGAAGGTGAGACCACTGTCCACCTGTGTCCCTAAGTCTCTTATCACACTTTGTGTTTAGTGTACTGCCACCTATATGGTAATTCATGGATACATGTTTTTTCCCAAAGGGGATAACAATACATTTCTTGGCATTGAGCTTGAGCCCATGGCTCTGGCACCAAGCATCTGTTTCTGTAAGGCCCTTTTGTAGAGTATCCACATCATTTGGGGATTCAATAATGGCTCCCAGTTTGCAGTCATCTACAAACTTTGTTAGCCAGAGAAGTAGATGCCAAACAAGAGTGGCCCCAGGACTGAACCCTTAGGTACTCCACTTGTCACTTGTCTGGAGCTGGATTTGGAGTTGGCTACTTTTACAGTGTGGGTTCTATAAGTAAGCCATTTAGCAACCCATTGGGTGACATAGGGATTAATGCCCAACTTAGTAAGTTTATCTATGATTCCAGAGTGGGGGATGGTATCAAAGGCCTTGGCAAGGTCTAGATAGGCTGTGTGGACCACCTTACCCTTGTCCATGGCTCTGGAGACTGATTCAAAGAAGTCAATCAGGTTCAGGAGACAAGATCGGCCCTTCACAAACCCAAACTGGGTGGGGTCCAGTGTTTGAAGGTTGCCAATGTCTTTGTTTATAAGTTCCATGATAATACGCTCCATGGCCTTGCAGATGAGGCTTGTCAGACTGATGGGACGGTAGTTTCCGGGATCCAAGGTGGATCCCCCTTGTGGATTGGGATAACTGTAGCTCTGCGCCACTCAGTGGGCACAAAACCTGAGGTGAGGCTATGATTAAACATGACACTTAGGTGAGGTGCCAGTTCATATTGTAGTTCATGTAGTACACAGCCTGGGATGTCATCTGGTCCCATGGATGCTGTATTCTTGGCTTTAGAGAGTGCGTTTTGTACCTGTGTGGCCGTTATTACTGGAATTTGGCAATCTTCGGTATTGAGATGGGCCATTTAGGGGTGAGAGGGGTGAAGTTGGCACTGAATCGATCTGCCAGGATATTGGCAATATCCTTGGATCAGTATATTTAATGCCATTCTGTTTTAGCTCAGAGCAGATCTGAGCATTGCCATTTAGATTCTTGACATAGTTATAGAATGCTTTGTGGTTGTCTTTGGAATCTTTGGCAATTTTATTTTCGTAACTAGCTTTGGAGGATTTTATGAGGCATCTCAGTTTCTTACTGAGGCTAGTAAGGGAGTTTTTTGCATCCTGGGATTTTCCTCTTTTCTGCAAAAGTTTCTTCCTTTTGTTGTAAAGTTTGTTTATGGCAGGGGACCACCAGATTGGCTTCCTTTTTTTGGATGAGAGCATTTTGGTTCTATTTGGGATGGCACAATTCATGCATGAGTGGATGTGCTCGTACAGTGCTTTAGTGTAGGATTCAGCAGTTGAACTTTCAGTTACCGTCTGCATGGGTGTCATGAAGTTTGTCACTTCTGACTTGAGTAGCATGAAGTTGGCTTTGGAGAAGTTTTTTATGGTGGTTTCTTTACTGGGGGGTGGGGGTGGGATGTGGATGTTAAGGGTGATTAGCTTATGGTCAGACCTGACTAACGAGGGGGTGACCATAGGTATGGAGCATTGATTTCCCATGTTGGTAATGACCAGGTCTAGGATATTGGAGCCCCTGGTGGGGCTATGGATTAGTTGATCCAGGGCGTTGGAATTTATGAATTCCAAGAACCGTTGCGCAAAGGTGTTGGGACATGAGTAGTTTTCCCAGTTAATGGCAGGGTAGTTAAAATCACCCAGTATTCGGGTGTTTGGTTCTATCTTAATATTTTCCAGTATGTTTAGAAAGGTGTAGTGAGAATCTTGGGGTATGGTGGGGGATCTGTAGCAAGCTACAATTTGGATTGCAGTCTTACCTAGTGTTAGTTGCACGTCTGTCATCATTATCGGATTTCACACACACACACACACACACACACACACACACACACACACACACACACACACACACACACACACACACACACACACGACATGCCACTGTAAGTAGCAGAATAAATCATACAATATTAGAGTATGAATGGTGTATTTACTATAGTTTGCATGTGACAATGTATAGGACAGTTTTGGAGATATGAGTTTATACAGGACAAAATATCTAGTGAGGAGTTTAGTGCCAAGAAAATATTAACTACGTACGAGACAGTGGCACAAAAGCAAGGTCATGTAATTTAGAAATGATAAACTTTTGTATAAACATATCTCTAAAAAGAAGTACGAAATATGTGCTAAACAAGTAGTAGTTGTACCAACACCAAACAGCAAGCCTTTTCAGATTCATTGATTGTATTAGTAATATTTGTATTTCTGGTTTGCACATAACTGAATTCCCTTAGAAAAACAATATGAATGCTGCACCAAACTACAGATGAATTTACAAGCACACTTAGTTGGATGAATACAATTAATAAAATGCATAAATGTACTGCACTGACAAAATGTGTTCCATGGTGCCATTTGTCATCTATCCTAAACCTGCAAAATCATTATAAATCTACCAAATTTTACTGTTCTGTACAGAACACCTCAGCAGCCCTGAAAGTTACATTCATGAGTGAGTACACCCTTTCCTTCAGTAATTCTAAGCAGTGACCCCAATTGTTTACTGTTCACAAGCATTTCAACTACTCATGGTCAAAAATGTGCAAGTATGCATATGCAACCATAACCGGACACTCGCACACACACACACACACACATTTGCACAATCGAACTCTCCTATAAATACGCGTCATCGGACGCTTACATGTACACATACATAGGCACACCTACCTTACATGTTATTTTACCACTGCTGCCTTTTGCATCTGTACATGTAACAGACATCACTATTATGAAATGCTTGTAATAGCTTTATTTTCAGCATTTTACTAGTTTAAAAGGCAAGAGCTATTATGTATCCTCATCACAACACTTTAGTAAACAGGGCCAGCAGGTTTTGGTAAACTCTAGTACAGAGTTCCTAATATTATTGAGTAAACGCTATTGAAATAACGGTAGTTACCGATCACAGCTTACCATAATTGCTTGCATTTTGTGCCACTTAATGGTTTGCACTTGGTGTTGTCATCCCATTCACCCTGAATTTACTATAACTTGAATAGTAGCCAAGTTTTAGAATTTTACTTGTAGTGCATTCATTTTGGCACAAAAGCATTTTTCTACAGAATGCTTTGCACTGAAGTCATCATTGTTAGAAATGAAAGTAAAATCAGACTTAGTTTCGTATGGGAATTAAAAGAAGATTGAACAAGGAGGGTACTCTGAAATTTGATGAGGAGACGGAAATAGACAATGATGTAAGCACAATGTGTGGTATGATAGGAAAATCTGTGACTGCCCTTACAGACTAAAGCTCGGCCCGAATTTAAAACACTGGGAATGTCCATTTAAGTATGATATGAAAGTTTTGTTCTGTAACACACTACTAGATTTCTGCAATTACAACAACAGAGTAGTTGTACAGTGAAAACCTATGAACACCCTCCAGGAAATTACAAACAAGGATGTTTCCACTATGCCAAGAGTAACGAACAAAGAAACCCCCAATGGTATGGCCAAGTCTTTTGTAAACTAACCCCCATCCCCCTACACACAAACAATATTGAAATCACCATTAAAGGTACCAGGACCATGCAGTTTTTAAAGTTAAAATCAAACACAACAAAATAAAAGATGCTTACAACTGCCACCAGCAACAACACTACATCCTTGCTAGCTACTTGTTACATGAAGTACCTGAGTTCTTGATAACAAAGCAGTCTGACTGCACAGACTGCAGTGAAGTGTCTTTAGTGTGAAGTTGTTTTACCTTTTAGATCGCTGAAGCAAGGCGCCCGTAACAAATTGTGTCTTATCTTTGTCGGCTAATAAAGTTTCTGACTAACTGATCTTTCATGAGCGAGTGAGCTTAAGCGCTAAAAGCAGCACTAATGGATAGAAAACAGAAGTAAATTACATGGACAAAACAGCAGCTCTCCAGTCTCTCTACCTTTGTTGTAGTTTTAGTTGCAGATGTTTCAGTGCCTAGACATATCTCTTCTGTTTGCAGTTTTAATATCTTACATTTTTATGGTAGCCACCATTTACAACAGTTCCGTCATCTAGAATGCAGGCATAGTTTCCTCCATAGTACCTCTCTTCAGAGTACAGCACTTGACAGGAATTTTTCTCAATAAAGTCCAATATGAGCATCATGTATCTCCATGCTGAAAAGTAAGTTGAGAAGGTAACTGACCAAGTTCAGTTACTTTTTCAACTTATTTTTTAACAGTAGAGCTAAAATAGGACTGTAAAATTACTCACACTTAGGGAAGGCGCTCAGGTGTAACATCGTGCAATTCCTTTTGCCTCAGAGAGAGCTCAGATTTAACCACAGAGGCGCTATGAGACAGTACTCTGGGTTGATGAGTTAAGCAGAAATCTTCTGGATCCACACGAGTGGCAGCTCAACAGAAGAACCTTCACCCTAATAACTCAGAAATGGGACACCCCGAAGGTCAACTTCTTTGGCTCCCACACCAACCATCAGCTCAGCAAATTCTGCACCAGCGAGCATCACTGCATGGCTTGGAAGGTGGATGCCCTGTCCTTCCCCTGGGTCAATCTATCAGTCTATGCCTTTCCTCCATTACCTCTCATCCCCAGGGTACTGCTCAAAACAAAGGAGGAAAAACCAAGGACAATTCTTATAGCTCCAGACTGGCCTCGCCAGCACTGGTACCCCTTCCTGCTAAGCCTGTCCCCACTGCTACCATGGCATCTTCCTCAGATTCCAAACCTCCTGACTCAAAGGGAAGGGGAATTCATGCATCCCCAATTGCAGACACTCAATCTGGCAGTTTGGCTTATTCCCTAACCCCGGATCTATCTGCCAACCTCAGTAAACAGGTTCTAGATGGTATCCATGAGGCCAGATGCCCTAGCACTAGAAAGTCTTATGCTGACAAATGGAAAGGTTTCTGCACCTGGATCCAGGTTAAGGGAGCCAATACTTCACAGCCCTCCCTTACTCTCATCCTAGATTACTTTGCTGAGCTACTACACAGTGGCCTCTCTTTCTCCTTTATAAAAATTCATGCCTTTGCTACCTCTGCTCATTTCCCCAGTGAGCAGCCCCTTTTCTCACACCCTTTGATCAAACAGTTCCTAAGAGGGGGCTAGCAACTTGAGGCCACCCAGAAAAGCACCAACCCCAACTTGGGACCTTAACTTTGTTTTGGAAAAGCTCACCCTGTCCCCTTTCGAACCAGCTTCTTCTGCAGAGCTAACATTTCTCTCCTGGAAGACAGCATTCCTTCTGGCCATCACTTCAGCCAGAAGAGTCTCCGAGCTGCAAGTGCTCATGGCTGTGGAATCTTTTGTCATCTTCCATGCTGACAGGGTATCCCTCAGAACTAACCCATCCTTCATGCCGAAGGTGATGTCCAGTGTGGCTCTCAACCAATCCATTCATTTGACCACCTTTTTTCCTAATCCCCAGAACAAGGGGGAAAGGATCCTGCACTCTGTAGATGTGCGTATTCTGTCTAGACAGTACTAAATCCTTCAGAAAGTCTGATCAATTGCTGGTTAGCTTTGCTACAGGGGCAGAAGGCAAACTCATCTCCAAACAAACCATTTCCAAATGGATAGCACACTGCATCCATTTCTGCTACAAACAACATGGAAAGCCTCCCCCAAAGGGGGTCAGGACTCACTCCACCAGACCAGCCTCCAACTCTGCACCTGGAGGCTGCCACCTGGACATCTGTTCACACTTTTACCAAGCATTACCACCTGCCTCTCTTCTCCAAATCCAGGGCAGGGTTTGCCTCTGCAGTCTTGCAGGGCATCCTAGCCAACCCCTAGTTTCCTTGACTGCCTCCACCTATTTCCTCAGCTTTGGAAATCAACCCAAATGTGATGACTGTACCAGTGAAACACGAAGGACATAGTACAGTTGTCTACACTTATCATAAATGTAGATGTTTGAGTGTATTCACTGTTGCAGTCCTGGTTTCCCTCCCTCCATCCCCCTTTTCTTCTCTTTCCTTACAAAGGATATATTGGTATTTACTTTCTACGGGTGAGTTTTTTCCACCAGAACCTGGATCCTACTTGGGGGCTGCTGACAGGTTAGGGCAAGAAAAACTGATGAAATGGTGTTAGCTGCCTTACTTTATGCTACTGATGACCTGAGATCAGTCCTGAAGCGACAACAACCGACGCAGAAATACTAAGCCTCTGGTATTCGGGCCATCCGAGGGCTACCCTGGCAGGGATAACCTAAATATGATGACTGCAACAGTGAATACACTCGAACATCTACATTTATGGTAAGTGTACACAACTGTACTTTCTCGTGGCCATTACCTGAGAAAAAAGAGTTTCTGAATTGCAGACACTTTCGTCTAAGCCTCCTTTTATTATTTTTAACAAGGATAGGGTTTCCCTCCATAATGATCCTTCCATTATGTCAAAATTTGCCACAGAATCTAGCATAAGTTAATGCATTTGGCTACCAGTGTTCTTTCCTAACTATTCTAAGAAAGGAAAATATATGTTATATTCCTTGGATGTTCACAGACCGTTATGTTTTACCATCATAGAGCAAAACAGCTAAGAAAAAAATGATCAGTTATTTCTCTCTTTCTTGCCTAACCGTAAAGGATGACCAGTTTCTAAAGTGACAATAGTAAAGTGGATAACCAGTTGCATGCAATTTATTTTGAGAAAAATGGTTTGAGGTTGCCTACTCTTCCAGTAGCCCAATCAACAAGATCCATAGCTGCATCAGCGGCCTTTTCAACTAGAATTCCTGTTGATGACATCTGTGCTTCAGCTACCTGGTCAAGTCTCATACCTTCATGACTCATTGTAAGTTGGACATGGTCTCCAGGAGCAGAGCATTCTTTGGCTTGTCGGTGCTTCGGCATATTTTTCCTTGAGGTCAGCCAAGAAATCATGTAGCTGTGGACTTTGACACATCAGTGAAGCAGAATGAGAAGGACAACAACAGATTTATTAGTTATAACTTGATATCTGTGCTGTCTTTTTCTCATTGTGCATCAACTTCCCACCCATGCATCCCCCTCCAAAAATATTTTGCTCTAGAGGATCTGGAAAGGCCTTTGTTGGCACCTCTGTTCCAGGTGGAGCCCTTGGTTCTTTTTTTTTTCTGTCTTCTTTCTGAAAGGGGCAGCAAACGCGATCTGAGGATGTTGACCTAAGGGCAGAGGATTATTGATAAGTGAGGAGCTTGAGCCTAGAAGCTGAAGTCTGTAGAAGGAGGCCAAGTCAGATCCAAGGATCGTTCCATAACCCATCAGTGAAGCAGAATGAGAAAAGGACAACACAGATGCCAAGTTATAATAAGTACATAACTAATAATTTAACATACAGTAGTAAAAGAAAAAGTCAGCATGGATTGCCCTGTGAAAATTATAGTACCCAGTTGCTACTGTGCCTGGCCCTGTTTTTATTTTCTTTATTTTACTTTATTTTTAACTTTGGGTAAGTGTATACCCAAGACTGTTGATGTCCTTCCATATCACTGTTGCAGTATTCTTTACCTAAGGAATCTCCTGCCAAGAATAGCCCAACATCCAGCCAGTATACCAATGCCTTCAGCTCTTTTAGCTATCATACATTACATGTAAGCTCCCTATGCAAGATGTAAGGCATAAAGGTGGCATACCGATGCAGTTACTCAGAACTTCTTTGCCACCAGTCTGAATGTCATTTTCATACGTCTGTGTGAATGCCCTTGTGCTGTGCTGGCCAAGCCATTTTTCATGTAAGTGATCCATCGGGATTTTTAGTTTTGTTTGGTATTGTATTCATGTCATACATAAGTAATTCTCTCCAGGATAAGATCTTGCAGGAACTTAAGCTTATTTTTCTTTCCCCTATTCCTAGGTTTCAGAGGAACTATCCTTGCAACTCTGCTTTTGTTTATAGACAGACTCACCCCCCCCCCTCCCGAGGGTAAGAATGTTCTAAACGTGTTACTCCTGTTAAGTCTAGTCAGACTCCTTCCTCCCAGAAACCTTCTTTTCAGAATAAGCCTAGTACTGTTTGACATTTGGCCTTCCCTTCCCCTCAGACATGACCCGTTGTCTCTTTGCCTCTCCTTGTCTCTTCCAAATTAGCATTGGATCAACCCAGATTCTTGGGTTCTGTCAGTTATCCGTCACATATATTTCATGGTTTGGAAATCCCTTCCTCTCTTTTCAGGCATTCCTCAACCTCCTTGAGAACAGCTTCCTCATTTCCTAGAGGTTCTGCAATCTCTTTTGGATCAGGGAACTAACTCATCCTGGGGAAAGGGTTTTACTGCAGTATGTTTCTGGTTCCTCAGAAGGAAGAAGGAGGGTACATAGAGATAATTTCTGGATCTTTCCCTACTTAACATCTTTCTCAAGATCCCTTCTTTTCGGATTTTGTTCCTTCAAACATTGTGTCCTTTTCTGCTTCCCCAGGTTTTTCTGGTGTCTCTGAAGTTCAAGGATGCATATCTTCACATCCTTCTTTATCCTCTGTTCAGGAAATTATGTTTCTGTGTTTCTTCCTTGCATTTTCAGTTTTCTGCTTTGCCCTTTGTACTTGCCCCAAGGGTATTCATCAAGTGCCTTGCTCCGTTAATTGCTTTTTGCACACTATGTTCTAAATGCTAAAAAGTGCATAGTCATCCCCTTTGGGAAAAACAAGGTGCCCACAAATTACCACATAGGTGGTAATCCATTAAGTACGGAAGAAGTAATTAGAGATTTGGGGACAAACGTAGATAGTAATCTCTCCTTTGATAATCACGTTGCCAAAGTGGTTAGAAAGACCTTCTATATAGCCCACCTTATCACGAAAGGGTTCGCATCTAGATCAAGAGAGGTCATTGTGCACCTCTACTCGTCACTCATCAGGCCCATAATTGAATACAATGCCCCTTTTGGGATGTACCTTACCCGACACCTGCAGCAACTGGAGAGACCCTAAAAGTACCTCACCGAGAGGATCATGGGCTACAAACAGATGTCCTATGCAGCTTGACTAAAGAAACTCTATCTCTACTCAGTTGCTTACTGCCTACTCAGAGGCGATCTATGCCTGACGTACAAAGCCATGTCAAACCCAGAATTAATGGACATGCTCCACCTCAAAAAATCCAAGTCCCTTAGAGCTACACGCTCCAGGGACCTAAACCTCAGCACAAAAATAAATAGGACATGCTGAAGGGACAGATTCATTTCCCAGAGGCTCCCCTCACTCTGGAATAGAATCCCAATTCATGTTAGACATAGCCCCTCGCTGACCCTCTTCAAGCGAAATCTGGACGTGTGGATGGGAAATCTCAAATTCACCCCTGGGATCTCTTCTGTGTCCCAGCTAGACAGAGGCACAGTAAACTAATGTTAAAAGGGTACCTTCTGTGACCTACTTTACAGAGGCACAGTAGGCTAATCTAATAGGGAGGCGGAAGCCAATACACTCTGGCTAGGCTTATAAATGCCCTAGGGCAGATAGCCTAGTATCTACCTATGAATCTATGAGGCATTCATATTTTCCCTATCTAGACGATCTGTTTATTCAAGCTGTTTCTCACAGCAGTTTGTTGCAGGATCTCCAGTTTACCACTTGTCTTTTACACAGACTGGGGTTCACCATAAACCTACAGAAAACAGTTCTAGCTGCTTTCCAGGATCATATTTTCCTCAGATGCAGGCTTCAAACCATTCCCATTCTGGTTTCTCTTCCTGCCTTCAAGGTTCTGTCCCTGACGACCTTTTTCCAGTCTCTTCTTCCTCTGCCCTCTGTCATGGCCAGGGAATTTCTCAGGGTTGTAGGATTCATGGCTTCTACCATTCGTATGCTCCTTGTATGAGGAAATTTCAGTGGTACCTCAAATCATTGTGGCTCTAGTATTACCACCCCCTGGAGTTCCCTGTTCCTTTTATTCCCTATCACAAGATCAAGTTTCATTGGTGGATTCTTCAAGTCCGTCTCAATCCAGGGTGTTTTTTTCATCCTTGAATTCCCGCTTAGGAGCTTTACACATGTGGCTCAGCCATGGGATAGTGTGCCGCTTTTAGCCCCCTAAAAGTTTAAGGTCTCTGGCCTCCTCATCAGAGGTCAGATCATGTCAGTGCAAAAGAGATGAAGGCTCTGCTTTTGGCTTTTAAGTTTTTTATTCCATCTTTCATCTTGTGTCCCTCAAAGTCTTTACTGACAGCTTCACAGTTATGTGGTATGTCATCAAGTGGGGGCAGAATGTTTTATGTCCTTTGCAGACTGGCTCTTAAGGTTTGGGATCTAGCTATCCAGTGTCAAGTGACTTTTTCCTTCAGAGCACAGTCTAATGGCAGACTCTTTGAGCAGATCCAGAACACAAGCTTACAAATGGATATTTCACAGAGATGTGTTGTTCCTGGACATTGTCCATCAGTGGAGTATTCCTCAAATAGATCTCTTAACCTTCTGAACAGAAAACTGCCTCTGTTCTGTTCCAGAGTCCCAAGTCTTCTGACCTGGAAAATGGACACCCTATCTTCTCTTTGTAAGGGGATGTTTCTGGACCCCCTCCCTTTCCTCTGTTACCATGAGTTTTATGCACAAGAGTGGGCAGTACTCTCCCAAAATCCTGCTGGGGACTTCCTTTTGGCCCTGACAGCATTGGTCCCCTATTTTGTCTCATGCGGGCAGGGACAATTACCACAAGTTACCTCACCAGGTGGATCTTCTCCCACAAGACAAGGGATCTCTTGTCCATCCCTATGTGTCCACTGTTCAACAGACACTGTGGGTGATATGGTTTATATGCCTTTTCGGCACCTCTTTTCTGAGGATGTGCTTCAGGTTCTGCAGGATGCAAGGAAACCCACTACCATAAAATCCTATCTGTCCAAATGGAAAAGATTTTCTATCTGGTGCATTTCTTGCCATCTGGATCCCCTTTCTCTGGAGGTTCTTCAGGTTCTCTCTTATTTGTGTGATATGCACCATACTGGGTTGGCATATTCTTCAGTTAAAGCTCACCTCTCAGTGGTCTCTACTTGTCTGCCCTTGGTTCTTCCTTTGTCCTTTAAGGAATTGATTGACCTCAAACCTAAAGGTGTCTTTCATATCAGGCCCCCCCACCCCGGAAGCCTATTCCACCTTCTTGGGATCTCAGTTTTGTACGTGAAAAATTAACCAAGCAAGACCGTTCTTCTTTTGGCTCTTAACTTCTGCCAAGAGAGCATCTGAACTTCAGGCTCTCATGGCTGTTCCTCCTTTTTTCGTTTTTTATAGTGACAGGGTGTCTCTATGCACTAATCCTTCTTTTATGCCCAAGGTTGTTAATAAATTGTCCCTTAATCAGTCTATTCACCTTCAGTTTCGTTTAGTATTCACCTTCCTTCCTTTTTTCCTTCTCCACAGTTAGTTAGTGTGAAGTTCTTCACACCTTGGATTTGCATAGACAGCTCAGATGGTATGTAAAGCTAAAGTTATTCCCAAATTTGAGCAGCTTTTTGTTTCTTTTCATCCCAGGACTTTGGGTTTGACTGTTTCTAAGCAAACCATCTCCTCCTGGATTTCTAAATGGGAGGGTGGCCTAATGGTTAAGGTGTTTGCCTTACAAACACAAGGTACAGGGTTTGAATCTCACAGGGGATAACTGGCTAGGCTTAAAATGGCTCGCAAGAGCAGTTAGCCTAGTACTAGCCTATGAACCTATGAACCTATTTACTTCTGTTCTTTTCATAGCAAGTGCTTTTTCTCATCTGTAAAGGCACATTCTACTAGGGCAGTTGCCTCCCCTGGTGCCTTTTCAAGGGTTTGGATACCAATTCTATTATTCAAGTTACTACTTGGTCTTCTGTTCATACTTTCACTAAACATTACAAGCTGGATATTATTTTGAGCGCCAGAGCAGGCTTTGCTAGGTCCATCCTACATGGGTTTGTGAAGAGTTCCTCAGTGTCTTCCCTCCTCCCTGGCTTCCTCTTGAGTTCTTATACTCTCCCTTAGTTAAAGAATACAGCTGTGTAAAATATTACCATAACAGTAGGTGTTCTTGTCTTCACTGTTGCAGTATTAGATCCCCCCCCTCCTTTCCCCCGTCCTGCTTTATACCCTGTGTTCTTGTTACCCTTCTGGCAGAGGGCCATTTTCCTTTCTTCCTTCTGGATGCAGATGTTCATCTTGGTCCCTGAGGGTATTCTGTTCTTTCTGGGGCTTTTTCAATTCAGAGTGATTGTGTGCGTCCATACATCACCTTTACTACTTGCATTTTCTGCTGGGAGCATACATATGATATACAACACCTGTAAGAGCTGAAAGCTTTGATATACTGGCCAGATGTTGGGCAATCCTTGGCAGGAGATCCCTTCGGTAAATAATACTGCAACAGTGAAGAGAAGGACATCTACTGGTATGGCAATATTTTACGCAAGTGAGCTATCTGTACCTACACCCTTTGGCTTGCCTCTCATTCTTTAGGTTCACTGTCATTGGTGGTGATAGTATTACCATATTTAATTGAGCTTTTGTCCAGTGATAGACTTTTTTTTTTTACTTTTGCCTAGCATCTTGGGGAGGGGGCTGCTGCCCGGGCTTGGGAGCTTGTCCCCCTCTACTATACACAGAGATGCTAATTTAATTTTTCTGCTGGTCCTTGTTTGATGGACTCATCCATCACTGCAGATGGAGCAACTTAAACATACTGTAAAGTATTGGTCAACTGCTAATGCTCAGGTGTTTACAGAGATCAGCAGGGAGCACACCCTGTTAGAAGTACATCCCTAACACTACCACCCCTCACTTGGATAGGCTAGTTGATACCTGTCCAACATGTGAGGAGGATGTGCCCGTTTTTTATGCCTTGGTTCAGGCCTGGGTAATCAGCTTATTTCACCTAACCCAAAAGTGATTGGTTACTTGCTAACATGTTCAGTGCATGGTGGAAGATGGCTGAGGTGTTATTGCATAACCAGTGTGACAGTTAGCAATTGCTACAGAGGTGGGTTCTATATTGGTAGTGCCTGTCCCAGCACCACTTTTGATGAGCATATCCCAATCCACATCTTATTTCTGCACCATTTATAATGTCAGCTGAGCCCTCAGCTTCACATACTTCACACCTTTTCCAAGCAGGGTGGAAGCTAGTACGAAGTCAGATGACATGGAAATCACTGTTCTAGAACCTGAAATTTAACAAATTTTCTTGTTTTTCCAGCCTCCCTCCTGAAAAACCTTCCTTTGAGGAGTTCTTTGTTAAAGGTCTCCACTGAAAACGGGCTACTTGCCCAGCCGGACTCTATCCTGTTAACAAATGTAAAATAAAATAAATAAAACTATTTTATATTCCTGATATAAGCATTTAAATGCTTATTTGGAGCAGACTGCGACAGAATCCAGGGTTATTTCCTGTCTGGAGTCTCTTATTGTATATTCCAGTTCTACAGCTTGGAAGCATTAAAGTTTCGTAACTTTCTACTACTAAAAAGTTGACCTTTAAACCTTTAAAGGCCACCCTCAAATGTTCCTTTCTTCTGAACCACCATCCCAAAGCAGATTCCTGTGTTTTTTTCTGCCCAGTGTCTGTGAATTCTGCCTTTGACTGAGAGTCCAAGTCTGAGCAGAGTTAGCAAAAGAAAAATAAATATACTCCTACATTCATAGGTAAGTACTAGGCTTGTCCTTGTTTTGCTTTTCTTCCATGTTGGGCCTTTGTGCCATGAAGTGTCTGTTTGACAGGTCTCACTTAGTGGAAAAGTTCTCAGAGAAAATGTTTACCATGTGTGATTTGAATTTGAGAGGAACTACTGATAAACTGCTTAATATGTCACTTAGTTTAGAGGGTTGTGTAAAATGCTGCATGCTTATTTAGCTCAGGTGTAGTGGTTTGGAGAGTAAGTTCTTTTGGTTCACTTCAGCTTGGGAGACCATTTTCCAGAATATATATGTCTTAGACATCTTAGAAAATGGTTTTATCTAGAAGTGTTAACCTTCATCCATCTCACCCTCCTCTTGTAGATCACAAGGTGTCTGAGGATTTGTCTGTGCAATCTCAGTCACTTAAGCTGGTCCCACTATAGGTACCGGGAACAGAGTTCCATTGGTATAACTGTACTTATTCAAGGATCACTTAAATGGGACTTGTTAATCAAGAGCAGTAAAATTAACCATAACCATTTGAAATGTTGGGACCCTCTAGAGTGAATTCTGAAACGAGGAGACAATGTCTGAATGTTGTATATACTAAGGCTGAGATGACACTTCTAGGAATATTCCTTTTTCTTAGAGGTATGGTGATGTCATAGTTAAGTTTGGGGGGCTTGCCCCCCCTCCCCCACAAAAATAAGTTTTAAGTAGTAGAGCGATTTTCGAGATTCGCTTTTCTCCGTGTTTCAGCACTTGGCATTTTGAATGCCAGAGTGCTGACATTTCAGTAAGGAGCCAACTTAACAGATCATTCACCTGGGGCATTTTTAAGTTACACAGTGCTTTGCTGACCTCACTGTCAGATTAATTCGTTAAAGGTGCATGAAGGGCTTTACCCCATCCCCAAACTCTTGTAACCTGTTTGGACTAAAGAGTTTCTCTTAAGTTTTTTTTCATTGAGGCAGATAGACATCCTTCCTCTCTTTTTCTTTTTCTTGTGAAATCAGGGAGATATTCTCACTGACATAGACGTGAACAAACCAAACTTCACATCATTTATGTGAATGTGAGTTTTTGCTTAGTGTAAATCCTGATGTCAACACCTGTGGAAAGGGTTCTGGATGATGGCACTAAGTGCAAGACTTGCCTATTGGTCTGTCAGTATTTGAAAACCATGCAGAAGGTACTTTTGCTCTGCTTTAGGAAGGTTCAGAATTTTTACTAAATCTGATTGGATCATTTTTTTCCTCGTGTTCTGAGACATAGTATCTTTTGTTAATGAGATAACTCAGTAGTCACATGTCACAGGCTTTCTCTGGCTGGATTAGTAATTTCTGGTTACCACGTTCCAGGAAGCTCTGGGTTTGGCAGTCCCATGGCTGCATTCAGGGTGTCACCATCAACTGGAAGAGTTATCTGCATCCTGAGCCAAGCGTGTCCTTTATGGGATGAGTGCTGTATGCTGTCCCGCCATGCACATTCATTCTCATAGTGTGGGCATTGTATATTATGCAGTTTAGTTTTTGTCAGTCAGTCAGTTAACTGGGTGAGTAGACTGGTGCAGGAAACTATTCAGCTACAATCCATGCCATCAGTCAACAGTTACACAGAACACCAACTTACAGTGTTGAAAGGCAATCACTTATACAGAAGACATGTTGACACACTGCAAATAGAAAAAGTGGTAAGGAATCTGCTTGAAGGGAACATTGCATGTGCATACTTTGTAATTATGAGTGAGTTAAAATAACATTGTTAATGTATGTAGTTGTAGATTCAAGCATGCAAATTATGGGAAATAATGAAGTACATGAAATGGTGTAGCAAATATTGTTTAGAAGTATTGAATTCTTGATGATGGACATTTCATTGCTGTACCTTAATTATCCTGAGTTTCTAAACCAGTTACATTTAAACTCTTAATTTAGATGTGATTTCATTTGTTTCTTAAATAACTGCAGATTATGTACTGAATTGATTTCAGTAGGTAAGCTGTTCCAGGAAGCAGGTGCTAACTTGGTGAAAGATTTTTCACAGACTTCTAGAGAGAATTGCTGTCTTTTTTGGTTTGAGGTTGTGATTACTCCTCTAAGAATTATGATGGCCGTCACGGTCTTAGTTTGCTTGCAAATGGTGACCAGTTAATTGTCTTTAAGCAACTTGAAGGTCAGTGACTGTAGCAAATAGTTAGCCCTTGCAATAGTAGGAAGCCATTTAGATTTCTGTACTTTTAAACAGTGATGCCTTCTGGTGTCTGATAGGCAAATAAACCTCATAATCTTTTTCTGTTGATGTTCATCATCAGATCAGTGTTGTAGTAGTTTAAGCTTTATGGAACATATCCTGCCAAGGGTTGGACGTGTGGCCAGCTTCCACAGTTTTAGGGCACATTCTTCACCCCTGTACTTTTGTTATTGCTTGAGAGTGAGCTGATCTAAAACCAGATATGGGATGAAAAAAATCAGTATTTTCTTGCCGTTGAAGCTACCAGCAAGTCTTCCTGTCAGCTTTGACTTCTAAGGCTCATCGGCTGACTAGTCCCATCAAGTGGGCCGGTACCTTGTTGGGTTGTTCTTATTTTGTGCGAAAGTTGAATCTGTTTTTCTCAGAATTTATGTCCAAGAGAAAAGGGAAGTGTTTGTGAGGTTGCCAGATTCCATATAAAGATCAGTACCCATCCTTTCTGTTCAGTTTTTATGTTTTTCACCTCTAAAACTCTTGGGCGTAGGCAGAGTTCCATTCTGTTACATTTGAAAAACAAAAATGGATGTCTTTGACCTCCAGAGTCATGGAGAAGGGTTCTGATTCTGCAGGTGTTCCCCCACCAGTCCCCAAGAAGAGAAACATTTCTAAAGAGGTTTTGATTGCATAGACATGGTGGAGCCAGATATTATCCCTTTTGCAGATTAGCAGAACTAGCTTGGGAACTGGCTCTACAACTTTTTCTAACTCTAAGGGCTACTTACATCCCATCAGAGTAGATTTTTGGATCAGACAAGCTGAGCAGGACCAGAGCAGCCCTCCCACAAATGAGTTACATCCCTGGATCATCCAAGAAGTCATACACTTGTGGGGAACTCCTCAAGTAGATCAGTTAAGTTCTGTTCCAGGACTCCTCAGTCTTTCTTTCCCACAGACATGCGTGCTTGTATGTCTTTCCACCCTTTCCTTTGATAACCAGAGTCTTTTTAAATATCCAAAAGGACTCTCCAAAATAATACCAGTAAACCACTTTTAACCCAGATTACAGTGGTTCTCTCTTCTTTTGAAAATGCCCAAGGGCAATTACCACAGCCTTCCTCACAGGATGTACTTTCAGACGACAAGGGCTCTCTAATCCACTACAAACAGAAATGCACCTGTGTGCCAATAAAACAACCACCAAAAAATGTGCATGAATATGGACTAGTAGACCAAAAATAGCACTGACAAAGGCTTCAATCACATTTTAATGATTAAAAAGGTAAGTGCTTTTGTCTTTCAGAAAAAGATTTCATTGGAACAAACTTTTTATTTAATCATTAAATTGTTCTTGGAGCCTTTGCAGGTGTTGTCTTTGGTGTACTGGTCCATATTTGTGCACTTTTATTTGGTGGCTGTCTAATCCACCCCATCCTTCAATTTCTTTAACTCACAGCCTGGATGATAGAATTTTAATACCGTTTAGGCACCCCTTCTCTGATGATATGCAGCCTGTATTAAAGAATGCTAAGAAACTTGCCACTAGAAAATCATGTATGGCTAAGTGGAAAAGATTTTCTAGGTGGTACTAGAGAATGAAACAGTATGCTTTTAATGCTCAAACACCTTTTTGTTTTTGCATTATTTGTCCAAGTTATTGTCTTCTGGACTTTCTTACTCTTCCATTAATATTCATCTTTTGGCCATTTTATCATATTGGTCCCCTTGTCTTTATCCCAAATGAAGCAATTTTCGAAAAGAGTGTTGCATATTTGTCCAACCAGAAAACATTTGGTTTATTTCTTGGATCTTAAATTTGTAGTGGAAAAACATATACTTTTTCGTTTTGAACAAGCTCATGACACATATTTAATGTTCTTATCTTGGAAAATGGTCTTTCATTGCACTAACATCTAGATAAAGATTATGTGAGTTGCAAGCTATTATGGTAATTCTTCCTTATCTCATCTTTTATAAAGCTATGGTTTATTTGGTAACCAAACTTTTTTTATGCTGAAAGTGATTTCATGGTTCACTTTGAATCAATTTATTCATCTTCCTGTATTTTTTTCAGAACCAAAATATAAAGGAAAGAAAATTCTGCACACACCACATACAACACAGGTACTACATTGACAGGACAAAGAACTTTAGACATTCTGACCAATTGTTTGTTCCTTATGAAGGTAAGGAAAAGGGGCAATCACTATCAAAACATACTATTTTGAAATAATTGTCCTATCCCACTCAGTATTGTTATTTACGTCATGGCAAAGCACTTACAGGCAAAGTCAGAACCCTCTCTACAATGGCTGCAGCTAGTTTTGCAGCTTTTTCTCTTCATACTTTTACCAAACACTACCAAATTGACTCGTTCTCCATGACGAGGGCTTGGTTTGCTAGAACGATCCTTCCAGCGCTCTTAGATGCTAATCCTTCATCCTCCTCCCTTTCTTTCTAAGTTTTGGTATTTGTTCTATATAGCTTAGGCTACTGCAACAGTAATCTAATGATGAACATAATGTAGTATAGTTGTGTAAGTAAACCATAACAGTAGATGTTCAAGTAGCTTACTGTTGCAGTACAAACTTTCCATCCTTCTCCCTCATTGTTTTATGCCAGGTTGGAGGTCCCTGTTTTCCCCTCTTCTCCTAGTACATATTTTCTTTAGTTAGGGCCCTGACCGTAACTGTTTCTGAGGCAGGAAAGCTGTTATTTCTGTCACTAATATGTCTACTTTTGTAACCAGGTTGCTGTCAAGCTCTAATGGTTGTATGGGCATGTGGAAGGTGCCTTAAAGATTTGGAAGCTAGACAGATGTCCAGTCCTTGGCAGAATACCCATTATAGCTTAGGCTATTGCAACATATACGTTAATAGCTATAGCATGACATGCTTCAGTGGTAAGTTGATGGGATGTTATGTAGGTTGCCGTGAGCTACTGTAAAGTCTGTGTAGTTATTAGTTCAGTATGGTTTTGAAATGAGATGAGTCCAGTAATTTTCTCAAATCCCTTGGTTTATTTGAAATACACAGATGTGTTACTGTAGAGTCTTGTAAAAACTGGATGCTGTATTCTGAAGCTTTGCTGATGATGATTGTTTGTAGAACAGCAGTTCCAAAGTAATATGACTTTGTTTAATGAGGAGAGAATAGGTTATGTGTTGACTTGAATTCTTTTGTTAAAACAAAGTCATCTGCTTATATGTTGAGGTTCAAGTGAAGGAGGTCCCATGGAAAGTTATTTATGTATGGTGAAAAGAAAAGTGAACCTAAAATGGATCCTTTTGGCACACTGTGGCTAAGCGTTCCAATGCCTGGATATGCTATTGAATTTGTTACTCTAAATGTTCTGTTAATCAGATAAGTCTTAGATAATGCGGAAGAAGTTATCTCATTCCATTGATTTGTAAGATATGATGGTCAGTTGATTTGAATACTATTTTGCAGATCCAGGCATATGGCACCTGTTAAAAACCCCTTTTTCTATACTGCCATATTTTTGCAATTTGATTAGTTAGCTTCCTGGGTTGCATTTTAGAGTAAGAATCACATTTTTGCTGTCTTTTTTATGGTTGTTGGTGGCTACCATATTTGTAGTTCCTTTTACCCATCTCCACATGTATGTTCGTCATTTCAGTGTGCTATCATTGGCTGCAGAACCATTATTCTCTCTAATTATGCAGCTGGTATTAGACTCCTGCTGTCACTCATGGGCCTATAGCTGGGAGGCCAAACTTCATTTTAATTTTTCTTCAGGACAGTCCATTGCATCACTAGAGAGGTAGGAACCCACAAATGAGCCATATTACAAAGGTAATAGATTTTTGTGTAGAAACTTGTTCACATCAGCATTATAACGCTGATGTTGATTTTTTTTCTGGATATTTAGGTTTTGGATGCAGTGTTGATGCTTGCTTCTCTCTAGCTATAACTTGGTTGGTGTGGTACCCGAGCAAGTAATTCTGGGGTCACTTCTGCCCCCCTCTGTAGTGAAGTGTTCCTTGTATGGGCAAAGGCCATCAAGGCATTTCATATTCTGGTGAAATTAATATTTAGGTATATACCATAAACTGCAGCTCAAGCCCTTTTCTAGACTCCATGCAGGTTTAGTGGTGTGTTTTGTTGGCTTTGTAGAAGTCAGGTGCCACAATAACATTGACTACTGTCCAGTTCAGGAGAATACAGTGTTACCCAGGATCTCGCTTTGGCTTTAACAACGACGTCTTAGTGCAGAGTTGTCTTATAGCCATAGATAGAATTCTTAGACCAGATTGTTTTTAACTGAGTTTTAGTTCACCTCTTTTTTGCCCTCTCTTTGTTGGGGATCCACCTTCATTGGTGTAGATGGAAGTCAAAAACAAGGAGGGGTTGCTTCTCCCTACCCAACTTCTTTCTCACTAACTACTGTATTTTCAGCTTCATTGTTTTTATGTATTTGCTTCCTACACAGGTTCTCTCTCTCCTTTTAAAGAAACATGACATAAGAAAATGAACACAAGCACTTGTAACAGTATAAAGATATACAAACGAATGATTCAAAAAATCTGTATGAAATAAAACAGAGCTCAAATAAGCACACTTGTTTGCCCAAGATGAAAACAATCCAAATTAAATATCAATAATGCACTAGTCCCTAAATGACAAACCTAGCCTTCAGCTTCAATGCACTCCTGATTGATATCATATCATTGAATCCTGGAAAAGCAGTGGCATTACATTTCACCTGCCACCTAAGTTCCTTACACTCAAGATATAAATCAGATGGCCCTCCCCTGAATCCCAGGGTGACATAGTCAGTAGTAGTGCATTTAAATGAATGAGAGGGGAAATTTATGATCTGCTTAATTAAGGTGTTCCTCTCATCACGCCGTGAAATATCATACTGATGATGGTAAATCCTGTTCTTCTGTGACCTTTTTGTTTTTCCTACATAAAAACGTCGACACATCTGGCACTTACTTCAAGAATGAACCTACATTGTGAACAGTAGCCACATTTAACTGTAACACCACTGGACTTAACAATAGGGGGTCTCTCCAACAAAGTTTTAAAGCAAATGTCCTTATAAACAACTACAGGACTTTGGCCATCTTTGTTATAATACTCATGCTCTAACCCAAAAAGGCACCAGTTCTTATCAATAATACTCCGAATCCCTTCAGTGCAAGTTGTAAGATAACACTAGGGCTTTCCAAAAAATTAACTTGTTTTTCAGAAATTACAGGGGCTCCACTCATGGGGGTGCATGAATTACTGTTCATAATCCCTAACAAGGGAGGAAAAGTATCCCTGATGACTCTTTCTCTCAACTTCCCGGAAAATGATTTTTAAGAACAGTTCAAGATAACCCATTCTTTCTAACATCCCCCACAATTTATTACATTCCTCTTGAAAAGTGGTGTCATTGCTGTCCATACAAGCCAATATGACATACTGACCCTTCACCAGTGACTTCTCTTGGTGAAGGGGATGCCAGCTATCGAAATGTAATAAGGAATTGGAATGTGTGGGTTTTCTGTAGAGAGTAGACTTAATCTTTGTAGCGATCTATCCATCACAATAGAAACTTCAAAATAATTAACACTGTCTTGTTGAACATCTGTAGTGAACTTCAGAAAGTGAGTGGTGTTATTAATAAAGTGCAAAAAAACGGGTCCAATCTGTCTCTGGTATCTCTCCAAAAGATGAATATGTTGTCCAAAAAATGACCATAAAGGGACCAACAGTTCTTGTATTCGCATGTAAAAACCAGAGTGTTTTCCCAGTGTGCCAAAACAACATTGGCAAAGACAGGGGCACAAGTGGCCCCCATTGCTACACCACTCCTTTGTCTAAATAACTGATTCTCAGAGATAATGAAGTTGTTTTCAAGTACAACCTCTATAAGGGTTCTATGAGTGAGTACTTTGGTGTGTTCAAGATCAGAATTAATACATAAAAACTCAGAACCACTCTAACCCATCCTCATGGGGAATGACTCCGAAAAGAACTTGTACATCTATGGTAACAAAAATCAGGTCATCAGAATATAAGTCATTAGACACCTTAGTCAGAAATTCCCAAGAGTCCTTGAATAGGTTTGATGGTTATCCAAAACCCCCTTGGTGTGATGGTTTATATAATTAACCAGGGGAAATGTCTTGGATGCCTTTGCATCCACTATAGGTCTCAACTGAGAGTTGGTAGTGCTTTTATGAATCTTTGGGATGCCAAATCTGGTGAGGGTTCTGAGATGGGTTACACTAAGAAAGTCATGTTCACCCCAACTAATCTGTTAGTTAGACAAAAGGTCTTCCAACATCATGTCAGTCATACAGTAGGCTGTATTCATTTCATTTATGGAAGTCTCTTCGTAAGTGTCAGTGTAAAGCAGAACAAGCATTTTGTTGATGTAGACATTGGTGCCCATAATCACCAGTCTCCTACCTTTGTCAGGTTTCATAACCCTGATATGTCTATTATTAGTTATCTCATTCAGCAACCCCCATTCAACCTGATTTTAATTTGAAGGGTACTTCGTGGGGAGGGAGAGGAGTTCCCTAACTTCATATTCACATATTCTGTCAAACATATTTACAACAGGATACAAAGGAGGATTAAATACACTGGGTCTGTTATAAACATCAGAAGCACAGGCAATAGTGTCATTCTCACTAAAATGAAAGCCAAAATTCAACTTTCTCACAAATAATTTAAATTGAACCAAGGCCTCATCTGTTTTGGCTTTCCTAGCAGATACATAGGTAAGGGCCTTCTCAAACAAGTTGGCCAAGACGTTGTAACCTCCATGTCATTCAAACTGTATATTTTAAAATCGCCTACACTATTTGTTACATTTTTGCAAGTCCCAAAAACGGCATTTACCAAACATTGCCTCTCCCTCTGCCCCTCCGTGAGTATGGTCTCTGCATATAACTGTTCCTCCACCTTGGAGTCCCTGGATTCCCCTCCCTCTGATTCCTCAGTTGTTCTGACTTCCTCAGAGGAGGAAATTGTAAAGGGTCAGGTTTGACTATATCAACACCATCATTAACCACACTGTTCTTTTCTATATTATCAAAGGCATCATCACTGACTAAATTGTTGTTGGAAACTAAAAATTATATCTGAAGTAGGGACTTCATTTGTCAGCAACCTGTGGGTCTTGGATCCGATATCGGATACGAGCCGGCAATTATTTATACAGCTATGGATCTGAGCTCCTAGCTCCTCCCCTCACCCATAATCCCCTGCCAACCCCAATTGACCTCAGATCTAGTTTGCCGCTTTTAGAAGAGACAGCTGGATTGCAGAGCTCCTGGCGACTTTCAGATAAGTTCTCAAAAACTTGTTTAAAAACAGAAAAATCTTTCCTTTTTAACTCTTGTGTGTGTTTAGGATTCCCTTTAGGTTAAGTTTATTCCCTTTTTTAGTGTATTTCCTCCCCTCGCTGGTCGTAGTGTGTGTGTGTGTTGTTTGTGTTTTGGGGCCTGGTGTGCTTGTGTAGTCCTTTCCTTCAGAAATGTCAGAGGCCCCAAAGCCCATTTTTTCTAAGTGCACTGAGTGTGGCCATAAGCTTTCACCGGCGGATGGCCACACTCAGTGTGTTCGGTGCCTTGGGGTTGAACACCTGTCCTCAGGATGCATGATTTGTTCAGGGTTCAACCCCAGGGCACTGAAAGAGCGGAGGTCGAAGCTGGTCCTGGCGGGACTTTTGCCCCTGGAGTCGGCTTCGGCCTCTGCTACTCCCGTGGCACCTCCCCAGCCTGTGGTGGTGGCCACTCCTTCCCCCCTTCCTCCAGCCGGGATTCAAACTCCCACTAAAGTGCCGGAGGATAGGGAGGCCAGGAGGGAGAAGCACCACAAGCGGCGGGCTGAGGCCTCCACTTCGGCCCCCCCAGCTAAGCGGGCTTCTCCCTCCACGGCTTCCAGGTCTCCTCCTCCTCGGCTCCGATCACCTTGCTTCTCCCCGGGACCAGAGGAGGATGAGACCCGATCTCCATCGAGGTCATCGAGGCGGCACTCCAGGCCTGCCTCGGTGGCCTCGTCGAGATCCACCTACAGCCTGTCTGACACAGACTTGGACCGATGATGAGAAGGTTCATCCAGGCCCAGCTGCAGATGGGAGTGCTCCTGCCTCCCCCCCCCCCCTTTGGGGGGGAGCTCGACACCCTTTTTTGCTCCGATAGCTCCTTCTCCGACCCGCTTCACGGGTTCGGAGCGCTTGGAGCCGGGCAGCGTTGGAGCTGGGGGTGGGTCAGTGCCGACAGTACTGGGTATTTCAATCCAACCCTGCCCTCGAGTCTGTTGGTTCCATCGTCGGATCCGACCTCTCGGAGCCGTGGCCCGAGCTTCGGATCCGAGGGATTCAGTGTACCTTTGGCTCCATCCAGGTCGGAGCACACTGGTCCCTTGGATCCGATGGTCTCGGCGCCGGTTCCGATCCCTTCATCAGATCTGATTGGGAGTCGGCTCTCGGAGTACAGGGAGAGTGGCTCCCTCTCGGCCTTCGATGTAGTGGAGAGGGCTTAGTCGAGGGCATCCAGACCCCCGGCCCTTGTCTCGGCTCCGCCCTGCACTCCCTCTCTGCTGGGCCAGGCTTCCATCACCCGGCCACAGGGACAGCCTGCTTCAATGTCGCAGGTTGTTCCTTTGGAACAGGACATTGCTGGCGAGACCTCCTCAGACACCCCCCCCCCCCGAGGAAGTGCCTCACAAGCATAAGTGTAAGAGGAGGCACGTGGACTCCCCCGAGTCCTTAATAGAGGACACAAACTTGGATGAAGGGGAAGGCTCCCCAAGATCACCCCCTGAGGATGTCTCCTTTGGAGACATCATGGAAATGCTTAGGCTCGGGGGGGTGGTCTGCCCCCAAGGCTTCCTCCGACGAGTCTGTGTTCCTGGAGGCATTCGAAGCAGGCCCGTCTACCTTTTGGGTGTCCCCTCCGGCCGACCCCCTGGTGGACCTTGTGACCACCAGGGGGTGGAAGGAGCCGGACACTGTTGAGCCTATTCCCAAGCGCCCGGACAGGATCTTGAGCCCCCCCCCCCGCAGAGGGTCCCCCTGTAGATGCCATGTTGATGGCGGCAGCCACTAAGAGCAAGGAGTCTCGATTGATGGATCGCCTTGGGAAGCGGGTATTCAGTTCAGCGACCTTCTCGGTAAGGTCTCTGAACTACATGGCACATGTCATTAGGATGCAGCGTGATCTTATTAAAGAATACGCTGCTTCCCCCCGGAGTCCATGTCGGTGGAGGACAAGCAATTGTACTCCACTTGTATGGCCACTCTGAGATCTCTTTCCAATACCTCTATGTGGCTTCTGTCTCACGCAACTGAGGGAGCCGCTAGAGCTAGTGGAGCGGGCCTAGTGATGAGGCGCCAGGCCTGGCTCCGACATTGTGACTTCGCGGAGCCCTTTAAGGCGTCCTTTGCGAATGCCCCCTTTGATGGTTCTGCCTTGTTTGGCAAAACCGTTCACGAGACACTTGTCCAGAGCGAGAAGGATGGGAAGATGCTGTCTGCCATCGGAGTCTGCTTCTCTGCTCCCCAGAGGTCCTTTTCCAAGAACCAAAAGGGACAGAAGAAGATGTGGTTCTGGAAATCGCAGCATTCCCAACCTGCTCCGGACAACCAGTCCTTCCGTGGCAGAGGAGGACAGGGAGGATGCCGCCCTAGAGGCAGAGGGGCACCGAGAAATTTTGGGTCCAGAGAATCCTTCTCTGATCGGCCCACACAACAGCCCTGAAGGGTTGCCCGACTGCTCCACTCTGGAGGCAGTCAGGGGGCGTTTCTCGAGGCACCTGGCGGCATGGGAGTCCATTACGTCAGACCGCTGGGTGCTTCGGATTATATCCAGAGGTTACAAAATCCTTATGCTTCATGTCCCCAGACTCAAGAACCTCCCCGATGTACCACCCGATCAGAGGGAGGCTGCAGCCGTGGAAATCCGGCAGCTGCTCGAAAAAAGGGCCATCCAACCCGTCCCCCCAAACCAGCTCGGATTAGGGTTTTACTCCAGGTTCTTTCTGGTGCCAAAAAGACGGGGGACCTGAGACCAATCCTAGACCTCTCCCTCTTGAACCTGGTGGTAACCAAGGAGAAATTCCGAATGGTCACTCTTCAATCCATTCTCCCCCTGTTACGGGAGAACAACTGGATGTGCTCTATAGACCTCAAGGATGCGTACTACCACATCTTAATGGACAGACGATCCAGGAGGTTTCTCCGCTTCCGGCTGGGAGCCAGCCACTATCAGTTCAGGGTCCTTCCCTTTGGCCTCACCACAGCCCCCAGGGTGTTCACCAAAGTTTTAGCAGTGATAGCAGCCCACCTGAGACTCCAGGGAATGCAGGTCTTCCCGTACCTGGACGACTGGCTCCTGACCGTCCCAACAAGGCATCTACTCTGCTCAACCAGAGATTTTTTTCTTCGCCTAGCCCCCCAGTTAGGCATCACGATCAATATGGACAAGTCCTCCCTTGCTCCAACACAAGTGATAGACTTCATAGGGGCCAGGTTAGATACGAGAAGTCTACGAGCCTACCTCACTTCGGAACGACTACAGAACCTCAGTCTTCATGTGCAGGCCATCCTCCAATCAGAAGCTCCTCCCGCGGAATTGGTCCTGAGGGCACTGGGCTCTATGGCAGCGGCAATTACTCTCCTCCCGTGCGCTCGCCTAAACATGAGGGTATTACAGTGGACCCTTCAAGTACAGTGGTCCTTCCAGCTCCTCTATCACCCTGTCTCTATCAGCAAAGCTTGCAGGAGGGCCCTGTTATGGTGGCTGCATTCACCAGACCTCCGTACAGGTCGTCCCTTCTGCGCTCCACCTCCTCTAGTCACAGTGACCACAGGCGCTTCTCGCCTCGGGTGGGGGGGGCATTGCTCAGGCAGAACAGTCCAAGGCACATGGAACGACTCAGAGACCTCCCTGCATATCAGTGTTCTGGAGATGAGGGCAGTGCTGTTAGCGCTGCAAGCACTTCACAACCTTCTTCCCGTCAGAACTATTGTGATACAGATGGACAACATGTCAGTTGTCTGGTATATCTCTGCCGAGAGGCCATGAGAGTGTGGGAATGGGCGATCTCCACCAACCGCTTTCTAATCGCAACTCACATTCTGGGACTGTCCAACATTCTGGCGGACAAACTCAGCCGCACTATTCTTTCCCCTTACGAGTGGTCTCTCAACTCCCGTGTAGCGAAGCAGATTTTTGCAAAATGGGGGCAACCCTGCTGCGATCTTTTTGCCTCTCCCTCAAATACGAAATGCGACAACTTCTTCGCCCTGATTCCCCCACCAGGGGAAGCCCCGAGAGACGCTCTAGTGCATGCTTAGCCGCCCGGTCTACTTTGTCTATCCTCCTCTACCCCTGATGCTAAAGATGTTACAGAAAGCCTCTCGGTTGGGGAGCAGGATGATCCTCATTGCCCCATTCTGGCCTCGACAAACTTGGTTCCCTTACCTGTGGTCTCACTTGGTGAATCCTCCCTGGATTCTGGATCCCAGTCCGGATCTGATCTCCCATCCATCAGGCTTACTGACCCCGAATCTGGACAACCTGAAGCTAACTGCTTGGCTGCTCCAGTTCCACTCTTAATTAGGACTCCCGGTATCTCCTCTCCAGTCAAAGCCATGTTGGTGGCAGCGCATAAACCTTCCACCAGGAAGGTTTACCGCAGTAAATGGAAGCGCTTTTCCATCTGGGCAGAGCTTCATAATGTGGACCCCTTCACTGCTCCTCTAACGTCAGTTTTGGACTTCCTTACAGGGCTTTTTCAGCAAGGGGCTAGCTGTTCGACAGCCAAGGTACAATTGGCAGCCATCTCCCATTACCATGTAGGACACGAGACTGGTCCCTTGATGTCAGCTAAACTATGTAAAACCTTCCTCAAGGGTACCTTTTTGCTTAGGCCCCCGATCAGAGAAGCCATGCCCCCTTGGGATCTATCACTAGTTCTTCAGGCCTTGACTGCTTCCCCCTTTGAACCAGCTGCCTCTGCTGATCTTAAATACCTGTCTTGGAAAACAGCTTTTCTGGTAGCCATCACCTCTGCGAAAAGAGTTTCAGAACTTCAAGCTCTTTCCGTAAAACCTCCTTATTTGGTTTTTCATCAGGATAGAGTGTACCTCAGGACCAATCCATCTTTCCTACCTAAGGTGGCCTCAGAAACCAATATCAATCAGTCCATCAATCTTCCTGTTTTCTTCCCTAATTACCAAAATAAAGGAGAGTGCAAGCTGCACTCATTAGATGTGCACAGGCAGCTGCGTTTCTATATTCATAGGACTGCTGGTCACAGACAATCTGATCAGCTGTTCATTTCCTTTTCTAAATTCAATTTAAGTAAAGCTGTTTCGAAGGTCACCTTATCACACTGGATTTCCCAATGTATCCGTCTAGCTTATGAGGCTTCTGGGAGGCCCGCACCTCAAAGGGTCCGTGCTCACTCCACTCGCTCCATATCTACTACTTCTGCATTCAGATCTAGAGTCCCTTTGGATGATATTTGCTCGGCAGCCACTTGGGCCTCATCTCATACCTTTATTCACCACTACAAGCTGGACGTCACCTCCACATCCTTTGGCTCCGCAGTGCTCCGGAACATCCTTCCATGATGGCTGTCTAAGATTCAGGTAGCTGGGGACTCTGTCCCACAGGTTGCTGACAAATGAAGTCCCTACTTCAGATTAAGAAGTTATGTACTCAGCATAACGTTCCATCTGAGTAGGTGACTTCATTTGTCTGCAACCATCCCCCCTCCTTCCCCCTGGCCTTCAGAAGAGTTAGATGATGGTATTATTCCTGCCTTTTCCTTTTTGGGATACCTTTTCAGGTATATAGGAGGGCAAACTTGATCTGAGGTCAATTGGGGTTGGCAGGGGATTATGGGTGAGGGGAGAAGCTAGGAGCTCGGATCCATAGCTGTATAAATAATTGCCGGCTCGGATCCGATATCGGATCCAAGACCCACAGGTTGCAGACAAATGAAGTCACCTACTCAGATGGAACGTTATGGTGAGTACATAACTTCTTATTTTGATAGGGGGAATGGGATATGCCATTCCCTGTTCATAGTCCTGTCTCTCTCTTTCAAAAGTTTCTTGACTTTCTTCACTTTAAGCTTAGCAGTACTATTGTCAATCTTTAAAAAAAATGACCCTGTATTGATTCGTTTTACTCTCAAACATTAAGCCTGAATGAATATGATTGTCAAGAACATTGATATTATCAGTGAAAACAGTCATTTCTTTTCATTGTCTTCGATCAGTACTTCTAATAGCTCACAACCGTGCCCGTTAAAGAGAATAATTAACTCACGGTATAAGTCCGAGGCTTCTTAAGGCCAGTTGGATATTTCCAGGTTCTCAATCCTTTTGGAACCTGCTGTTGACGCAAACGTTCCCTTGAATAGCAATTCTCCAACTGGAGTGTATGGAGCTTGAGGGTGGAATCATGTAACAATTTAAGCTACTTGTCCAAAGTACCTAAGTCCACCTCCCATGGTTCTAAACCAAGCTGCCATTCATTCCCTTCCTGTAGCCAGTCACAAAGGCAGAAAGTCAAAAGCACCTGCCCCGCCATTGGGAGCCTTCCCGTTGTTTGTAAAATGATGTTCATTCGTGGCTGATGATGGGTTGACATCAGATAATTGGGTAATCGGTTGTCTGAGTAATACTGGAAAGATCCGCCCCCTGAGTAGAGGAAAAAACATCACACTGGCTGTTAAAACACACAGATGATTCAAAACCTCTGCCATGAGAAACAGAGCATAGATGCTGGGTGAAGGCTTTGATCAAAGCAGTTAAGTTTCCAGTAGAGCAAACACGTTCAGCATTAAGTCCAAGTGAAGGGCTATCGGATCCCAAGGGCTCCTTCCATACCACCACAAACTTAGAACTGTAAACACAACAAACTGATAAAAACCAAAGGAAAGGAAATTCAATGACTGTAGCATCTCCCTTTATTAAAACAATATTTTATTGCTTTCGTCCTTGGTACAATAGACTTCTTCAGAATACTCATCCCGTGAAGCCTCATCCTTTTATAGCACTAAAGATCCACATGACTTATACAATTAAAACTTAATTGCCAAAATTTAAAGAAACATGACATGAGAAAATAAACACAAGGACTTGTAATATCCCCCCATGAAGTATCATATTGATGTTGGTAAAGCCTGTTCTTCAGTAACGTTTTTGTTTTTCCTATGTAAAAACATTGACACATCATGGGACTAGTGCATTATGATATTTAATTTAGACTGTTTTTATGTTGGAGAAGTAAGTGTGCTTATTTGAGTTGTGTTTTATTTCATACAGATTTTTTGAATCATTCTTTTGTGTATCTTTATACTGTTATAAGTGCTTGTGTTTATTTTCTCATGTCATGTTTCTTTAAATTTTGACATTTTAAGTTTTAATTGTGTTAAGTCATGTGGATTTTTTAGTGCTGTAAAAGGGTGAGGTTTCATGGGATGATTATTCTGAAGAAGTCCATTGTACCTAGGACAAAAGTGCTAAAGTTGTTTTAATAAAGTGAGGTGATAGTCACTGCAGATGTCCTTCTGTTCATATGCTGCTTTATTCATCAAATAAGTGAGTCCGCCTCTGGCTGACACGTACATCCAGACAGTATCCAGAAGTCTACATGCTACTGAGAGGTGCATGCTACGCTGCACAATATTACACGTACGTCGGCCATAAAGGTATAAAGCGGACGTCAGCAGACACCTACGTCAGAACTTTTTTCTGCTGCCTGTCCAATCACCTGCTCCAGATGTTCACTCGCCAGAACAGTTGTGTACCAGTTACCAAATAAGTACCCATTTGGATTTTTTCTTCTTAGAATTTTTGCTGCTGTTGGGTTATGTCTGCTAGGAAGGGCAAGTATCAGTGTGGAAGGCAGATTCCACATAAAGACGCCCACGATATTTGCCTTTTCTGTCTAGGCCCAGACCATGACCACACTGAGTGCACTATTTGCAAGTCTTTTATCCCTGAGACCATCAAGAGTCGTTTAGCGTGTCTCAAGCTCTACTTAGAGAACCAGTGCTTTAAGCACCTAGCACAGGCAATGGAAGTGACGTTGGGTCATTCAGACAAGCCCTTACCGAAAAAGGCAAAAAGAAAAAGCGGCCTGAACTTTCAGCTGCACCATCTCTTCCGGTCGTTTCTCCCGAGGCCATGCTGGAGGTGGTGGATGTACCTTCAGTGGGTACCACAGGGACGCCCCGAAGTAGTCCACCAGCACATCTGTGAGGGAAGTACAGGTGTCCGATCCAGGCAATAAAGGGGAACTCAGGCTCGTTATATCTGAAGGCCCTCATGGCATCACATAAATCACTCTGCATGAAGATGTGCTTACAGATACCATCGAGTATAGGCCAACATCAGGCCCTTCCACCATTCACCAAATGGAAGCCCCTAAAAAGAAGGGCAAAACAAAACATGTTTCACCTGCTCCACCACAGCAGTCTCCTGATTGGCAAGCTTTTTTCACAAAGCCTCTCTAATGCCTTTATAGCCCTTCATCAATCTTCTCCTTCTTCTGTTCCTCTGCAGGCCTTTTTCCCTTCTACTACCTTTAAAAGGACAGCTGTTGACACCTCTTCAGAGGAGGAAGATTCTTCTGGAGAGGAGTCTTTGGCCTACTCCACACAGATGGCTTCCCCCCAGTTATGCCTCTTCAGAGGAGGAATCTAATGGTACAGATTGCCCTGGGGAGGATATTTCTTTTGGAGAGACTATTCTCAAAATGAAAGGTTTTTTTCAAGTGGGACTGTTCCTAAGTTTCAGACTTACAGAAGAAGGTACTATTACCTCTTGCTGTCCTGCCTGCCTTTCTGGATGCCTTTTCGGCTGCTTCCCAGTGTCCAGACTCTCAGCCTCCTACCCCTAAGCATCCGGTTCTATAAGGTACCTGAGGACTCCACATTCCTATTCAAGGCTCCTTCTGCTGACCTGGCTACCACATCTGTATCTTCTGCTCCCGTTCACTTCCTTGTTACCCTCTGATAAGGAGAGTAAGCTCATGGAACATTTGGGGAAAAAGGTTTACACCTGTTCCACTTTGGCCTTCCAGGCAATTAGTTAGCAGACTTACATGGCAAAATACTCTCTGGCTGTTCTTGCTGATGCAGGGAGACTTTTGGCGGATGTCCCTGATTCTCCAGCTAAATCTCAATTGGCAGCTATCCTCAACACATCTGCACAAGTGACTAGGCACTCCAAGTGCAGTTATGATGCTGCTGATGCTTCTGCTAGGGCAGCCGCCACTGTGTTGTTCCTAAGAAGATACTCTTAGCTCAGGCTACAATCTTTGCCTGAGGATTTCAAAGCCAAATTGATGGACGCACCCCCTAGATGACAAAGCCTTATTTGGTAGTTCGGCAGCAGAACTCTTCAACACTTTACAGAAAAAAGGGAAGGAGCTGCAGGACCTTAAACATACACTTGTATCTCCAGTACCAGGGTTCCAAAGGAATTACCCAGTTAAAACTGCCTTTATTAGAAAACCATCCATGTCCATTTCTTCTAAAGGTAAGAGTGGATCTAGAAAGCCCCCTTCTTCCAAATCTGCTGCAGCCACTGCTGCTCCAAAACAGTCCTTTCAGTCCCAGCCTAAGCCAGGTAGCCTGTGACTACCAGCCTCCAGGGCCATCCACTCCCCTGTCTCTTTGTCTCAGTCTATCTCTTGCTGCTTGGAAACTGATCACCCAGGACTCTTGGGTCCTGTGCATCATCAAGACAGGGTATTTTGTGGTCCGGGAAAAATATCCCTCCTTCAGAGGCATCCCCCCCCAAACAAAGATCAGTTGAGCTTCTTTTGTCAGGTCATCTCAGACCTGCACTCTCGGGGGACTGTCCAAGAGGTTCACACTTCCCAGCAAGAGAAGGGATTTTACTCCAGGATGTTCTTGGTCCCCAGGAAGGGTGGCCATTGTAGACGCATCCTGGACCTTTTCCATTTAAACACCTTTCTCAAAGTCCCTTCCTTTTGTATTTTGAATTTACCTTCCCTTCTCCCTTTCATTCTTCCCCAGGCATTCATGGTGTCTTTAGACATAAAAGATGCTTATCTTCACATCCCCATCCACCTGCAGTTCAAGAAATGTTTACATTTTTCTGTTGCTTCCTTGCATTTTCAGTTCTGTGCTTTGTCCTTTGGTCTGTCTGTGGCACCAAGGGTTTCACGAAATGATTGGCTTCTGTCATATTATTCTGCAGAATGCAGGGAATTCAAATCTTCCCTTACCTTGATGACTTTTTGATTCAGGCACAGTCCCCAGGACTTCTTCAGGAAAATCTTTCATTCAGTATTACCCTTCTAGAGAGTGTAGGGTTCACCATAAGCTTCCAGAAGGCCTCTCTCACCCGTTCTCAAAATCACATTTTTCTGGGATGCAGGATACAAACAGACAAAATGTTAGCCTCTCTACCCCTCGAGAAGGTGCTGTTCCTGACCTCCTACTTTCAGAGCATTCTTCCCCTACCATAATTGTCAGCCAGGGACTTCCTTGCTACCCTTCGCAAAACTGCACATAGGGAAGTTTCACTGGTATCTAACAACTGTCTGGATGCAACACTCACACCCTTTAGAGTTCTCGATCCTACTCCTTCCTTGCATAAGAAGGGAACTAGTGTGGTGGATTCTACAAGTCACAAAAAACCCCGGTCTACACTTATTACCACCTCTTCCTTCCATAGAGCTATTCACAGATGCTTCAGACACAGGTTGGAATGCAACTCTTCAAGCCTGGAGGGTCACAGATGTTTGGTCTCCCAAACAGGCACAGGAACATATCAATGTAAAGGAGATGAGGGGCCTAGTTTATGCCCTTCATATCTTCAAGAGGAACCTTGTTCCAGGAGTACTGAGGTGGTTCACAAACAACACCACAGCTCTTTGGTACATAAACAAGCAGGGGGGAATGAAGTCTTACATTCTGTGCAGACTAGCCCTACTCGCCTGGGAATTAGCCTTAACGAACCAAATTAGCCTTGAGGTGGTTTACCTCCCCTCAGCTCAGAATGCAGTTGCAGACTCTTTAAATAGGTCCATGACCCAATCCCAAGGATGGATGTTGCACAGGGATGTGTTTCTGGACCTTATCCATCTCTGAGGTATACCTCGGGTCAATCTCTTTGCCTACCCTGTGAACAGACAACTTCCAAAATTTTGTGCCAAGGTCCCAATATCTCCTGGTCTGGAAGGTGATGTTTCTGTATGCATTCCCCCTCTTGCCTCTCCTTCAAAAGGTCCTACTGAAGATTCAGCAGGATCAGCCAAAAATGTTGTTGGTGACTCCCTTTTGGCAGGGCAGCACTGGCTCCCTCTTCTGCTGCACATAGCCAGGGGCAATCATCACAAGTTACCGCACAGGATGGATCTACTCACACGGGAGAAGGGCACCATAGTGCATCCACAACTGTCAGCCCTGAGTCTGACCTTGTGGGTTATAGGGCTTTAATCCCTTATAGACATCTATTTCCAGAGGACGTGCTACAAGTTCTGCAGGTGGCCAGAAAACACACTGCTAGGAAATCCTGTATTTCCAAATGGAAAAGGTTTCCCATCTGTTGTCGCAAAAAAGACCTAGAGCCACTATTCGTTGATGTTCCGGTGGTTTTCTCCTATCTGTGTGAATTTATGAGGGCTGGGTTGTCCTACTCTTTTGTGAAGACTCACCTTTCAGCCATCTCTTCCTGTCTGCCTATGTCTCCCACCATTAGCTTCCAGGTTAGAAGTCAAACCGTTCCTAAAAGGTGTCCTTCATATTAGACCATGAAGGAAATCAGTACCTCCTCCTTGGGATCTCAGTTTTGTTTTAGAGAAGCCTACCCTAGAACCATTTGAACCAGCAAGCTCTTCTTCCCTGCAGCATTCCACTTGAAAAACTGTTTTGTTAGTTGCCATTACCTCTGCCAGAATGGTTTCCTGAGTTACAAGCCCTGATATCTGATCTCCCTGTGACAAAAAGAGGTATTGCTAGCACAGCTATCTAGAATTTTATAAGTAATCATATGTCATTTGTGAATATCAAATTGATTCATATGCTTGTGTGACAAATGTATTAGAACTGTATGTCATATAAGATGGTTTGTACAGACATGTGCTGAAGAGATATTTCGTAGAGTACTCAGCTTAGAGACGAGTCCACAGTGTATCCTACTGGAAAAAAAAACAGAAATGTATATAAACTACTGTAACTGTGTAAATGTATATATTTTAACAGTGGGAACTGGAACACAGAAGGTTAAATTTTCAAAACTTCAGAAAAATAGTTTAAATTAAATTACTTTATATCTGTACCATAAAAGTTGGTTTCAATGCAGCAAGGAGACAGGATGTCTAAAACTGGGGAGCCTTCTGCATTGTCTTGTAAGTGTTTTATTGCTATGCGTCTTCCAGCAGCTGCAACTATCTAAGAAGAGCCCTTGTTTATGTATTTTTCACAGATAGATGCTAAAGGCTGGAAGTTTCTAGCAATGGGGTTTAGCTTGGGAACTAAAGTCAGATAAGAAGTGATGTCATCCTGCAAGTATCCTAGCAGCAATACTTGAGATATTAATTTAAGAACTCTTTGTGACAGAGACTGAGAATTTTGCACTTGTCTTTGACCTGACATCAGCTGGAAATACCACTCACCACATCTGTCTTGTCTTGCTATGTGTAAGTAAGTCTAGGGTACAGTCATTTCTCTTAGATATAATTAGGAATATAGTAAAGTATAGCTTAGATATTTTCTTTATTTATTTGAGACTGTCCTGCAATGTTGTTTTAAATATTTCCTGTGATTTTGAACTCTGATGTAACTGTGATTGTTTACTGAGTATTTTCTTGTTCTTTTACTATTTATTATTAAATATATTTAAACCTTTCATTGTGGCTGATATTTGTGAGACATATTTAAGTTCTGAGAGTACTTGCATATTTATTTGGCGACACTTTGGGCCACTCCTAATAGCTATGCTCATGGTCAAACTACCATTTGTATTGATAGTAACATTACACAGTAAGATTGGACACCCTTTGTTAAGGACCTTAAAGTAGCTGATAATGAGTTGGCTGGTGGCAGTAATAACTACCTTATAGTCTGGGCAAAAGGGGGCATAGTCTGGGCAAAAGGGGGCATATCTAGTAAACCTGTGCCAGCCTTTCCCAGGTATGTGTTTTTGTATAAATCCAATCTCAGAGTGTGTGTGTTAGCTACTTGGACAGGGATATAAAGCACTGGTTGGACTGAGAGGGTGCTGGAGGTCTTGGCTTGGCTTCCTTTATGCTCAAAGTAATAAATGAAGTGTCCTTTTATCAGTCTATTAATCTACCTACCTTTTTTTCCTTCCCTTTGGTGTCCCAGTGAGATTCTTGCACAGCTTGGATGTGCACAGACAACTCAGATACTATCTTGACAAAACCAAACTTATACATAAGACTGAATGCTTGTTTGCCTCTTACCGCCCAAGGGCTCTGGGTCTGTCAGTTTCTAGGAAAACTATTTCCAACTGGATTTCTAAAGCTATGTCCTTTTGCTATCTGTCTAATGGTAAGAGCCTTACTTCTCTAGTGAAGGCTCAGTCTAAGACAGCAGTCTCTTCCTCAGGGGCATTCTTTAAAGGTCTGGACACTGGCTCTGTCCTGGAGGCAGCTACCTGGTCCTCAGTACATACTTTCACTAAACATTCTAGGCTTGACACCATCTCCAAGTCCAGAGCTGGGTTTGCCAGAGCAGTTCTACATGGGTTTGTAGAAAAAGCATCTGCTCATCTTCCTCCCAGTCTGTCCCAAGCTTGAGCTTTGGCATTCTTCCTTATGTGATGAATACTGCAGCATATGAATAGAAGGACATATAATAGTTGTGTAAAATCTTGCCATAACTGTAGATGTCCTTCTCTTCTATATGCTGCAGTATTGCTCTCCTCCCCTGCCTTCCCCCTGATGCTTGCCTAGCTTTTTATTGCAATGTTTCTCAACTAGGTTCTCAGGCTGGTGCTGGGCGGCATACAGTTCTGAGGTAGGTGCATGCTGATGTCCGCTTTATACCCGACATCTCTTTATGGCTGACGTACATGTGATGTTGTGTGGCGCAGCACATACCTCGCAGTAGCATATAGACTTTTGTATACTGGCCGAATGTACGAGTCAGCCAGGGTGGACTGCCTTATGAGAGGAATACCACAGCATATAGAAAAGAAGGACATATGTGGTTATGGTAATATTTTACACAACTATTCTTTCCTTTCCTCTGATATGAACATAGAAATACTTTATGGCCCAAATCATAAAATTACTAATAAACTTGTCACAATCTGGCCTACGACTGACTGGCATCTTCTTTTGTGTTCTGCTTAAGCTCAGCACTGTCTGCAGCAATGCTGTGCATCCAGAACTAGCCTGTTTTGGTTCAAGAAGATTGCATTAAAGACTATGCCCTTGACTTAACAAGAGAAGCTGTCAGAATTTCTAAATGCTAAAATGTAGAAAGGTTATAGTAAGTATGCTTATCAGGCAGTCAGTAATATCAAAGTTTCAGAAGTTTCAGATCCTGCTGTGGTGTCCAAGAATTAGGACTTTGTGGATAGTGTCACACTTTTGACTAGTGTGACTTCTCCCCTTTTATAAGTACCCACATTATGAGGTGTATTGTTTATTTTATATTGGCTGCCTCTTTTTTTACAGGTAGAAATACAAGTCTCTCTTGCCTATGATGTAATTATAGGGTCATAGGGTCATAGTGTCATAGATTAGTACTAGGCTAACTACCCTTGTGGGCCATTTTAAGCCTAGCCAGTTGCCCAATATGAGAATCAAACCCTGCACCTTGTTTCTGTAATGTAAACACCTTAACCATTATGTGCACTCTTAAGTGAGCCCTTGTATTTTGTTTTTCTTTGCTTGCACAACCCCTCCGGGAATCGAACCAGAGAACCTCTTGCTGTGAGGCAACGATGTTAACTTCTGCACCACTGCACCATCCTCATCATTTGTTTGATTTTCCTTTACTGTGTGACTGGAGCTACTACGAGGGCACCTGGGAACCTATCTGAACCTAAACATTTTAAAATATCCAAAGAAGCATCTTGAAGTATTCCATTTTCTAAAATGTCCGAGTCTGTGCTGAGGCCAACAGTATATGTGTCCTTCTAAATTTAAAATGGGCTGCTAGAAAATAGTCTCCATGTATATATAGTCTTTGTAGGTGAATCTTGAAGCAGTTTGACTCTCTGATGGCCCTGTTTACATTTTACTGCATTATGTTTGGAACTTGGTACAGACAGAGGATTAAGGCTTGGAGCTATTAATGAGCTACTTCCTGAGTTACTGGGCGTGATTCCTTCAGCCTTTGTCTACAGTGTCATGACCTTGATGCTTTGAGAGAATTAGGAATTTGAGCTAGGTTTGCTAATGATCTCCTAGACTGCATGCGTAGTAACTGCCTTTGAACCTATGTTAGAACCTCAGGAGTTACTTTTTCAGGTTTCTGGGGGAATTTATCTGCCAGCAAGACTACTCACATTCTGACAAACCAAGTGGTGCCTGTAACAGTTCCTTTTCGTAAGGTACTGATAAAGTTTTTATTGCTGTGCCTCTTCTTTATTTTAATTAATTAAGCAAGTAAGTAGCCTGTTTGTTTTTTTTTTTGTTGGCATTACACGCAGTCTTTTATTTAGTTGAGGTTAGAGTTGGAACCACTTCATACACTTCATAAAAGTTCCTGCCAGATGCAGATGATTTGCAAGTTGTTTTGGAATATATTGGTCCTATCTGCTCTGGAACTATGGAGATTCCTAAAGATTTTGAAGTAGTTAAGATACGACCTCTGAAAGAAAAAGTTCTCAACTTGTAGAATTTAGCCAGTGGAGTTGACCTGTCTAAGCTATCTTGGGCAGCGCATTGTGTTAGTTACTTAGACATTGTTATTTCAAATGATTTTTTAGCCACAGATTATTATTTTTTTTTAACAAAAAAAATCTTTATTGAATTATTTCTTATGACATAAGCAATCATACATTTATCTAAATCAAAACACACCATGTTGACATAATTTCAGTTGCAAACATTGCACATAATTTATAATCCTATGTACAGTCGGCAGTCAACATTATGTAATTCATTCAGTTCTTGCCTTCCCTTATACCTCATTCCTCCTCCAAAATATTATTCTGCATGTATTGTTCCCACATTTCTAATTTTTTTCAAAGTAATTCTCTCGTGCCCTTTTCTAAAGATCCCACTTCAGTTCTTTTATCTTTGTTACTATATTCACCACTTCTAGTACAGCTGGTTTAGACTTTGATTTCCAATTTGTAGTAATTGTTTTTTTTGGCAGCCACCAGAATTAAACTCAGCAAGGCCTTACTATGTCTAGGCAATTCAGATTCTGTACCACAGCTCAAAAAATAATTTCCTCATTTGTACCAATTTGCTCACCCAGAATCATAGATTATTTTTCAATCTACAAGTGGTTATATATTCACAGATTTATAGGTTATTACTAGGGAACTGATCCAGGAACCTAGATGATGCAAATCCCACCATTTCTTTCATTTACCTATAAGGGACTTCAGTACACAGCCCAGGGTTGAATTTTCAGATCCCAGTCCATTCAACAAGGTTGGTTTTAAAGTGAGTTAGTGAGGTGCTATAATATCTGCTGTTGCGTTGCAGTGTGTACCGTAGGTAGAGACCAACATCTTCTTTTTATATTGATTTGTAGGTTTAGGTCTTTAGAGCCAGGTATTATTTCCACCTTCTTTGGAAGTGTAAGAGATTATGCGGGGCTGGATCTTTCACAGGCCTGTAGGCCAAGAAGAGGGTTATGGGCAAAAACTTGTAAGAGGCTGAGTACAGTGACAGGGCTTATCGTCAGTCTGTACAACTTAAGCAGCTCATACCCCCATTTTTTATTAGAAAGCCTTTTGTTCTTTTTTGTTGGGTGACGTATTTGAATAGGTACATATCAAAGGAAGCCACTGTATTCTGTTAAACATCTGATTAAGGATGAGTAGAGAGGAAATAACTTCTGGGGCCGGCCACAGTGGTGCAGCGGTTAGCATTGCCACCTCACAGCAAGAGGTTCTCCGGTTCGATTCCCGGCTGGGGTGCCTTCTGTGCGGAGTCTGTATGTCCTCCCTGTGGTTGTGTGGGTTTCCTCCGGGTGCTCCGGTTTCCTCCCAGAGACATGCAGTAGGTGGATTACACACTCTAAATTGGCCCTAGGTGTGAGTGTGTGCCTTCTGTGGAAGGTTGGGCACCGGGCTGGCAATTCGACACTGTAAAAGTCCACTGCCAATCATCAGCGGACAGGTGATCCGTTGTGGCGACCCCTAACTGTGAAAAGCCGAAAGAAGAAGAAGAGAGGAAATAACTTCCTTGGATCTGGAGAATTCTATTTGCCTTAGGATATCTTAAAGTGATATTTTTTAATGTCATATTTCTGTTTGGCAACACATTTTAGCTTCTCAATTGGTTACATTTAAGTTTTCTTTTTTTCTTTTAGAGTTTTTGTAATTGTGGGGTAACGTATATTTACGTGTGTTCTGTTGGATTCCATGGGTTTCGGGGGTTTGGTGTATTAATTAACAAGTTAGTTCAGCTATGTTTTTTGTCTTATCTAATATGGTATGTGTTTAATTTTAGCAGTGCTGATTTTTATTTCCTCGGGATTTTTTTCTTTTAATTTACAAGTATTTTTTTAATTTTCAAAATGTTGTGTGTCTGCATGTTTTAACTTAGTGGCTGGCATATTGGTTTGTGTGATTTTCCTGTTATTTTAGCTTTACATTTATTTTGGTTTGACCTTGGGTTTTATTTCATTGGTGTTGCATATTCAGATAGCCATTTACTTATTTAGTTTGGAGAGCTGTAGGGTGTTAGATTATTTTTTACTTTTTAAAACTTTGCTTCCTTTGAGAATTACTTTTATTCTGCAGAGTTTTGGCAGATTTAGTTTTGCAGTTTTTGTGATTGCTGTTTTTTTTTTTTTTTTGGTTTTGTATACTCTAAATTTATTTTGCATTGATTTATACTTAATTATGCGTTTATATTGCAGTTTTTATTGGATTTGTGTTACATCTGATCTGTTTTTTTGTTTTGTTTTGTTTTTTTCCATTCTGTTTCTAGTTTCTTTTCTCAGTGGGAATTTTTTTCTTTTCTGATTTTAGTGACAGCTATACTTTGTTTTGATGATTACATTTTTGCATAGATATTTTAAGTCATGCAGGAAGAATGTTGATGGCCTGTCTAACAAACATAGTGCTGCAGTTTGATTTTCACTTTTGCAGTTTATAGAATTGTGAGAATGCAGATAAAAAGTCACAATTTCTACTGTATGAAAGACATTGCTGAAAATATACACACACACACACACACACACACACACACACACACATTCTGAAAGACTTGCTCTCAGTGCAATTGACTTGCTCCTGTATAAGGGCTATCTATACAGCAGGCTTACACTGCAGTAATTCACATGCACTGTGAGCAGGTCTTTTGGAATTGGGGCCACAGAGTCCCACGTACACAGTGATACCAGCCAATCACAAAGACTCATCACACACTCGCTAAGAAGCCATGGGGGGGGGGGGGGGTAGACTAATCCCCAATCATTTCTCAAACCTTTCCTAAGTCTGAGGGCACCATTGTCACTAAAGGAATTTTTTTATTCACTTCAGAATGGCCAGAGTGACTGTGATGTGGTTCTATATTAACTCAGCGAAACGGCATTATAGCGAATGCCGTTTTGCCAACACATTAGACCAAAACCCAAAAATAGTGAAGGTTCAGGTCAGCGATTTATTTCCCAGGGAAAAAAAATTGCTTGGCCTGAGCTGTGACATTGCCCTTTACCCCACTGTAGTGCGCTCTCGGAGTTGGTATGTTTAGTTAGGGGGCTGTGGGGGGGGCGCTTGTCTTTGTTGTCTTGTTTGAAATTTGTCACTTTGTCATGTTTGAAATGGTGTTCATGTGTTTTTAGGGCAAGCAGTTTCTTTCCCAGGGAAAGAAATTGCTGTTTTGAACGTTTTCGATTTAGTGAGGTTGCCGATTACGTGCCGATGAAGAGGCATTCGCTAGAACGCCTTTTTGAGTATTTAATATAGACCCCTCTGTGGTTACTAGGCTCTGAATATTTCAACTGTCAGAATACAGATGATTGGTCAGTAAAATCAGCTTATATGAGTCACATAAAAAATATGATCTGCCCGAATGTTACACCTACCACATGCAGTTGCCCCCTTACCCATTACTCAGTATTAACAAGTCTGGGAACCCTGTGAAATAGTGATTTTGCATATCCACCTTGAACCTTAACCCTTCAGCTTGGAAGTTATAATTTTTTTATCTCCCCGTCCATTCATCCTCTTCTTTTCAGTTCTTACACAATCCCCACTTTATGAATTTTGAATCTAAATCCTATCCCCACTTCATCATTAGCCTTTTCTCATGCACTTTTGCAGATACCTGTTCCAAACACTGTAAGCTGGATCTTCCATCCAGGAGTAGGGCAAAATTTGCTACTGCATACCGACAGGGCATACTACAGTAGCCACCACCCTTGGGTCACCTCACTGCTTTACTACTCGGTTAAGTAGTCACACTGTAACAATGATCCTTGTGATGAACAATTCTGTGAGTACACATACCATAACATTAGATGTTTGAGAAATGGGACAAAACCACTACTACAGCTCTATGATAGGCTTCTATCCTCTTGCACCCACCTAAGCACTATGATTCCACTGCCATAGATGTCTGGGAGATGAAAGAAAGTAAGGTTGATACAACACTTGTAATGACTTAATGATAAGGTATTGGGCCATATTAAAAAAAACAAAAAAAAAATGAACAGCCCTGGATTATATTAGCTCTGGTTCACCCTGCCCAATTGGAGAACCCAGGAGCAGATGTATCAAAAAGGTAGCATCTTTAGGCCCTCAGTGGCCCTATATGGTGAATACCAAGGACTGGAACACAATTACAGATATCTTCTTCAAAAATAAACTGAAACGGGCCTGAGGTTCTACTTCTTTTAGCTATGCACTGGACTATTGTCCTGGATTGGAGTGCGGGGCAGCTCTCAGTTGATGGATGTCAGACTGGAAGAGAAGATAACATCTGTTGGTAAATTCACAAGGATAAGTAGTCATACTGCAGAAATAAACCTGCTATCTGCACCTTTACTTTTATAGCAAGTATGTTCACACAGCTGTAGTGTCTCTATCTAGCCAAGATGAAAAGTGTCATCAAACCTGTCTTTCTAATCAGTGGATAACTATCACATATAATGCTTCTGTGCTGATGTTAATGATGCAGCTCTAGGCCCCCCAGAGAGCAGTGGTGGAAAAATTTTAAAAACCTTATAAAAATACTTGTAAAACGGATTCCAGCATGGCAATGAGTAACTAGTACACAGGAATTACAGTGTGTTGCAGTATATCTGTAAAGCTTTGATGAAACTGGGAGTTGCCTAAATTAAATCATCTCAAGCAATGAAACTTTAATTAATGCCACTTAACAAATCAAAAAGAAGAGACCAAATAGAAATAAGAGCATCTATAAACTTGCAGCAAAAACAGTGCTTCAAGGTCATTGCAGTGGAAGAGGGATTCCTTCTGCTCTTGAAACAAAATCAGTCAGATTCATATTTTAAATTGATGATACTTTAATGGATTATATAAACTTCAACAACAAGAAAGTACAATGCTTAGAAGATGCTCTCACTATTCAGTCGGATGCCTTGATAGCACTGCAACAGATTGATCAGGCTGTGAAGGAGAAGTTGACAGACATCAAAATGACCCAGGATATTCTGCAACAGAAACTAGTGGAGCAAGAAGATCAATCAAGGAGAGAAAGTATTCACTTCTCTGCAATGCCAGTGCAGATTAAAGGGAGAAATTGTCTGGAATTCATGAAAAAAATGCCTTGGTAAATGGACAGATATAATCTTGGGACTCCTTGTACATCTAGAAAGTGCACAGAATGGGTTAGCCATGTAGGAGAGCTAAAAGTCAACCCTGTCCAATATGAGTGATATTTGGCTCTTATCTGTAAAATGAATAAATTCTTTCAATATTGTAGAGAAAGAGTAGCATCTTCAAGGCTGGAGATAGAAGAATATGTGCAGACAATGACTATTCACTGTAAATAAGAATATAATAGAATGGCTTCCTGCCAGCCATTATGAAATGCAAATTGATGCATCCCTGATTTAACCTTGTTTGCCTTACTCTCTTTTAAAAGTTTTTTTTAATCAGCTGCGTTGAGACATATTTGGATCCTAAACTGCATTGGAGGCTCTTTCGAGTCAGGAAGGCAATTTAAAACTCAACAAGGGAGCAGGTACTGGGTCCCAGTCAGATAATGTAGGAAAAGTTCAAGGTCATAAGCTTAAAGAGAGGATGCCAGAGAAACCATTTATTTTGTTTCAGCACAAAATGCCCGACAAAATGAAAGATATACATGAGCTCACTAAGAAAATACAGGAGTAGAGAATTAGAGACTGCCTGAAAGATTTGGGATCTTAGCCATCAGACTTAGAGTAACTCATGTTATATATGTACTGTGATTGCAAGGCTTTTTCTCTGCTTTACTGAATTCTACTATTTTACCAGTTTTGTATCCTGGAATATAACATTTGTAGTTGTAAGTTTGACAAAGAGACACATGGATTTTAAAACTGGTGGACACATGGAGGTACTTGCCCTGATGGGAGGTAAAAGTTTGTCAAGAATATTTTTGAGTTGTTGGTACTAGTGTTTATTAATATGTGTAAGGATTTCTCTTGGTTTACTTTGTTTAAAAAAAAAAAAAAAGTATCAACTATTTAATGAAGTGTTAATTGGAGGGGAAGTCCCCGATACCTGAAAAAAACAGTAATAGTTGGCATGCCGAAGGAAGACAAGGTTCCTAGTGACTCAGGGGCATATAGGCCAATATCTATTTTAAGTCACAATTACAAGATATTTATGAAAGTAATAGCTGTAAGGGTAACTAAAATTCTAAAGGGCATCATTGGATTAGTTCGGTATGGGTTTAATATAGGAAACAGATATTTAATAATATACAAAAGACATTACTGATACAGCAGGTTGTAGTAAGGCACAAAGAAATGCTTATGTTAATAGGCTTGGACGCAGAGAAAACTTTTGACAGAGTAAGTTGGGAATTTCTTAAACATACTTTGGAAGGGTTTGCTTTTCCACAGGACTGGAGTAAAGTTTTATTTGTATAGCTGAGGGATCTAATGCAGTGATAAAATGTGCAGGAGGCATATCTGAGACAATAGAATTGCAAGGGGTACCTGACAAGGATTTCTGCTATCCCCTCTGTTGTTTGCAATATACTTACAACTGTCTGCACAGTTTAGATTAGTCAGTTGCATATAAGAGATTATAACTCTCAAGAGATTATAACTCTCAAGAGAAAATTGCACTATTTGCTTATGACATTATTCTTTATGTTACCCACCCAGGCAAGGACAGAGAATCTGTTTGATGAAATAAAAGTCTTTAGGAGAGTCGCTGGATACAAGGTGAATGAAACGAAAACAAAAACTGCAGTGACAGTTATGTGCCCATTTGTGAAATGGTGAAGAGTTACCTTTGGTGTGTGAGTAGCACAAGGCATACAGTACTCTGTCAAAGAAAAGTGGAAGGAAAGGACATCTAAAATTTTAAGCCATTTTTGTAAATGAAAGATGACAGTTATGAAAGAGGACCCAACAAGGCACGCACGTAGGACTGTTGGTGCTCGGTCCAAACCACAATTAAATCGTCCAAAAGAGAGAGACCAGCACTCAATGGCAGCAGATAAAAGTAAATTTATTAAGGTTGTAAAAACAACCTACTAATAATGCACAAACCGGTTTCGGCTATAAAAGCCTTTTTCAATGTGACTTAACAATCAGATTTAATTTCAAAAACCATGATGCATCCTGATTCTTATTTTATACACACTATTTAAAGTGGTATAGCCCATTTTCATTTTGTTATCCATAATACTGACACATCTGAATGTGTTATTAAATTGTCATATTAAATAAACATGAGGAACATCTTAAACATATAGATTCACCACATTTACATGCTTATTCAACTAATAGTATTCTAAGAGTGTTTCAAAGCTTGTATTTGTGGGGATTTTGATTTTGATGCATAAATCAACAAAATAAAAGAAAATGAAATGCCCACAGTAGTGAAATCTAATTATAACCACTCAAATAATAATACTAATACAACTTTTTCCAAACACCCCAGTAATAATAATTATGAATAAGGGATGTACCACAATAATACGCATATAATTGATTGCTTGCTAAAAGCATACTATTGTTAATCTTGTATTTTATATTGAGGATTTATAATGTTCCTCATGAATGACCTTTAGACCAAAATTTTTAGATGTACCTATTATCAAGGGATAGGTAATCTTTTAAGCACATTTTATTGTTATTAAATGTAGACCAAATAACTTAATGTCTAGAGTTATAATAATAGACTGCCTGATAATATTAATTTATTTTCTTAATTTTCCTTTAAGTACCTGGAAGTTATCCTTCATGTACATGGTATTCATTAAGTCCAGGTTTGAAAACAGCCCCGAGTGTGGTGATCCACCTTTGTTCCATATTATTTAGTTTGGTGTGCCACCCCATCTTGAAATTTCTTTGTGATTGTATTCTATCAATAATAATGAACTTGAATGAAGCTGCTGTATGTTGTTTAGTATGTTTATATAAGGCATTGGTTACTCGCCTATTTCTGATGGAACTGAGGTGTTCGCTAATTCTAAATTCTAATTGGCCTCGAGGTCTGCCCTACATAAAAAGCTGAACAAGAGCATTGAGCCAAATATACCACCCAATCTGAACTGCAGTTGCCAAAAGTTGTTATATTGAAAATCTTAGGTGTATTTTTGCTACTAAATTCTTTAGCTTTCCAAATATATTGGCATAAACTGCAGTGTCCACAGGGGTAACAACCAACTAACGTATCCCCAAACAACGTGGTTTGTTGTTTAATACCTGGAGTGTACCTTTTATAATGTGCAAAATTGGACTGAATTGTCCGTCCTCTGCGATAGGAAAAAGAACAGGTGTCAGGAAGAATGTCCCGAAGAAATGAATTGGACTGTAATGTGTTCCAATGTTTATTAACAATTTGTCTGAACCATTTGGTATTGTTGCCATACGTTGTAACCAATCTGATTGGTTGCTTATCCTGCTTAGCCCCTTCTATGGATCTATTATATTGAAGCAGATCTTCTCTACTTTTTGTGTCAATTTGTGCAACTGTTTTATTTAACCGATTTATATTATACCCTCTGTCCACAAATCTAGTTGTTAGTTCAGCTGTGCGTATGGAATATTCAGTTGAAGTGAAACAAATCCTTTTAAGGCGCATATATTGTGATTTAGGAATGTTGGTAATAATGTGGCGGGGATGGGAACTTGTTGCATGAAGAATCGTGTTATACTGTGGAAACTTCCTGTGTATAGTTGTCGCTAAGGTATGGTCCTCTAATCTGTTAACTGACACATCCAAAAACACAATTTCTTTATATCCAATATTGATCGTAAATTCTATATCAAATGGGTTCTTGTTAAGATATTCCATAAACTTGGTTAATACATGCTTACTGCCCCGCCACACCAACCAACAATCGTCTAAATACCTCCGCCATATGTCCATATATTCCATATAGATGTTCCGCTGGGTATCATATATGAAGTATAATTCAAAGTATCCCATAAAGAGATCGGCCTAAATTGGAGGAAAGGACGCCCCCATGGCTGTCCCCTTAATTTGCCAATAGGGGATCCCTTCAAAATAAAATATGTTTTTTTGTAAAACAAACTCAGTTAGTTGGATGAGAAAATTATTAAATCCTGTTGTATATAATTTTGATTCCTTTAACCAATATGTCACCGCCAAAATGCCAGCTTTATGTGGGATACTGGTATATAATGATGTTACATCTAAGGTGCACAAAAGCCAATCTTCCTCCAATTGGGAATCTTCAATAATATTCAGGAATTGTGTCGTGTCCTGGATACGCGATCTAACCATGGGCAATAATGGTTTAAGATACTCAGTCAAGAAAGCAGATAAAGGCTCAGTTAAAGACCCACACCCTAACACTATTGGTCTACCTGGAGGGTTATTTAGATCTTTATGTGTCTTAGGTATTAAATAAAGATATTGGGGCATTGGTTCTGGGACCTTAAGTTGGTTAGCCACTTGTAAAGTAATGATTTCTTCTTCCACAGCTAAATCTAAGAATGAATCTATTTCTAATTTGAAATTAGAAGTTGGATCCACTATCATCCTAATATAAAATTGAGTTTGAGATAGCTGTTTCATGGCTTCTGCCTTATATTTAACATAGTCCATAACAACAATGCCCCCACCTTTATCTGCATTGGTAATCACAATATTTTTGTTTTGTTGTAATAGTCTGAGCGCTTCACGTTCTTCTTGATTAAGATTGCTTCGAATGCTATCCGTGTTCTTAGAAAAATGTAAATCCCTCAAGACACATTCCTTGAATGTGGACACATATTTGTCCATTGGTGGCATAAATGAGGATTTTCCAAATTTAAAGCCAATAGATCTTTGAGAGTTAGTTGTATCTGAAAAAAATAACTTTAAATTTAAAGTTCTGCAAAAATTATTGATATCCTTTACCAATGAATGTTCAGACACTGATGCTGTGGGTACAAAATTCAGTCCTTTATTTAACACATTGTATTGGAATTCTGTTAATGTGACTGATGAAATGTTTAATACATTCTTTATTGTGTCGTTATTTGTTTCAGAAGCGTCTGTAAGCTGGTTGTAACCATTTCTGTACCCATGCTTGTGCTTCCTGCCTGCTCTACGTTTCTTACTCCTAAAGGGAGAGACTGCTTTCTTTTTGCCACTGGGGACGCCTGGTTGGAGGAAGCATCACCTTCCATAGTGGATGAATAATCATCATCCGTGGTAACCTGATTTCTGTTTTCTTGTTTTTTTAGAATAGGTCTGGGTCGTTTCCTACCCCTGGGAGGTCTATATGTGCCCTCATTAAATCTCACATTCTTAGTGGTGACAATATACCTTGTTCGTAATCCCCTAAGTCCCGATTAAATTTGTGTAATTTTCTTTTCTTAAGATCTGTTTCTATATTATCCAATTCCTTGGATAATTGTGTTAACTGATCTTGATAATGGCTAGTATCAGAGAAAGTTTCCACCTCAGAACAAGTTGTTTGTAATTCCTGAGTAAGGATCTCAATATTTCTTTCATAATACTTAGTAAGACATTCCACAAATAACATTGATGCTTGATGTTGTGCCAAAGCCCAATCTTGCCTTAGTTCTTTATCAGTGTTTGAAACCAAAGGTTGTAACTTAATCCGGAGTCCCCTTGGTGTTATGTCCTTAATTTTGTATGCTTTAAATGACTTCAAATGCCATATATTCGTTCTAAAGGCTTTCATTTGTCGTTGTAACTTTGAAAAAACATGTGTGCATTTATCTTTAGAAATACCACTACTATCAGTCACAGGGGCATGACCCATATTCAGTCCAAAAACTTCTACATTATCTTTGTCTGCAGACAGACCTTTTAGAATATCATTTAAATCCATGTTTTGCATTATAATCTCTGATTTGCTAAAAAGATAATATGTGTATTAATGTATTTGCAAATTTTCCCAAATGTAATCCAATTATTGTTATTTATAAATATATATGTTTATTGTTATTAACCCAGACCAGAATATTTTGTAAATTTTGTAAAATATACATAGAAATGAAGCTCAAAACCAAACGCCATATAAAAAGATTTTTGGTTTTAGTGCCCTTACAATAAGTGGAGTTGGATCATGTTGTGCTTGATGTATTTAATCCATCTAAACATCCACAGTAAGGTTATATTTCACCAAATTTTCTTAATTTTATTAAGTTATGGAACCCAATACCCTTACAATCAGTGGAGCAACTCAAAATGATTATCACAACAACAACTTAATGTAAGTGCCACCGTAAGGGTATTTCTATGCCTTTATGTTGTACCAAGCTCATACTGAGGTTAACCCTTTCACTCAATCTAAATTATCTGGTCGGTTTAAGAACAAAATCCATAATATAATTTAATCAAAATTTAAGTTGTTAAACATGGACTGGGTTTCCCCCTTATTTCCATAATAACCTTATTTATTATTGATTAGATTTGTTATGAAAACCTCTAAACTTAATCCACTATGAACCACCATCAATACCAAACACAAGACCTATATATTTAGTATTTATAGCATACAAAATGGACCAACCTAAATTTCAGAAATGTCAGATGTTAACTACTTGTTATGAGGTAAGGCAAGATTTAGCAAGGAAATATTAGGCCCTTTGTTAACTAATCCCCGTAATATAAATGGAAAGTTTCAGTATATGTAAAAATATATACTTCCTTGACCAAATATTTATGAGACAAAATGCTACTTGTACAAAAGCTTGTTGTGAGGAAGAACACAATCTTGTATCATAGGATAATATCCCCTATTAGTATGTGTGAATGTTGTCACTCACAAGATATAAACATTCATGGGATGTAACCAACACAGTGTGTGTATCCACTTTAAGTTGTCTGAACCAAACTTTAATTATTATAATAATGGTTACAGACTGAGTATTGTTCTGCCACAACTCCTTTTTTTTCTGAATCAGAAAATTAACTGACTGTTGTTATATAGATTATCCTACAGGCCTGATTAAATAATATTGATATAATTCTATTTGTCGTTTGACAAAAGTTTCACATTAACGACAAATGATGTTTAATTGTGCCCGTGAACTTAGATAATCAAGGGTTGAATGCAGAATTGTAACTCTCACTCTAATTAAATGCCACCACCCGCAGCATTCTTAATAAACACACTCGACATCCAAATTCTTGATAAACACATTCCACACCCAAATGCGTGTTAAATACATTCCAATACTAGTATGCTTCCCATGTGAATGAGCTGTTTTGTTACCCATTGGTTATATCACAGCCATATATAAAAATCCTAAATCATATTACAAGCCCCGTCTGTATTTATAATTTAACCAAGGCAAGCAATGATTAAACAATGCTCTGTTGAATCTAGCGACAAAACCCAAAACTGGACAACCTATGTACCTGATAATCATACATGAACTTGTCACGTTATTTTAAACCTTATCCTAAAAGTACTCCACTGTCATACACTGTTGTAAATTATCATTATATTGGGACCAACGTTATTCCAAAATCCAAAACTAACATATCGTTGTAATACATGCCATATAATTGCATTATTGTTTGGATTATGAACAAAGATATGTCCAGTGACTTAAAAAGCCATATATCAATGCTCGTTAAAGTCTAGGAAATCATGCCATCCAAGTAATGCTTAGTGAAGACCAAAAAAAGTTTTGTCAGTTTTCCGGTATTAGCGTTGGCATTAGGTTATATCGTTACTATTATAACGGACAGTTCAGACACCGTCTGGTTGTTATCGTTGATGGATCCAAGTACAAACCAAAAGTTTAAGTCAAAAGGCAGTCAATATTAGACCCCAAACATAGAAAATAATTTCCACAGTAAACGGTACAGTCTACCAACTCGGACGATTACAAAATGGCCGCTTGCTTCTGGTCAACGCCCTGTTAGATATCCAGTGCTGGTAAAATTATTATACGAACCCCTTGATGATGTTCGGAGTTGTTATTTGTAAGTTCACCAGTATGAAGAAAACAAGCGAATACATTCCAATGAACTAACTGAATATAAGTTAAGCCCAAGAAGCCTTGAAACCAAAAGAAGGATGCACTCCTGCTGCCTAGCGTCCCCAGCGTGAAAGCAGCAATCCAACCCAACAAGGCATGCACGTAGGACTGTTGGTGCTCGGTCCAAACCACAATTAAATCATCCAAAAGAGAGAGACCAGCACTCAATGGCAGCAGATAAAAGTAAATTTATTAAGGTTGTAAAAACAACCTACTAATAATGCACAAACCGGTTTCGGCTATAAAAGCCTTTTTCAACGTGACTTAACAATCAGATTTAATTTCAAAAACCATGATGCATCCTGATTCTTATTTTATACACACTATTTAAAGTGGTATAGCCCATTTTCAGATTGGTTACAACGTATGGCAACAATACCAAATGGTTCAGACAAATTGTTAATAAACATTGGAACACATTACAGTCCAATTCATTTCTTCGGGACATTCTTCCTGACACCTGTTCTTTTTCCTATCGCAGAGGACGGACAATTCAGTCCAATTTTGCACATTATAAAAGGTACACTCCAGGTATTAAACAACAAACCACGTTGTTTGGGGATACGTTAGTTGGTTGTTACCCCTGTGGACACTGCAGTTTATGCCAATATATTTGGAAAACTAAAGAATTTAGTAGCAAAAATACACCTAAGATTTTCAATATAACAACTTTTGGCAACTGCAGTTCAGATTGGGTGGTATATTTGGCTCAATGCTCTTGTTCAGCTTTTTATGTAGGGCAGACCTCGAGGCCAATTAGAATTAGAATTAGCGAACACCTCAGTTCCATCAGAAATAGGCGAGTAACCAATGCCTTATATAAACATACTAAACAACATACAGCAGCTTCATTCAAGTTCATTATTATTGATAGAATACAATCACACAGAAATTTCAAGATGGGGTGGCACACCAAACTAAATAATATGGAACAAAGGTGGATCACCACACTTGGGGCCCTTTTCAAACCTGGACTTAATGAATACCATGTACATGAAGGATAACTTCCAGGTACTTAAAGGAAAATTAAGAAAATAAATTAATATTATCAGGCAGTCTATTATTATAACTCTAGACATTAAGTTATTTGGTCTACATTTAATAACAATAAAATGTGCTTAAAAGATTACCTATCCCTTGATAATAGGTACATCTAAAAATTTTGATCTAAAGGTCATTCATGAGGAACATTATAAACCCTCAATATAAAATACAAGATTAACAACAGTATGCTTTTAGCAAGCAATCAATTATATGCGTATTATTGTGGTACATCCCTTATTCATAATTATTATTACTGGGGTGTTTGGAAAAAGTTGTATTAGTATTATTATTTGAGTGGTTATAATTAGATTTCACTACTGTGGGCATTTCATTTTCTTTTATTTTGTTGATTTATGCATCAAAATCAAAATCCCCACAAATACAAACTTTGAAACACTCTTAGAATACTATTAGTTGAATAAGCATGTAAATGTGGTGAATCTATATGTTTAAGATGTTCCTCATGTTTATTTAATATGACAATTTAATAACACATTCAGATGTGTCAGTATTATGGATAACAAAATGAAAATGGGCTATACCACTTTAAATAGTGTGTATAAAATAAGAATCAGGATGCATCATGGTTTTTGAAATTAAATCTGATTGTTAAGTCACATTGAAAAAGGCTTTTATAGCCGAAACCGGTTTGTGCATTATTAGTAGGTTGTTTTTACAACCTTAATAAATTTACTTTTATCTGCTGCCATTGAGTGCTGGTCTCTCTCTTTTGGACGAGTTATGAAAGAGGACCAAAAAAATTCAAGAATAAAAATGTTTGTAGTCTCTCTCATACTGTATTCGGGAAAGTATATCAATACCAACTTGATGAGTCAATATGTAAAAAATTAAACAAGGAAATTAAAAGCTTATTTTGGTAGAGTAAGAAGGAAAAGGTACTATGGGACATGTTAACCCTACCAACAGAGAGAGGGGGCTTAAGTATGTCAAACCTGGAGTTACATTTCAGAACTGCAAAGATGAAATTACTATATTTGACCCAGACTGTAAGTTATCAAGCCAAAAGGAAGTAAATGATGTGGAATTTGGTTGGGGACATACAAGACCAGCAGGCATTAACCCACTGTAAATACCAGTGGTGTTGGGGGCAACTTAGAACATATCAGGAAAAATAATAACCAAACATCTAAATTTGAAATCTGTTAAACCACGTAGAAGGTGACTGCTTCCAGTAGGTTCATAGGTTCATACTATGCTATCTGTCCTAGGGCATTTATAAACCTAACCAGAGTGTGTTTGGCTTTCACCACCCATTTTAAATTAATTTTGCTATGCCCTTTTTCGAGGTTAGTACACTGTGCCTCTGTCTAACAGTGACACAGAAGTGATAACCGGGGTAAACCTACGATCTCCCAGCCACTCATCAAGATTCCTCTTGAAGAGAGTCAATGAGGGACTCTGCCTAACCTGGACTGGGATTTTATTCCAGAGTGAAGGGAGCCTCTGGGTTATGAATGTGTCCCTCCAGCATGTCCTATTTATTTCAGTGCTGAGGTTCAAGTCTCACGAGCGTGTAGCTCGATGGGATTTGGATTTTCTGAGTTGCAGCATGTCCATTAATTCCGGGTTGGACATGGCTTTATACGTCAGCAAGCAAGTGGTATGCCACTGAGTAGAGCTGGAGTTTCTTTAACCGGGCAGCATATGACATCAGTATGAGCCCTATGATCCTCTTGGTGAGGTACTTTTGGGGTCTTTCCAGTTGCTGCGGGTGTCTGGTAAGGTACATCCCAAAAGGGGCATTGTACTCAATTATGGGCCTGATGAGGGATGAGTAAAGAGGCACGATGACCTCCCCTGATTTAGATGTGAATCCCTTCATGATTAGGTGGGCTATATAAAATGTTTTTCTAACCACTTTGGCCACGTGGTTGTCAAATGAGAGATTGCTATCAACTTGGGTCCCCAGGTCCCTAATTACTTCTTCTGTACTTAATGGATTACCACCTATGTGGTAATTTGTGGGCACTTTGTTTTTGTCAAAGGAGATGACTATACACTTTTTGGCATTTAGCTTGAGGCCATGGCTCTGGCACCAGTTGTCTGTTTCTATGAGGCCCTTTTGGAGGATGCTTTTGTCGGCTGGAGAGTCGATTATGGTGCCCAGTTTGCAGTCATCTGCGAACTTAGTCAGCCACAGTCCTTCCGTGTTGGCCTGTACCTCCGAGAAATATATACCGAACAAGAGAGGTCCCAGGACTGAGCCTTGTGGGATGCCACTTGTAACTGGTTTGGAGTCTGACATGGCTCCAGCAGTTCTAACCATGTTGGTTCTGTCCTTGAGCCAGTTTGCAACCCATCTAGTGACATAGGGGTTTATATTTAAGCTGGTGAGCTTATCTATAATACCCGAGTGGGGTATTGTATCGAAGGCTTTTGCTAGGTCCAGGTAGGCTGTGTGGACCACCTTTCCCTCGTCAATGGCATTAGTGACTGTTTCAAAGAAATCAACCAGGTTTAAGAGGCAGGATCTGCCCTTAACAAAGCCGAACTGGGTAGGGTCCAGTGTCTGTAGGTCCCCAATATCTTTATTTATGAGGTCCATGATGATCCTTTCCATAGCTTTGCAGACCAAGCTAGTCAGGCTTATGGGGCGATAGTTTCCGGGATCCGTTGAGGCACCACCTTTATGGAGAGGGACCACTGTTGCTGTACGCCACTCTTTGGGTACATATCCTGTAGTAAGGCTGAGATTGAACAGTAGTTTTATGTTTGGGTTTAGGTCTTCTTGAAGTTCATGTAGGATGCAGCCCGGGACACCGTCTGGTCCCATTGATGCTGTGTTTTTTGCTTTGGAGAGGGCAGCTCTTACCTGAGCATCTGAGATGTCAGGGGGGCAGCACTCTGCTGGGATAAATATTTGCCCTTTTGGTAGGGAAGGGGGGGTAGAAGTTTGCTAGGATGTTGACAGTGTCTGTGGGTTCGGTGTATTTTTTGTCATTTTGGACTAATTCTGAGCATATCTGGGAATTCCCACCCAGGTTCCTAACATAACTAAAGAAAGCCTTGTGATTATCCTAAGTGTCCTGTGCAGTTTTTCTCTCGAAGCTGGCCTTAGACAATTTTATGAGTGCCCATAGTTTTTTGCTAATACTGATCAGAGATGCCTTCCCTTTTTGGGATTTTGCTCTATCATGTAGTAGCTTCCTCCTTCTATTGTATAGTTTGTTTATGGCTGGGGTCCACCAGACAGGACTTCTGCCTTTGGGGGATTGGGTCTTGGTTTTATTTGGGATTGCATGATCCATGCATTCCTGAAGGTGTTCATAGAATGCATTTGTAAAGAATTCTGCGGTCTGGGCCGTATTTTTCACAGGCCCGGGGGCTTTGTAGGATTCCACCTCGGTTTTGAGGAGTGTGAAATTTGCATTAGAGAAGTTTTTCACTGTGTTTTTTAGGACAGGGGGTGGAGTCGGGATGTGAATATCCAGTGAGATTAGTTTATGGTCTGATCTTACCAGTGAGGGATACACTTCTGGTCTGGAGCATAGAGTTCCCATGTTGGTGATGATCAGGTCCAGTATGTTTTCCCCTCTTGTGGGAGTCGTAACAAGTTGTTCCATAGCATTTGAGATTATAAATTCTAGGAACCTTTGGGCTAGGGTGTTGGAGCTAGATTAATGCTCCCAGTCTATGTTTGGGTAGTTGAAGTCACCCAATATAATGGTGTTGGGAGAGACCTTCATATTTTCCAGTGTTCTCAGGAAGGCCGAGTGGGGTTCCTGGGTTTGGGAGGGTGGTCTGTAGCAGGCTATAAACTGGAAGGCAGTATTACCCACTGTTAGCTGCACATGAATAGTCTCTGATGCTTCGTGCTGTGACACCAACCTGGAGGTGTGGGTATCTTTGACGAATATTGATACTCCCCCTCCTTTTGTGGTACGGTCCAAGTTTTGGGGCCGAAAAGCATGGTATGAGGTATAACCTGGTAGTGCTGGGGTGCTCTCGGGAGCCTTGAACCAGGTTTCTGTTACTGCACAGATATCGATGTTCTCCATGCTAAGGAGAGTTTCGAGTGCATGCATCTTGAGGTTTAGACTTCTGGCATTGAGTAGCATTACTCTTAGTTTCTTATCCCTTGTGATACCTATGGAGGTGGGTTTGTCTTTTGAGCCTTGCCTAAAAAAGGCACTATGGGGGTAGCAAGAGCCTTTGCCAATATCCGAAAGCCCAGGGGTGACAGGTGCAAGCCGCCCCTAGCGAAGCATCGTGGCTTGTCGAGCATGTCATCCCAGGCTGACAGGCATTGGATCCCCTTTGAATGACACCAATAAAGCCAATTGTTGAACTTGATCATCTTGTCTTCATATTGTGGCATCATTCTTGGTGAGGGTAAGATGCTACTCAAGGTCAGGGTCATACCGGCCTGGGCTACATGCTCAGAGAGCTCCTCTATGGCTCTTTTCATGTAGTCCAGGGAGGTATGTCTCAGGTCATTCACACAAGCATGGACAATGACTGAGTCATATTTGTACTTGCCTTGGAGTGACCTGAGTGCTTGTGTTATGTGGCGGATCCTAGCGCCTGACAGGCAGCTCACCATGACCTTCTCCTTGTTCAGCCTGGTGAGCGGGACGTCAGTGTGCCTGACGATAGAGTCACCTATTACAAGTGTATCAGGTGTGTTGTTTAGCCTTAAGGGCTGTGACTGTTCGGCACACTGGCTTTGTGAGCTATGTGTTGCACGTGTTTTGTTTTGGGGTAGCGGTTGCTTGGGTGTCTGCTTTGGAGGTCTCTGCTGCTTAGGCAGATTTTTATTTGGAGCCTCCGAGTATGTTTTTGTGTGTTTATGTGTTTGGTTTGCTGTCGTGGTAGGTCTATGTGACACTGGAATTGTAGTGAGTGTGGTTTCCTTCTCCTCCTGACTGGTTTCGCCAGTACTGAGTTGAGAGAGCTTAGCCTCCAGTTTGGCTATATGGTTGCATCTCTCACATGTGTTGGAATTTGTTGGGAGGAGGAGAGGGTTGTCTGTGTACATGAGGCAGTTGTAACATTGCCTCAAGATTCCTAGATTCACCAGCTGGACCGGAGAGGAGATTGACAACTGACCTTTGGACATGCTAGAATAGTATTGGGAATTCCTTTATAATTGAAAAAAAAGGGCCAATGGGGGAATAAGGTACTCAAGGGGAGTTTGTGAGGGTGTAGTGCTGACTTATATAATTGCTTTAGTGAGCAAGTGCCAGGTAACTTAAATGCAATGCGTTTCAGGTAACTTAAATGCAAAAACGACAAACAGTAACTTTCTTTCAAGTGAAACAAGGAAATAAGTGCAGTAAGCAATGCAGATATCACTAGGGATCCACAGAAGCGCTGAAAAGCCGCATTTTAGGTGGAATTAGCGTTTCAGGGAAATAACAAGCAAACAAACAAGCAGCATACAAATAGAGCTAGATTCAGCAGGCCTGGATCTAGTCTATGCTACAGCAAACAAGGTGTACCAATTTCAGTAAGAAAGTTCAAATATACAGGCACTATAAGCCTTTAACCAGAAATTCCCAGCTCAGAAGGGTAGAGTCCAGCCTTTCCTCCCACAAGAGTGCAGACCACGAACCTTCTTAATGTAAAATAACTGGCCTGAAGCCCAAGTGCTTAAACCAGAACTAATACACTTTTAGAATAACAGACACTGAGCCCTCAATCAGCAGTTCACAACTTAGAAGGATGTAAGCTACCTGTCCTGCCACCACAGTGCAGGCCACAAACCTTCCTAATGTAAAACAACTGATCTGAAGCCCAAGTGCTTAATCCAAAAGACTTAGAATGATAGCTACACTTTAATCAAGTTACTACCAAGCAGTAATAAATACAATTGAATACTTTAAAGAATGCCTGGATTAGTGCTCAAGTTATACAAACAAAGCTAGATTCAGCAGGCCTGGATCTAGTCTATGCTACAGCAAACAAGGTGTACCAATTTCAGTAAGAAGCAGTTCAAATATGCAGGCACTATAATCCTTTAACCAGAAATTCCCAGCTCAGAAGGGCAGAGTCCAGCCTCTCCTCCCACAAGAGTTCAGACCACAAACCCTTTTAATGTAAAATAACTGGCCTGAAGCCCAAGTGCTTAAACCAGAACTAATACACTTTTAGAATAACAGACACTGAGCCCTCAATCAGCAGTTCACAACTTAGAAGGATGTAAGCTACCTGTCCTGCCACCACAGTGCAGACCACAAACCTTCCTAATGTAAAACAACTGGTCTGAAGCCCAAGTGCTTAAACTAAAAGGCTTAGAATGAGTTACACCAAGCAGTAATAAATACAATTGAGTACTTTTAAGATGACGCAAAAGCAAAATAAAGTAGGAAGAAACACAACACAAATAAAGTAAAAGCCGATTTTTTTTTTTTTTTTTTGAGTGAGCAAATGAGATGGGCCCAGGAGTTACAGGACAGAAACAAGTGCAAATGCAGGCCTTCAAATCAGAAAGTTGAGAGAGATGGAAGACCGCCCAAATGGCAAATAATTACAAATTCTGGGCCAGAACCACTCCTTATGTGGTAGACAGGTTACCTAGTGCTTACCACTCCCACTGATAAGCTAGAAGGCTTCCCTCCAACACAGAAAGGCTTGGGGGCTCAGAAGCTTATAAATAGTCCTGGATACAGCAAATTTGTATCTGGAACGCTAATTACAGGAAAGGTAGGAAACAGGCTTACAATTTTTTTTTTCAGAAAAGTAGCAAAAACAGTAGTAAAAACAATTCACATGCAGTGCAAGCTGGCACACTTGAGTATGTAGCAATATTAGTCCACACACAGTTTGAAAAAATGTAATTAAATTAAAAAGGATTAAAAGCAAGTGCAGAAAGGGTTTATTAGGTAGAATGCGGTAAAGAGATGGGACTGGGGGAGTGTCCTAGATCAAATCTACAGTGGGGCTGGAACTGCAAAAGCCACCAAATTTAAACTACTACCAGAACAGGGAGGGGGTGGGGAAAAGTTTCAACAGAGATGTGAGGAATCAGAGTGCAAATTATAAACCCACAAAAATATATACTGATCTCTGTATAATTGCAGTACACTAAGACAACAGATATCTAAGCAACAATTTAACTCTTTAATACAGAATAATACAGAAAAATGTACTCCGCTTTATATATTTGCAGAAAGTCTTGTAAGGCTGTTCCACTTTAAATGCAGACTGCTGCTATTAACAGTTCAAATTAAGGGAACCTTGAGTTAACAACACACAAGCAATAGAAACCACAGTGAGGAGGGTGGAGAAGAAAGTTTCAACAGAGATGTGAGGAATCAGAGTGCAAATTATAAAACCCCAAAAAAATTTACTGATCTCTGTATATTTGCAGAACACCAAGACAACAGATATCTAAGCAACAATTTAGCTCTATAATACAGAATAATACAGAAAAATGTACTCAGCTCTATATATTTGCAGAAAGTCTTGTAAGGCTGTTCCACTTTAAATGCAGACTGCTGCTATTAACAGTTCAAATTAAGGGAACCTTGAGTTAACAGCACACAGGCAATAGAAACCACAATGGGGGGGGGGGGGGGAGAAAGTTTCAACATAGATGTGAGGAATCAGAGTGCAAATTATAAAAGCCAAAAATATATACTGATCTCTGTATATTTGCAGAACACTAAGACAACAGGTATCTAAGCAAAAAATTTAGCTCTATAATACAGAATAATACAGAAAAATATACTCAGCTCTATATATTTGCAGAAAGTCTTGTAAGGCTGTTCCACTTTAAATGCAGACTGCTGCTATTAACAGTTCAAATTAAGGGAACCTTGAGTTAACAACACACAAGCAATAGAAACCACAATGGGGGTAGGGGGTGGGTGGGGAAGAACGTTTCGACAGAGATGTGAGGAATCAGAATGCAAATTATAAAACCCAAAAAATATATACTGATCTCTGTATATTTGCAGAACACTAAGACAACAGATATCTAAGCAACAATTTAGCTCTATAATACAGAAAAATATACTCAGCTCTATATATTTGCAGGAAGTCTTGTAAGGCTATTCCACTTTAAATGCAGACTGCTGCTATTAACAGTTCAAATTAAGGGAACCTTGAGTTAACAACACACAAGCAATAGAAACCACAATGAGGGGGTGGGGAAGAAAGTTTCAACAGAGATGTGAGGAATTAGAGTGCAAATTATAAAACCCAAAAAATATATACTGATCTCTGTATATTTGCAGAACACTAAGACAACAGATATCTAAGCAACAATTTAACTCTATAATACAGTAGGTTGTAAACTAACGGATGCACAAATGGTAGAAAGGGAAAAGTCATCAAAGCTGTGGAAAAAGCAAAATAAAACCATAGATGCTGGGAACAATTAGAGGGCAGTATTTTTAAAGATTGGAGAACAATCTTAGTGATAGACTTTGTAAATTAATCTCCCTAGCATCTGATACCAGCTCTATATAAACAAAATGTCTTGGCACAGATTAGCAAGACTCCGTTGATTGAACTGTAAGTGGAAGCTAGATCCCACAATGCGACAAAGGAAAAACTATTAAGCAGGACATTCAGAGCATAAGTTGATACCTGATAAGAAAGTAACAGACAAATGGAATGAAAAATGGAATGAAAAATTTGCACACCCAATAAATGAAGAAGATTAAGTTGGCATTGTTATTACACCAAGAAGTCCTACAAAGTCTAGAAAATGTATAATCTTTGCATGGAAGTGCCTCCACTCCTACTTTTACTTTCCACGTAAATTAAACAAAATGTTCTCACAGACGTCTGAGAGGTGTTGAAGATGTAGCATGGGGAAATAGGAAACTGCGAACATTCAAAATGAACTTGACAGAATTGATAAACTCTTTAGGGTAGAAAGAAGCTATTTTGTTGAAGAACTGCTCCTATTAAGTTGGGCTGAAAGAAGGAATCAAACAATTAAAAACATTACTATTACTAATAGCTGCACTGGCCAAAAAGGTTATAACTAAAAATGTGGAAAAAAAGGAGCAGCTCAGAGTTGAGGAGATGATAAAAATGTTGAATAATATAGGAAGAGTATAAATGGCGTGAGGTTCAAATAGCCCGTGTAAGGGGACAATTAAAAATGATGGACTTTGGGATGCGTTCAAAAGTAGCAGGCCATGAAAAAATTGTGTTAGCAAATGGGGATTGTTAGAACTTTTGATACCATGATAGTGCACTTTTACAACTGTAATTGTAGAGTCTACATGTGAAAATTAATGTGTGACCAAACAACATGGAATCCCTGATTGTTAGTTGATGTAGCTGATTCAGTTTCTTTATATAGTTATGTTTGTGAGTCAGCTTGAAAAATTGTAGTTAATTGGTTACTCCAAAAATATATTATGAGGAGCTAACTCTTATATAAATAGAGTGAATACTGTGTGATCAGCAGAACTCCTAGTCCTACGAATGATGTGCAGAACCACAGTACACTTTCAAGCGACATTGTTTTGATATTTATTCAAGCTGAAATTTATTACTGCTTTCTTTATTATTTTCCAGTTGTTGTCCATTTGTTTTTTTTCTTAATGTGGTTAAATAAATATCATACTGAAATGGGCAGAGGAAGAAGAAAAAAGTTGTACTTATTCTGCTTGCTAACATGCTTTAAAATGTAGCAACTTAAGTTTGTGCAGCTGCAGCAAGGAGTGGCTCCCTATCAGAAGTGTTAATGACCAGGTAAGTGTGAGTCGTGATTAATTCAACCAGAAAAAAAATCCAAAACTCACACCTTTCAGGTCTTTACATCATGTGTTCCCATTGTGTTGCTTATTTATGTTAATTCCAAGATCACAGTACCTCAGAGATAGGAGAATACTCGATGCTGCAGTCTTTGGCCAAGTATAGATGCCTTCATTTTCATGTGTGGTTCCCCAGTTCTGCAAATTGTAGTTATGGTTCTTGGACTTTAATAAGGCACATTTAAGGAGCAAGTATCACATTTAGTAATACTTGATTTATAGGTTCATAGGTTGGAACTAGGCTATCAGCCCTAGGGCCTATACAAGCCTAGCCATAACAATTCCCTGGCTATTTCTTCCCACATTATTTACTTTCCTGGACCCCTGTCTAGCAGGGTGACTGACGTGATCCCTGGGGTGAATTTCCTTTCTCCCATCCAATCGTCAAGGTTCCTCTTGAAGAGGTCCAAAGAGGCACTCTGCTTGACATGTATGGGCAATCTATTCCAGAGTCTGGGGAGTCTCTGGGTCAGGAACCTATCCCTCCAGCATGTTTTGTTTATTGTGATGACAACGTTTAGATCCCTGGAGTGTGTAGCTCTGAGGGATTGGGATTTCTTTAAGTGTAGCATGTCCAACAGCTCTGGGTTTGACATGGCCTTGTATGTTAAGCAGAGATCGCCTCTGAGTAGGCGATATGCAGAGTATAGCTGGAGTTTTTTAAGGCGGTCAGCATAGGGCATCTGCTTTAGGCCTGTGATTCTTTTAGTGAGGTATTTCTGAGGCCTTTACAGTTGTTGCAGATGTCTTGAGAGGTACATACCAAATGGGCATTGTTTTCTATAATGGGTCTAATGAGGGATGAGTACAGTGGGACAATGACCTCCTTTTTCTGGATGAAAAGCCCTTCATGATGAGGTGTGCCACATAGAAGGATTTCCTGACTGTTGTGGCGATGTGGTTATCGAAGGTGAGACCACTGTCCACCTGTGTCCCTAAGTCTCTTATCACACTTTCTGTGTTTAGTGTACTGCCACCTATATGGTAATTCATGGATACATGTTTTTTCCCAAAGGGGATAACAATACATTTCTTGGCATTGAGCTTGAGCCCATGGCTCTGGCACCAAGCATCTGTTTCTGTAAGGCCCTTTTGTAGAGTATCCACATCATTTGGGGATTCAGTAATGGCTCCCAGTTTGCAGTCATCTGCAAACTTTGTTAGCCAGAGTCCCTTAGTGTTGACCTGTACTTCAGAGAAGTAGATGCCAAACAAGAGCGGCCCCAGGACTGAACCCTGAGGTACTCCACTTGTCACTTGTCTGGAGCTGGATTTGGAGTCGGCTACTTTTACAGTGTGGGTTCTATCAGTAAGCCATTTAGCAACCCATTGGGTGACATAGGGATTAATACCCAACTTAGTAAGTTTATCTATGATTCCAGAGTGGGGGATGGTGTCAAAGGCCTTGGCAAGGTCTAGATAGGCTGTGTGGACCACCTTACCCTTGTCCATGGCTCTGGAGACTGATTCAAAGAAGTCAATCAGGGTCAGGAGACAAGATCGGCCCTTCACAAACCCAAACTGGGTGGGGTCCAGTGTTTGAAGTTTGCCAATGTCTTTGTTTATAAGTTCCATGATAATATGCTCCATGGCCTTGCAGATAAGGCTTGTCAGACTGATGGGACGGTAGTTTCCGGGATCCAAGGTGGATCCCCCCCTTGTGGATTGGGATAACTGTAGCTCTGCGCCACTCAGTGGGCACGAAACCTGAGGTGAGGCTATGATTAAACATGACACTTAGGTGAGGTGCCAGTTCATATTGTAGTTCATGTAGTACACAGCCCGGGATGTCTTCTGGTCCCATGGATGCTGTATTCTTGGCTTTAGAGAGTGCGTTTTGTACCTGTGTGGCTGTTATTACTGGAATTTGGCAATCTTCCGGTATTGAGATGGGCCATTTAGGGGTGAGAGGGGGTGAAGTTGGCACTGAATCGATCTGCCAGGATATTGGCAATATCCTTTGGATCAGTATATTTATTGCCATTCTCTTTTAGCTCAGAGCAGATCTGAGCATTGCCATTTAGATTCTTGACATAGTTATAGAATGCTTTGTGGTTGTCTTTGGAATCTTTGGCAATTTTATTTTCATAACTAGCTTTGGAGGATTTTATGAGGCATCTCAGTTTCTTACTGAGGCTAGTAAGGAGTTTTTGTATCCTGGGATTTTCCTCTTTTCTGCAAAAGTTTCTTCCTTTTGTTGTAAAGTTTGTTTATGGCAGGGGACCACCAGATTGGCTTCCTTTTTTTGGATGAGAGCATTTTGGTTCTATTTGGGATGGCACGATTCATGCATGAGTGGATGTGCTCGTACAGTGCCTTAGTGTAGGATTCAGCAGTTAAACTTTCAGTTCCCGTCTGCATGGGTGTCATGAAGTTTGTCACTTCTGACTTGAGTAGCATGAAGTTGGCTTTGGAGAAGTTTTTTATGGTGGTTTCTTTACTGGGGGGTGGGGGTGGGATGTGGATGTTAAGGGTGATTAGCTTATGGTCAGACCTGACTAACGTGGGGGTGACCATTGGTATGGAGCATTGATTTGCCATGTTGGTAATGACCAGGTCTAGGATATTGGAGCCCCTGGTGGGACTATGGATTAGTTGATCCAGGGCGTTGGAATTTATGAATTCCAAGAACCGTTGCGCAAAGGTGTTGGGACATGAGTAGTTTTCCCAGTTAATGGCAGGGTAGTTAAAATCACCCAGTATTAGGGTGTTTGGTTCTAGCTTAATATTTTCCAGTATGTTTAAAAAGGTGTAGTGAGTATCTTGGGGTATGGTGGAGGATCTGTAGCAAGCTACAATTTGGATTGCAGTCTTACCTAGTGTTAGTTGCACTTGGATAATTTCAGACACATTGTGTTGGCCAACTAGCCTGGTGGTGTGAATATCCTTGGTGAATATTGACACTCCTCCACCTTTAGTGTTTCGGTCCTGGTTTGGTGGCCGAAAAGTGTGGTAAGAGTTGTAGCCTGTTATTGCAGGGGTGCTCTCTGGAGCCTTGTGTGTATTTCAGTAAGGGAACTACAGCTATGCCTTGCACAGAGCCAGTCTGCAGTAAACTGTTGTGTTGTCCAGATCTGTGTGCGTGATCCTCTTCCTTTTGCTGTGTCTCATTATTTTGGCTACAGATGTTGCATGGTATCAGAAAAAATGGATTATATAACATATCAGAATAAAAAAATAATGTAATACTTAACTTTTGACACTAAAGCTGCATTTTTAAATGGATCTGTTGATCCTCATTTTCTTCAGAAAGTCACCTACACTCCCCAAATTGAAAAAAAAAAAGAACAAACAACTTTTCTTTTTTTGGGGGGGGGGGTTCATTATTATAGAAAACAGAATTTTGTT